>NC_139142.1:80123185-80239506 GCF_964270905.1 Leucopleurus acutus | reverse complement strand
CCTCATTACTTTAATCTCCTATATGTCAGTTACATCCGGAATTAAGATAATTGTGTTATTTTCTATTGGTCTGCCTCATCGAAAACAGCTCAAATTCATATTACGAAGAGGAATGAAGGAGAATGTACTTTTTTGCCCCAATAACATTAGATGGCATAGTGACAACTGTGTGTTTGTTAAAAAGCAGTTAGCACAAATTAGAAATACTTCACAACAGATGTGTTTTGTGAAAGGATATGCTAAAAAATTAAACAGAGAATACTTTCCGGTTATAATTTTAGAAAAATATTGTGCAATGAAGCAAATTTACAATTCATTTAAAATCAACCTTTTTATAGAGTGTGTGCCTTCACGATAAAATTTTGACAATTCTGCAATTTGTTTCAGTGTTTCATTGAGGGGGTGGAAATCCATCTGCTAGTTATTTTGGGGGACACCATTACATCAATAAAATGATTCCAAAGTTGTACACAGATTTCATTTTAAATTAATGTGTAGCTGTTTTAAGTATAACTGACTTAGTTAAAGGTAAAGTTTTCTATTATATGAGTAATAGTAGGAATTTCTTTTTTCTTTCTGTCAAACGCAATCCCAGGGTACTGTACTCTCCAGGAACATTTTTGGGCCCTGGGTTCTTGCAGACATTTCTTATTTTTACCTCACTGACCCCCTTTTCAGCTGCTGGAGAGCCTTTTTTTTTTTTTGGAAAAGTTGCTGCCGTTGATACAGTTGCTATTAATCACTGTCTGCCATGGTGTGATGTAGGTTCTGATAACATCCCATTGAGTGGCTTTTGCAAGCTGGATGCTTACCAATAGCACTGGCCTTTGATATTCGGCTCACACCAGGAAAAAGAAAATGTAGAGTTAAAAAAAACTGCAAATAGGAAAAAGAACAAAAACTGGAGAAAACAGAGTGAAATCAAAAGCAGATAGCTTTCTGTGAGCAGCTTAGTTTGCCATGGGAGCAGTGAAGCTATAAATCTCAGTAGCGTTGTTTGAAAACTGAACACGACGCTGCTAAATTTATCATTCATTCTTTGTTGTTTCTGGGAGGGTAGCAGCTCGCTGACTTGGTGAACTTTGGTTCCTGTCCCCTATCAATAACATTTAATTTTTCTCAAAATAAAATCAAAATTAGTCTTTTTCTGGATCAAAGGATACTGGATAGAGGATTTGACCAATTGTAGGGCAAAGGAGGAAAGGAAGACTGGCTTGGGGTCTTCTCAGTTATGTAACTGAGCTTTCTTCCAACTCCTGACTGTGGGGCTGGGGTGCTTTTCTTTCATGGTAGAAGGAAAGGGTATACACATCTCCTGCTATATACTTTAAAAAATTTAAATCCATAAGTAGAATTGGAAAAGCATAGAGAAAGAAAGTTCACCGCCATGAGCAAATCTGGAGCTGATGAAGCTGCAGAATCCCCTCCTTTTGTTTGCACGAATGTTCTATGTTGCACTGCACAGGGGGAAAAAAAGGTAGAAAGCAAGCCTGCTACAGATGTGACTAGCTATGAATATTCATGAGGACCATTGCTCCTCCTCTCCTACAGCATCCAGGCCTTTCTGATCTCCCTCCTGCACAGCTCACAGATGCTCCCCCTGGTACTTCCTCCTCTTCCCCCACCTCAAATCTGCCCTCCCTGACCAACCCTTGAACAAGACTGTGGTTTATTTCGATCACATCCTGGCGTGATACAGTGATCGGTGGCCTTAGAAGTGTGTGTGTGTGTGTGTGAGTGAATATACTCTTGCATCAAAACAAAGGGGGGGGAGAAAAAAGATGTAATTATCTACAGTTTTACAAATCCAACTCCCCTTAATGTTCATTATTTAAACCAGCAGCAATTACAAGTTCAAAGGGGTTTAGAGGGCCAGCAATCCGCATAATCACTGCCAAATGAAGCGGGACTCATTCGTCACAGGAGAGTACACCCTGAGCAGTGAATCATGCGTGCCATGACAGGCTCTGATTTACATAAAGCAGAAATCTGTGCCCGCTGGGGCTGCGTGTTACTTCATCTCGGTAGCCCCGTGGTACATGATTTTAGGGGGGCGTTAGGAAGCTGATCTGACTTCATACTTGGCAGAGCTTTACACTAGATGTTGACAGTAGTTACTTTAGTGTGGACTTGTGTTCATATAACAGGTTGGACCATGATGCAAGTGAAATTCTCATTCTTGAAAAGAAAAGAACTTATTTCCTGAAGGTTTCTGAATTAGGTGCTTTCATGGTTCAAAAGAACCAGAGTTTTGCAGCAGTTGTGTTTCCTTTTATCCCAATCTGTTCAGGTCTGTAGTTAAAATCAGTGATCCCGATAGGGAAGCAAAGCCCCTTGGGTCCAAGACCTGAGCAGACCTAAGGGGGTAATCCATGCCCCACCCTAAAGGCATTGAGAAAAAAACCCCTAAGGCTTTCCCGGCTGGCATTGATTGGCATTGGCTAGCAAGGGTTGGGGTCCATCTTTGAAGGAACCAGTGCTCTGAAGCTGGGCTTTATGTTACCAAACTTTAGAGGGCTTCCAACTGGATAGTTCAGGAAAACTACTTGAGAGCTGTCATCAGCCTTTGGGATCTCTTGGGTCTAAATAATAAAAATTCCAGAATTGGGTTCAAGTGAAAATGAATTAGCTTCAGGATAACGATGGAAGACAACACAACAATGTTTGTGGCTTTTTGTCTCCCATTCTGAAACGTACTGGGATGTTCTGTCTTGTCCTTTAGGCAAAGCCGCATACTCAATTGTCACTTGTTTTTCCCTCTTTAGGAGAGAACTTATCTTTCCACTTGTGGCTGAATCATCTTGCTATTATGTCACACACACACACACACACACACACACACACACACACGCACGCACACGCGCACATACATACACACATCATTATCTCTTCCTCTTTTCTCAGATACGGAGCTGCATCCACACTTAGGATTTGAAGTGTTTGGGATTTGAGAATTAGGTTGGCAATTTCAGAGATTACCTACACTTATATTTTTGTGCTGGCTTTGAAGTTCAGATAATGGTCTTGTGGCTTTGTCTCTTGTAGCTGGGTCTACACTACGCTTATATCAAAGCAGCATGGTTTAAAAAGTTCTTTGAAGCAGGTCACAGTAGGTTTTGAAGCGATGTGACAAAATAGACCTACCGCATCCTCAACCAGGCTTCCTGGTGCCCTGCTGGAGGGGCCTCTTCACCTCCACCATGCAAAGACTTCAGGAGTTCCACCTTGCACTCCAGCCTCTGGAAAATTTGTTTTCCCTGGGTTCTTTCCTGTATTCTCTTCCCTAAAAGTCTTCAGTAAGTGGAGATCTGGGGTACCAAGTGTTAAGTTACAGGTATACTGAAGGCAACATACTTGAACTGAAAAGAGGGGTAAGTTAGGAATCTAATTCCGAGTTAGTCTAGTTAAGACACCCTGTATTAGCCAGGTTAAATGGGCAAGTCACTTAACCTCTTTGAACTTATCTGTAAAAAGGAGATACTTGTTTCTCTCCTAACACATAAGTTGTTGTAAGGAATGGTAGTTTTTATTATTTTTACACGATGGCCAAAATTCTGAACTCATCAAGCTGTTTGAGTTCCTCCTGAAGTCATCTTTATTCCTCTCCTCTCTTCTGTTCATCTTTCTTCCTCAGAAGCAAGATTCTTTCACCCTCATTTCTTCAGGCCTTATTGTCATGTTCTGGCTGAGCTTTGCCATAAAATGCCACCTGGTTTTCGGACTGAAAGGATTCTTCGGGACTCACCCAGTGAAATCTTCCAGTCCAGTTTTAATTCTCCCGCCCACACCTCTAGTGCCCTAGTGAAGCATTGTCAACATTTTGACCTATGTCCTCTTGTCTATCCTCTTCCTCCTCTAGAAGGAATCTGCCTTTTTTCTGTTTATGTGATTTAATGCCTTTTAAAACCCGAATACTGCCAGGTTTTTAGGGTCACTGAGATTGAAATACACACTTACAGAAGAAAAAGATTGGTAGACAGATTTATGCACTGTAATGTAGCCCAGAAATGCTCAGAAAGTTGAGTGGAAGAAAGATCATTCCAAGCTTTCATATATCTATCTGAAAAAATGCAATCAACAGTCTATAAGCCCAAATAAGATTTATAAATAAATTACTTAAAAATAGTCTAACAAAGAGTTTAATGTAATTGAATTTGTGTGCGCTAGGGCAATTTTAGTTAGCATACTGACAGAAATAGCCACATGATACTAGCTTGTGCAGCATATTGACATACAAATACATGTAGAACAGACAGCGTGTAGATGCACACACATGTGAGTGTGCGTGGACACACACAAACAAGCAAATTGTGGGAAGGTAAAACCCATACAAACCCATACAAAGTAACGGTTCATAGCATTTTCTCAGTGAAATTCATGGGACATTTCGGTGAGCACACTTCACCTGAGGGGCACTTGCTAACTGGCCTGTGAAGAGGATGTCGATTCTGAGGTTCAGTTAGTGATAAAACTGTAAATATGCTTTCTGTGCAAACAAATTGTGCCTCTCCATTCCCATCTTATTTTTGTAGCCATCTGTAGTTTCTAGCATGGCCGTACTATTGGGAAAGGACCTAGGAACAGGGAGGTGTTTTAATGATCAAATTCCACCTTCCTTTGGTCCAGCCTCTATAAAATCTTGCTGCTATATTGAGCCAAAGTACCCATCAATGTTCCTTTTATTGGACATGCTTCATATATCGTGATGAGATTATATGCATCCGTAGAGGTTGTTAAGAAAAACTTAACATGCCACTGATGTGCAGTGAAGGAAAGTTAATTGTATAGATGCCACAAAACTGCGTCAATAAGTAGAGCCCTCTGTCGGGAGTGTTAATCTGCCTTGAATAAAAACTGCTAAACAGTCTTGTAACCAATCGCCTAAGGTGAAACCTGGTATTAATAAACCCATGGCAATGAATCAAGCCACAACTGTCTTTATTCACATAGGGATCTATAGACTGTAAAACCACTGATAGGTGCCGGTCTGCACGTATCGCTCTTTCCTACTGCTCCCAGAATTTAAGTCAAATACAATTATCGAAAATGTACATGACTCTTTTCAACCTCTCTCGTGTTATCAGTAAGAGATAACTTTCATTTAATCAAGAAAACTAATTATTTTGGACTCTGTGTTCATATAAATTTGTATCTTTATAAAGAATTTTCTTTTTCTATTTGAAATCTCCTATGGATAATTCAATTATTCTGGAAAATTTCAAGTCATGGACTTATATCCATACAACTCCTATACAATTCAGCTGCATCTAAAATCGGTCACTGTTGGGGACAGACGTGGAAATGGATGAGATTGGCATGACTGGGTTATGTGTAGAGATGAGCAATAACTACTTTAATTAAAAGTGGTGTCTCTAAATTTAGTAAGTTAATTATTAGTGTCTCGGTGGTACAACAAAAACCTCCACCTCCAAATATATATACATGGAGATCATTTGCACATGTTCAGCTATTTGTATGTATTTTCATCTGGATAATTGTCTATAGACTGGGTGACATTTCAGATACATTTCAATCCGACAAACCTGTTTACCTGTCATGTCTTCATAAGGAGCAATAAGACTGTGGTTTTGTTTCATTTGCAGAACAGTGACTAAACCTAAAGATAAATACAGAGATGTAGGCAGAGAGAGGTACGATAGGAATGGCGGTTCTTGCGAACTCAGATCAAGTTTATCCTGTGTTCCCTAAATCATTTGGATACAATTAATATTGTGAATTAGATGTTCTTCTAGACAGAAGGAAGTTGAGATGTGTGAGTTTGGAAAGAGCAAGAGATAAAGCCAGATCAACCGTAAATCCCCCTGTTCAATTAGAAACGTTTTTTTGTTTGTTTGTTTTAAACAACTGATCTAAAGGGCTTTGGGGATTCTCCTAAAACAGTGCTTTTCAGGATTTTCCAGGCCATGAAAAACATGGGTTAGGACACACCAAATGCAGCCTGTCCATCTCCTTACCCCCATTTCTAATAGGTCATTCATTTATTCTGCTTTTATTGAGAAGCTACTAAATATGTTAGGAACTAGTTTAACTGATTCAATTATTTTTCAATGCCCACAGTCACTCTGTATCTATGCATATGTATACACACATTAGGACTGCATGCATTCATATATATTTTTATACCTTCATTTTCAGTCTCCAGACCCCTGTCAATAGAAAACTAAGGCAAGTGAGGAAATCTTTGAGTTTTCCAAGGATAACTTTGTGAAGCATCAAAGTGATTAAGAAGCAACTTTCTAGAATACATTTTTTTCAAAACTACATGTTTTTATATAATTGAATGGTAATTTCTCACTATCATAAACCCACCCCAAAGGATATATTTTAAAACACTTTCATTGTCTTAATAGACACAATCTTTTGTGTAAATGTTTCTCCAGCCAGTATTTTCCCATTTACAGAACACTTAGGTATCCTAGCAGTGCTAAAATAAACATTGGCTTCAGCTTAACAGGACAACTGTTGGCACTCTGGAATTGTTTGTTGATGAAATAAATATTTTCAACCCAAAACAAAACAAACCTGAACTCTAAATTTATTAACATGAAGGTGAGGCCAAATTTATGTTGGGTTTATGCTCGAATTGACATTTCATTTTAAATTAATTTTTATGGTCACAGGTGTTCTACATTCATGGGTTATCTTAAGGAATCCAATCAATGGGAAAAAAGTAATAATTTAAGAGGTAGGGGATATGTTTACTGGTTTAGGGCTCCATTCTGCTTTTTTTCAGCCTGAAAATTTTCCTTTATACCTAAATGTGTGCAGCACAGAATGTCATTTCTTATGTTTGTTCCTATAATGCGTTCTTGCACTTATGTGAGTGCTTCACTTAAAAATACTTTAGCTCTTTCTTTTTTCTCTCCCAAATCAATAACTTTAATGCCTGCTCCAAATAAACTAAAATAGTTTTGATAATTTTCTAGCAAATGGCAAACTTTTGCCTTTTAGCAGTTAAAAACTTTCTGAAATATTTAAAAATCATTTTTGACAGTATATTAAAGTGAGCGTCTTTATCTGAAGAGCCCACGCAACTTTTCATGTACTTAAAATATTACAGGCAAATTGAGGAGATGACTTATTATAGAAATAAGCAGACCTAAATGAACAAATTTTGTGAAAGGAAAGTGACTTTTGTGAAAGAATTCAGATGGCATGCTTCATTTTGTATTTTATCTTCCTGGCTTTTACTCACCTACATACATTTACGAACCCATGGAAATGGGTCAAAGGTCACTGTGAAACTTGAGAGGGAATGCAGAACTTCTGTGGGAAATATGTAGAAGTACATTTTAAAAATATTTAGTTTATTGAACTTACAGTGGGCTGATTTTATGACTAATATATAAAACAGTAAAAATTGTAAAACCAAAATTAATTGTCCTAAAGATTATGTAATCTATATATATATCTTTTTTACATTATTAGAGATTATGTATATATAATCTCTATGTAGTTGGTAATAAAACCAAAAAGTAATCTAGGGGAAAAAATTGAAATGTTCTTACTTTGAGCATTCTTTAAATTGACTTGCTATAATCAGGATAATGGTAGCATATAAATAAATACTTTTCTATTGTTGAATTCTCTGTATTCAATTTAACATTTAAAAAAAGATATAGTTATTGATAGCAGAGGTTTCAGTCCACCCATATACTTTTTTTTTTTTTTTTGTGGTACGCGGGCCTCTCACTGTTGCGGCCTCTCCTGTTGCGGAGCACAGGCTCCGGATGCGCAGGCTCAGCGGCCATGGCTCACGGGCCCAGCCGCTCCGCGGCATGTGGGACCTTCCCGGACTGGGGCACGAACCTGTGTCCCCTGCATCGGCAGGCGGACTCTCAACCACTGCACCACCAGGGAAGCCCACCATATACTTCTTATATGAAGAAGTGAATGTTAGGTTGTAAAATCATTAAGGTTTGCTCTGTTAATGAAACAGTTTTCTAGGGGTCTGCTGGCCTCCTGGAGACGACATTATGCTAGGTGTGAGCACACTGATGAAACGTCAAGGGTATTTATCGAGGGCCAGCTGCATCTTTATTAACACAGCAGAGGTTTATGGACATGAATTTTAGATGGCTTTTTAATCAATGGAAATTTTGAAGAATTGAAATGAAGAACAGGGAATTTTATAAATCAGTGGTTTCCAAGTGTGTATATTCATAAAGAGGTGCTGGAAAGCTATATGAGTTAAAATGTTTTTGCCTGCAAATAACAGAAGACCACTTTACAAACTGACTTACCTCCCAAGGTGTGCGGAGTGGTGGACTTCAGAGAGATGGAGTCAAGGGCTCAGAGACCCTGAGAGTCTTTGTTCTTTTCACCCACGTGTTGGCTGCACCCTCAGGTTGGGTTTCTTCCTAGTAGTAAGATGGTGCCAGTGCTCTGGGAGTCCTCACTCAAACCTCTGACTGAAAGTGGCTTCCTGTGGCTCTCTCATAAGAGCCAGGTTCGCCAGAAGCCTCTAGCAAACCTCTTCACGTGGGCAAGAAGTGAGTCATACTGGCAAGGAAACAGAATTACCCTTAGATAGATCGACCCATTCTTAAAGTTGAGGGGGCTCTCAAGAGAGGTTGCGTTTCTTGCCTTCAAACACTTACACTATTGTTACTCCCTTTTCACATATGAAGCAAGCAAATAATGCCCAGAGAAGTTAAATATATTTGTCTGGACTTATTCAGTAAAAGGTGGCAGAGAGTCCTGAAACCTCAGTTGTCAATTTAAGATACACAGATTATTTAGTCTTTTCATTTATACCTAGCAATCTCCAACCTCTTCCTTTAAAAAAAAAAAATGTACGTTCAAAATATGGTCTGGTTTGGAAATAGTGCATGAAGCAGTACATGTTTTTACAAAGCTACAGCAGAATGGCTTCAGCAAGTTTTAGCCGGCAAGAGTTTGTTTTTACTGTTATTCAGGCATTCAGCACACCATGGTCATTGGATTATCCATGAGGAAGTGGACTTAATATTTTCTCCAGGTGACCAATGAACAGCGCTGTGTCTCTCGTGAGCTATGGCAGTTGTAAGAGGGAGAATTTTTGAGGAAAAAAACCTCACTGGCACTAGGTTGAGAAATACAAATACACAAATACCTATCTATCTATCTATCTATCTATCTATCTATCTATCACATATCTATCTATCTATCTATCTATCTATCTATCTATCACATATCTATCTATCTATCTATCTATCACATATCTATCTATCTATCTATCACATATCTATCTATCTATCTATCACATATCTATCTATCTATCTATCTATCACATATCTATCACACAAATACCTGTGTGATAGAGAAAAGGGACAAGATGAATAATGAAGGAAGGGGTGATTTGCATAAGTTGAAAGTTAGCAGCATAGTTTACAAACCACAGATCGGGCTGTGATGGAGAAGATATAGCATCACACCCCTGAAAGTGTTGGATAAGTTGGCATCTCAAATTTCCCTAGATAATAGAAATTATATCCATTTGCATAAATGGAATGCATTTATATGGTTACAGTGCCCAAATATTTTGTGTCCGTGAGAGGAAAAGAGAGGCTGCCAGGCCATGGCTTAATTTTAGGTTTATTTATAGGTAAGTGTCTTTATTTTTGTCAAAATTTTAATAACATGATTGAGTTGTTGGTTATGAAAATCAGCAGTGATGCTGAGTCACTATCAAAAGTTAGTGTTCAGAAAAATTCAATGAATGGCAAAAGTGGTCAAAATAAGAATGCAAAGAATAAACTATGTATTATGAACAGGCAAGATTTTTTTTAAAAAATTCATATAAAACTATTCAAAACAAGGGAAGGAGATAAGTAATTGTATAACAATAAAAAAATAATGCAGCTCTTTACGTCCCAAAGGATCTCTAAGTGCTTTACAGAAACCCCTTGTTTCTTCAAAAGATGTATTATAGATTCATTCACTTATATGCATAGAAATAACTTGTCACACCTTTGAAATTCCTCTCCTGCAGGGATCAAATCAGCGTTAGGAACTCATTTTCAAAAGTTCTGCAGTAATAGGTAGGGGTCATATGGAGCTGGTTTGCAGAATGCAGTGACTCAGTTAGTAAATAGTGCCTGGAATGGTGTAGAGCCGGCAGGAAGGGCGCTGTGACAGGCCAGTCCCTGGAGCAGGAACAGGTTTTGCTACCATCACACCAGAAGTCTTCAGGCAGGATCCCATTCACTGGAGTCCTGGTTTGTTCCATTCGTTTTTTTCAGTCAAGTCGATTGAGTCCCTGTCGAAGTCCCACAGTTGACTCTTCTCACATTCATTTTTTATCATTTTATCCTTTCTCCTTAAAATGTCCTTTGACTTTTGGAATCAGCTTTATATTTCATTCAGAAGTTAAAGCCCACTTAACCAGGAGTGGCTGGATAAAATCACGATGATGGCTTGCATTAGTTAACAGCAACTTCTTTAGGTAACAAGGATGTGTGTGCTTAGGTAGCAATGATGTTGAAAAGGCAACTAAAATGAACTATAGATATAAGGCGTTTCAACATGATTTTGACATTTTCTTTTCTTTGGGTTTTTGAGAATACCAAACAAAATCAACCAGAGGCTGCAGTGCGGCTTTCCTCTGCCTCATAATCTTGAACTGTTATATTCCTGCAGTCTAGGGTTTGGTTGGCTGCTGTGGTTCAAAGCCTGTCAAGGCACCATCTTCGTGATATGCAAGGGACCGTGCTGGGCTTTTTCTAACCGAGTCTGAGTCTTGTTTTTGAATCTCCATGGGTATTCTCAGTCTGTGGTGTCAAGAGTGCTACTGACAGGCCTTGAGGCAGAGGTGTGGACACATGTAAAGAGCAAGCAGTGGAAATTCCCTGGTGGCGCTGTGGTTAAGAATCCGCCAGCCAGTGCAGGGGACACGGGTTTGAGCCCTGGTCCAGGAAGATCCCACATGCCGTGGAGCAACTAAGCGTGTGCTCCACAACTACTGAGCCTGCCTACCACAACTACTGAAGCCCTCGTGCCTAGAGCCCATGCCCCACAATAAGAGAAACCACCGCAACGAGACACCCACATACCGCAACAAAGAGTAGCCCCCGCTTGCCGCAACTAGAGAAAGCCCGCGCACAGCAGCGAAGACCCAACGCAGCCAAAAATAAATTAATTAAAAAAAAAAGAGCAAGCTCAACACGACACACGTGAGCCGCCTGGGACGTGCCAACATGTCCAAGGGAATCAACGGTTGAGATCATTTCCAGCTCTACTATTCTATGAGTCTATAAAGTTTCCTGACATCAGAGCAGATTATTTTCATTTTCCTGTAGGATTATCTGATCATGCCTAGAGCAATGAAGGCCCTAACCTGCTCAGACTGAGTTGTGCACTTGACCATCACAGCTGAGATTTATTATTGGAATTCTGATCATAATAAGCACAGTGTTCAAGATGGCAGCACTCATTAGCTGAGAATGTTCACGTTCACATACTCTTTGAACAAAGAGAGCCCTTAGTTATCCTAAAGCATTGATACAGGTAATCACTTCTCTGGAGTAGAGAAAGGAGCACTTTGTGTATTCTTTTTAAAGTATTTTTCTCCAGTTTTAGCTTCAGAATGGTAAATAGGAACTGCTAGCCATGACCAGCACTTAAGTCAGACAGTAGTTGTGGAGGTCCACAGGCCAACTTGAGAATTGCTCATTTGTATTCTGTTATGGGGACTGAGATTCTAGAAAGGAATTCGGAGGGGAGAGGAGACTCCAAAAGTCTGGACCACTTTTTAGTACATAAAAAGGTTTATTGATGTCAAGTGGGTAATACAGATCGGGTACAGTCCAACATATGATGTTCTGGTCTCTAGGTGATAGAACTCCTGCCTTTATTTTAGATCAGCCTTCCTTCTCTCATAAATTTAAAAGAAAAAAGAATGTATGAGGCCTAAAATTATTAACAATTCTAAGATAGAAAATTTAGCATAAGGTCTTTTTCTTTCACCCTGAAAGGATTGCTAGTATTATATTTGAGGAAAAGTGAGGGTTCTGATGGGTGCAAAGCTTTTGACTTCCTGAGAAGTATTTTCTGGAATGTCACACAGAGTCACCAACCCAGCCCTTCACACAAGGCTCACTGGAAGCTGGAAGGAGGTTCTGTGCTGAGAGGGCAGAATGATCAGAGGGTGTCGCTGCTCTCCGGGCAGCTCTGCGGCTTGGTTTGCTCCAGGCTCCCTCTGGGGGTGTCACACTAAACTCCAGGGAGCTCCAGGCTCTCCTCCAGCTGTGGTCAGCCATTCAGGGAAACATCTTTCTAGAGGTGAATAAGCCTTCTAAGAGACATGATTTTGTATTGTATAATTTTCTTGTTAGTTAGATACTGGGAGGAAGGCTCTGAAAAAAAATCAATGAACTTAATTAAAAAAAAATCCCACGTTCCTTGTATCACTGTTTTCTAAGAAATGTATCTATTAAAAACAAAACAAAATGAATAAAAACTTCAGTTGTCACCCAAAACAGCCCTTCTTCCTCTGCAGCTATAGGATGACAATACTGATTACATCCCTTTCATTTGGCTTGTTTACCTGACAGTAAATGTCAGTAAAGGTAGACTAAGATGTGTAAGAAACTCCTTCATCAACCTTTGCTAATCCCTCTCACCACCACCAAAACACAGATGAATTGTTGGGGAAAAAAATTCTGCTTGATGAAAAAACTACTTTCATCAAGATTCACTCACACCAAAATGTTACCTGACTCATATATTCATTTATTCAACCCATATTTAGTGGTAGTTATTTTCCTATGAGCAAGTACTTTACTAAGTGATAGGAGGGTGCAAAGATGAATCAGAAGCAGAGCCTGCCCCCAAGAATTTTAAACACATGTAGGAGAGAGAAAATGTGAGTATCTAGCAAAAATTAAAAGTCGAAAGTGGAAAGTGTCCAAAGAAAAGTGTGGTATGGGTAAACGTGTGGGTAAAAGTGTCAGAAGAAAAGTATGGGGGTTGGAGGAAGGAAAGATTACTTCCAGCTGAGGGAATTAGTGGCTGTTTTGAAGAGGCTGCAGAGGGGGAGGAGGAAGGAGAACTTTGAAGGCAGGTGATGGGTAGAGGTGGGGGAGTGGGAGCAGAGGAACAGAGCAGGGAAAGTGAGGCCAGCAGTGGTCAGCAGGGGTCGGTTCCGTAAAGCCTGAGACAAGACTGCCCCAGCAACCGGAAATGATGTTGGGAAAGCTGGTGCATTCAGGCTGGAGACAATGCTGGTTAAGGATTTTAAACCTGACTAGATGGAGAATGCAGTTGGCAGGGTATCCTTGTAATTCTGAACAATTCATTTGGAAGAATTGAATCAAATGGATTGAAATGCCAAAAAACTGGAGGTGGAAATACTGGCTACAAGGCGTTTATTTCTGTAATTGAAATAAATGTTTCCCAAAGTATGAAGAGTGTATGATTTGTGGTATGTAAGGTGAATTTAAGTGGTATTCAGTTTTTAATTATAAGATAGCTTAAATATGTATGAGAAGAATATAACATCATTATTCATCAGGGAAAGGCAAATTGAAACCGCAGTGAGGTAACATCTCATACCTGTTAGAATGACTGTTATAAAAAGACAAGAAATAACAAGTGTTGGCAAGAATATGGAGAAAAGGAAACCCTTGAGCACTGTTAATGGGAATGTGAATTTGTGCAGCCACTATGGAAAACAGTATGGAGGTTCCTCAAAAGGTTAAACAGGGCTTCCCTGGTGGCGCAGTGGTTGAGAGTCCGCCTGCTGATTCAGGGGACACGGGTTCGTGGCCCGGTCCGGGAAGACCCCACATGCCACGGAGCGGCTGGGCCCGTGAGCCATGGCCGCTAAGCCTGTGCGTCCGGAGCCTGTGCTCCGCAACGGGAGAGGCCACGGCAGTGAGAGGCCCGCGTACCGCAAAAAAAAAAAAAAGAAAGAAATAATAGTTGAAGTTGTGAGACTGTGACTGAAGAATACAGAGAAAAGAAGAGGGCCCAGGATAGATCCTTGAGGAAGCATATGTTTAGGAATGATAGGAGTTAACAAGGCTCAGGAAGATACCGGAGAACGGAAAAGCGAGAAAATATAGGATCTTGAAAGATCATCCCAAGTCTGAGCCCTCCATATTTCCCTGTGGTTGACATAAGGTAACTGCTAAATAAATACTATGAAAAAGAAATGTATAATCAACAGAGCTAGATCTACAGAGAGGTTGAGGGGCAAAAGGGAGCAAATACCATTGAATTTGGCCATGAGGAAGTCATTGGTGACCTTTGGGTCTGTCGAGTCTCAGTGGAGTGACAAGGGCAGAAGCCAGATTGCAAGGAGGGAAGGACAGAGTGGGGGGTCCGGAACTGGACTCTTCTTTCAAGACTGTGAAAATAGAGAGGATGCTAGCTGTAGGGGGTGGGGTAGCAGAGTTGAGAATGGATTTTCTTTTTAAAGGAGAGTGTATGCTCAAGCATATTTGTAAGCAAAGAAAAACGATCTGGTAGAAGTGAGGAGACTGGAAGTTCAAGGGACTGGGGGGGACAAGCTGATGGGAAAAAAACAACCGAGAAGGGAAAAAGTGAGGAAATCCAAGGCACGCATGGAGGCATTAGCATTGGCAATGTGGAGGAGCAGTTGTTTCTCTAAGACTGGGTGAGGATAGATACAATTAGTGATATGAAGAGGAGAAAAAGGGAGGAAGCTTGTATTAGGTGACTACTTCATTATTTAATGCAAGTAGTGAGATCATTTTCAAGTAGGAGGTTTGAAGGGGCAGGACGGGGATTTGTTCCTTGAGAGACATGGAAAGCTTAACAGTTCTCGGTGCCAGGAATGAGGGGGGCACTATTAGGGATGAGTGCCAAAACTGCAAGGACAACTTCTTCAACAGATCTTAGCCATCAAAGGCAGAAGGATGGGTAAGTTTCTATGCAGAAGTAGTAAGTTTCTATGGCAAGTTTGTGTTATAGTGGTAAAGAGCCCTCGGTCCTAATTAGAATCTAAAGACCTTGTTTTTTATTTAAATTAGTTCAAATATCATCAAGCAGGTAGTGGAGGAGGTAGCTCTAAACTTCTGTTCTCCAAGTGCCCCACTGTAGTCATTGTCAAGGCCTTGCTGTAGGGACTCCAGGTGGGTCCTGTTAATCAAAGTCAACCGACTGAGACACTGAGGCGTGAAGAAATTATTGGCCCTGATAATGAGGTAATGACCTTAGGTACCACACCAAACTCCCTCCTCCAAGAGTACTTGAAGACAAAAAGCCAAGGGTTCACCTTGTTTTCAAGTGGGAGGTGGGAAGGACACTGCTTTTGGAGTCAGAAGTCCTGGGTCTGATGACTCTGAGGTACCAGCTGTGAGCCATAATGTCTGCAAGTCTCTGTTTCCTCATTTGTAAAAAAAACGTTCCCAGTAAGATTACTATGAGGACTAAAAGTGCTCAATACGGTGCTAAGCACATAATAGTTGTTCAATAAATGGAAGCTAAATCATCCACAGTCATTTTTCAGATTTCACCTTGATGGCTTTTCATGGAATGTCTTCTGAATGAATTCTCCATGTATTTGACTTTGGAAACTGTATTTCTTGTAAGTTAATGGTTCTGAGGGAAGGGAAATATTTGTCACGTGGCTGGATGAATGAAAACCTTGGCCCTGTTCTCTTAAAAATAAAAGCTCCCATGAGTTAGGTCAAGCCTATGGCTTACCATAGGCTAGCGCCTGCAATTCTCAGAGCGGCGGCATCCTTACTTGGTGAAACTGTTCTGTGTGCCCTTTGCTTTGCTCATTTTGCTGAGCTCAGTACTAACTTCCTTCCCCCAGGCAGACAAACTAAGTGTCACTGTGACATTTTCCCTCCACTAGAATAGGAAACCATTGATCACTAAGAGTCAGCACAGGTTTTCTATGAATGAATTAAACCAGACCTATCTTGGCCTCTGCCAAAGTTGTCGTGGTGCCTTTGTCTTTCATCTTTCTATGTCCATTACCTGTCACAGATCCTGGCATGTACTAGACACTCCGTATGTATTAAATAATCAATTCAGTCCTTGTGAACATGATGACAAGTCACAGGCTGGTGAGAGTTTGGTCAGATGGCTTTGTTAAGAAAGTCAGCACCGAGCTTCCCTGGTGGCGCAGTGGTTGAGAGTCCGCCTGCCGATGCAGGGGACACGGGTTCGTGCCCCGGTCGGGAAGATCCCACATGCCGCGGAGCGGCTGGGCCCGTGAGCCATGGCCGCTGCGCCTGCGCGTCCGGAGCCTGTGCTCCGCAACGGGAGAGGCCACGGCAGTGAGAGGCCCGCGTACCGCCAAAAAAAAAAAGAAAGTCAGCACCAACAAATTTCTGGAACCCAAGCTCCAGTGGCTTTTGTCTTCAGCCCAGTTATGTGCAATTGTTTTAAAAATAATGAATTGTTTGAGCACATTGATGGCTCTTTCTGTTTATAGTGGGTGAAGAGAGAGCCAAAATGTCAAATGGCAGAAAGAGAATCTAAAGAAATCCTAAGATATAATGCAACAAATTGAAAGAACAGTCTGTGCACAGTTAGATCGCTAAGAATTGAACCTTGGTTTCACCACATACTAGGGGTGTGACCATCCGTAATTCACGTAACCTTTCAGCCTTAGTTTTATCAGCAGAGTTAGGAGAGGAATCCCTACGTCACAGAGCTCTTGCATGGATGAATCACGTTGGTGCAACGTGGACGCCTTCAGAGCAGTGCACTTCCCACAGAGTAGGAATCATTCAGCTTGTTTCCTACGGCCAAAAGGAGTTTTGGATCTGGTGAAACAATGAGCCAACTCTAACAAGACAAAATTGTAAAGAACATAAGTGTAAAGAATGCTTAAGCACCAAAATTCACTTACATAAATATAAGACAGGAGCTATGTGACAAAAAGAGAGATTATAGCTAACAGTAAGCACAATATGATTTGGATAAAGAGAAAAAAAAGCCTTATATTAATACAACAAAATATCCAGAATGATAGGAGTCACAGAATGTAGACCACAGTGATCAGACTGGCTTTGGACGATGGTACCGGTTTTAGGCTCCATCCTTTAAGGGGGACATTGACAACCCTGAGCCCTTGGTGATGAAATAGCCATTGTGGTGACCTGCCTCAAAAGCCTGAGGTATGAGAAATGGCCTGAAGCCACAGGGGATGTTTGAATTGGAGAAGCAAACAGTTAGGGGGACAATACAGCTGTAAGTGTCGGAAAGATTGTCCTGGGGAGGAAGGTAACTAGGCTTGCTCTGTGACATGACCAAGGACAGGACAGGGATCACCGAAGGTGCAGGGCTGCGGATTTCAGCTTGACCTCAGTCAGCACTTTCCAGGCACCAGTTATCAGAATGCGGAATGGGTTGCCGCTGGAGGTGGTAGGCTCCACCCACCTCCGCCTGCTCAGGACGGGTGTGTTTGTTCCTTGACACGTGCATTAGAGGGGAATCAAGAATTGGCTGAGGCACTGGACTAAGTATCACCCGTGGCCCTTCCAACCCTGTGATACCTGGATTTCCGGTACCTCTCCTAACTCGGAGTGAATACATAGCAAATTGCTCTTTCTGCCTCAAAAAGAGGTAGAATGTAGTTCAGTGTGCAGGCAGACAATAAAAATTAACCTTAGAAGGATAAAGAGCTTTTCAGCCCAGTGTGTTTGTTTTACAATGTTTTCAAAGAACCAAAAGCTGAATTTCATTCTTAGCTTTAATCAGCTTCTCCAATTAAGAATTCTTCAAGCACTCCACCAAGTAAGCAGTCTTTCCTCTCACATCTGGCAATTTTTGTAAAGAGAGCAACACGCTCAAGGCATAGCTCAAAATAGAACCTAAATTTCCCAACTTCTAAATCCCTGGGCTGTCTCTATACAGCACTTCTTAGCCCAAACTTTCCAGAGGCTGTTTGAATTTACCCTTCCCAGCCTGGAGGGCTTCTCTTTCAGTGATTCAGAGCTCTTGACTGTCCCGTTTCGGAAAGGTTAGAGGGCTTCAGTAAAATCTCGGAGAGTAAGTAATAAAGGGAGGTCTGACTGCAAAGATGTGACACATAGGGTTACTCCCATTTCTGGGTGGAGAAATGGTGGTTCTTATTTTTAGCAAGGAAGACAATGGGATGAAATCATGCAGCTGAGAGGTCTTGGCCATTAATCACAAGCCCGGTCAGCCCTCAGCGCCCTTGCTGGCGTGAAAGTCGGGTCATGCGCAGAGTTCTCACTCCCTTTCCACCTGCCCCGTGCCTCTTACCTACTGCTTCCACTTTGTGGCACAATCCCTGACCTGCTCATAAGAATAAAACACAGTGTCTGCCTTCTGGGAGGAAGTCTTGGTAAAGTTTTGCAGATTCTCTTTGATTCCCTGACGTCACCCTGAAGAAACACGTAATTCTTCTGAGAACCCACTATTGCTAAATGGTATCAACAGCAGACGTTCAAGCAGCATTTACATTCAGACCTAACTCTGAGAGCTCATTTATATTATTAATTATCCTAACTTTAGATAAAAAAGTAGGGGGGGGAGGAACGATAGTTTGATCAGTGGTAGTTCTGCAGATTGTCACCAAGAGCCATTGGTTCCCCGAGGCTGATGACTGCTCTGCATTCTTCCAGTGTGGACACCCAGAGCTGTTGAAAAGAATTGAGACGCTTGTCAACAGAATGGAAAGCTGGCCTTCATCAAAACAATTTTAGTCTGTGAGACTAATGACCTTTCCTTGCTGTTTGTTTTAGTTTGGAACTAAATGAGAAAATTGTTTTAGATAACAGTAGCTTGGTCTTCCTTTCCCAAGTATTTTATTGGGACAAGCCAAGTAGCACAATTGTTAACCAGGATTTAAAAATATATATATATATAACAGACTAGAGGAAGTGGTTAACCAGCCCAGAAATCTAACTTCAGAATGGATTACGAAAAATAATAATCACAAAAGCATCATGTCTAAGGAGAAAAATGCCCATTGTTTGCTCACACTACCACAATAATAATAGTCCCACATGATAAAATACAACACTTCTAAGTACTGTTTGCTGCCAGTTTTTTTTTTTTTTTTAGTAGCTGTAAACTGAGCTAGCTGATGAACAGTCTCTGGGGATGGGATAGGATCACCCTTGTTTCCTGTTCAGCCTTGCTGGAAAAAAAAAAAAAAACCCTAATGAAAGAAAACAACATAATGGTTTTGCAATCCAGGTAAAAGGTTTCAGGGAGTTCAAAGATCAATTAAGTTTTAATTCTTGATTACTAAATTTCTTTTCTGAAGAGCAAATAAATTCCTGGCTTGGAAGACTTAGAAATCTGCAAATCAAAACACAGATATAAGCAAGAGATGGTCGATCAAGAATATAAAAACCCTACTGGGGAAAGTAAAAGTTAGGTGGTTTTCACTTATCTAAAGCACTTTAGTAGTCCCTTTGAAGTGGCATGTAATTTTAAAAAAATATGTATGGGTGTGGGCTTCTTTGGTTAAGTGTCTATGGGTGGGAATGTATGGAAATGTTTAAAGTGTTTAAGTAAAAATATGAAATAGGCTTTACACAAACCACCAGATAATTTACAGACATTTGCTGCATTGACTATTCCCCTACAGCTCCACATCAGGGTGGAGAACAGGGCCGTTCATTGCATCGTTGTGAAGCAATGAAATTTCTGTAAGTCGTGATCTGCTGCCATGTAATAACTCGATCTGCTTCATGCAGACAAAATATATTAAAAGTATGGACGAGTGAAGTTTGTGCCCCAGGGAAAAGGCGAGATAATGCATTGAAATTATTCAGAGGTAGTTAGATGCCTAATGGTCTAATATGTGAGCTATGTGAGGTCCGGGGTCTGGTTCTCATAAATTCTGGCTAGACTGATCCTGTAATTTCAAGCAAAGGATAAAAGCGTTAGCCAGAATCATCAGTGTTCAAGGTCCATGTTGCCAGATATTATTCATGTAAAGATTTTAAAAAGAAAAAAAAAAAACACTTTCAAAGGGGTGCTTTGGAGTTTTATTCATGATTCTATATATTTGTGTGTTTGAAAATATATGCATACCTACATGCATGGTATAAGCCATTTAATGAAATAAATTAACTTGGAATTTATAGAAACCTTCCACATCTTTTCCATGATGGGACAGGATTTTTGATATAATATAATAATGTGCTGCATGAAAAACCATGTAGGATCTAATTATTTCAACTTCAAACTGACATATCGGTGTTTAAATTGGAGTAAAAAACATGTTTGTAATAAAAAGTTACCATTACGAATGGAATAATTTAAAACCAATTTGGATGGATTCAGGAGTGATTAGAGGAAAAAGTTCCCAAGACATTTGGTAGCCTTATAAATGATTTCACAAAATATGCTGAGACTATCCTACCAATTATATTGGCGGAATACTGAACCCTCAGATTTGAAAAGAAAATTCTCTAAGAACTGGGCTTTTGAAATTAGGTAGATGGTGGGTATGAAAACCCTTGATAACTTCCTCCTTTATATAATTTATTTCATCGTGGGGGTAGAAGTTTTGAAGTTTTCATTTGCAGTTTCTTTTCTTTTTTTAACCAGCTCACTTATGTTTGAGTCTACAGTATATTTATACAGTCTTTCCTGCCAGAATCGTTGACAGTATTTTTAAATGCTTTCCCTCACTGCCTAGGTTATAGCAAGCACCACTCTCCTTAAGTTCTCAAAACTATACCACCCACACACACATCATGAATAGAGATGTGCATACTTTTTTTTTTACTTTGGTAAAACAAAGTGTTCAATCTAAAATTACTTTGGCTACACTGGGGCCCTAAAAATCATCTCAACTTCATACCTAGGGAAGTAGCTGGTATGCAAGCTTCTATTTGATCCTGGTGACAGGGTGATCTTTCCAGAATTTTGTTCATAAAAATGTCTGCACTTACACACATATATATTTATACACACACTCTCCATTACTACCATACTTTAAAGAATTCCGAAGTTCTATAAGAATCTCAGTAGAAAATACCCTTTGGGCACAAAAACTGTTGATCTAGTCTTCTGAGTTTACCTGAAGACATTTGTAGACTCAGTTACATTTGATTATTTGAGTTGGACTTTTCAAATTGCTGAAAATGCTTAACTCCAAATTATTCTGCTTGACAGTGTAGCGCATATATGCAGCTATTATCTTTTAATATTTAAAATATACAAATACTTTCTGTTAAGTATCTAGGAGGCGATGTTTGTTATTCACAAATGAGGAAACCAGTCTCAAAGATTTAGATGGTCTTTAAAATATTTTTTAAACAATCAGATTGCAAAATTTGCATCACTCCTGCTTATTTACTCTTTTTTTTTCATAACCACATTCTTCTATTTTTCTCCTTGAGGAAATATATTGAGAGCTCCATCTAGCAGTAAGATTATAAAGGAGAATTATAAGGAGTCACATTGCTGTTTCTCCTTATATTTTGATGCCCCAGGAAACCTTGGACAAGTGGGTTCACCCTTCTTTTAAATGAAAGTTTGTGAATTATTTAAATACTAGAATTCTAGGAGTTTCTTTTTGCCTCATTTAAATAATTACAAGGTAGGAAAGGATTCCAGAATTGCATTCTTTCATGGGTTTCTCCTCATATTATTTGGAAGAAAATCTGAGCACCAATTTAGCTAGCTCTAATTTTGATTGATTTTATTGATGTGTCCATCTTTCCATAACTACGCCTACAACTTTCCCAGTGACATTTTGCTGCTGTTTCATGAACATAAGATGATTGTATGACAATCCTCGGCTACAGATAATTCACAAGAATTAGTGGTGGGGGAAAGCATTATTTAACATTCCATTATACATTCTGTCCATTAGGGAGACTCATAGTTTTAGCAGGAAGGGTAGGTACTGGAAATTTGGAATTAGTTTACATTTTCTATCCAAAGTTAGGTAATATGATTACTTTTTGATTATTTCAATTCTAAGCATCTCAAGGCAAAACTCAAAATCCGTGCTAGAAAACCTCTCACCATCCCCTTCCTCTCCCCCTCGTCCTCATTCTCCAAATCTTTTCCAGATTGTTTGCAAAATGAAATTATCTAATTTCACGAGTATTTGTTCTGAGAAAGCACTACACTCTGGTAGAGAGAATCCAGAGACCCAGTTTCAAGGCCTGATAGCTTAAGACAGGAACTTTTTGTCCATGAAATACCACCTTGGATTCAATGGGAGTTCTGAGGGAACCATCCAGGCCAAACTTGCCCAAATGTATCTGTGAACCAGCATACTGATAATACCGTTTATGAGAAATGACAAATGTCAGCAAGTTGAGTTCTCAAGTACTTTACTCCAAACCTCTGAGAAACACTTAAAATATTGTGAATATTTTTTAATAAATTAACTTGGTTTGCAGTCTTTTAGAAAACACTGTATGCTACCATTGTCTTCTTTCATTATTTCTTTCCAAAATTTATATCATTAAATCCAACTGTAGCAAGAATTTATTCAGGACATCTTAATATCCATTGAGGCACTGTTTCAAAATGTACATCTGCTTGCTTCATTATAATATTTCTGAATTTGTAACTCTTGCCACTATCAAATTTAGTTTTTAAAAAGACTTCAGACTAGGAACCAATGCTGAATTATTAATTTGAACATTATGAACTTTTCAAGTTCTAAATATAGAGGAAGAAATACTGAGCTAATTTGACTAATTAATCTGGTTGATTACAGTATATTTATACAAGCAGAATTAATCTAGCAGACCCAAAAGTTTAAGGAGAGTAGTAAAATTATAAATGAAGCAAATTAGTAATTCAATGACTAAACAAGTCATTAGATTGAAAATGGACACTTTAATATATACTTTTAATCATCTTATAAAGAGTATAGCTTGATAACCTTAAGATTTTCTGCTTGCTTTTTACTTGCTTTATACTTCTAACACCCGCAACGTGTTCTACACTACTGTCTAATTAAAATTTTACTTCTAGTTATTATACTGCAAAAGCATGCCCAGACCGCAGCATTTTATATTTATTCTGTTCAGGCTTTCTCACTTCAGTGTACTGTCAGCTTCATTTATTTGGTGCACATTATGTAGGTGCATGAGAGAAATAAGCTCTCTTGTTTGTTTAAATGTCCCATCTTCTATAATGTGGGTGATTGTAGAGTTCCTGAAAACGGAATCTCCTTTTGCTTTGTAACAAAAACCACGTTTAATAGGTCTAATTTTAGGTCTAGTCGCTGATGCTGTCCCATGATAAAAGAATAGGATGTGGAATGTGCCCAAACAGAAGTTCTAAAGGTATATGTTAAATCAAAGGGTGTTCCTTTGAGTTTGTATAAAAAGAGAAAAAGCTCATTGATTTTATGGTAGAAATAAGGGAAAATACCACTCTGTGGGTTGCTTGATGTGAGGGAATACTATAGCATTTTGCTTTAGTTTGATACTTACTAGACAAGTCCCCTGAGTAGGAAGCATGGCTAATTCTGTTCTTTTAAAGTACCTAATGTGGTGTTGACACACTCAAATGTTAAATAATATATTTTAACATGAAGGGAAAGCTCAAAGCTTTCATGAGGTAAGGCTGAAAAATAGTTATACATGCCCTTGATTCATGGAAATTAAAGAGGCAAAGAACTCACATTTATTCATTCCAAGAAAAATCGTTCCAGTCTTGTGTTTAGCACACGTTGGATTTACACTTCCTAGATTTTCAGGGCTTCAAATCCTTCCTCAAGAAAAGATTTTATCTAATAGCTCTGAATATCAGGATTTTTTTTTTTTTCTGAGAAGCATACATCTTTATCTGGCACTCACACTTTAAACTATTGTACTAAAAACATTAAGTCTTTCTTCTTTTAAAAATCTACAATATACTTAAAAACATCAAATTGTATTCTTTAAATGAGTGCCTTGTAGGTGTGTGAATTGTATCTCAAAGCTGTTTAAAAAAAAAACACACACCCCAATAAACTTGACAGTTAGTTAAGCTGTATGTTCCTATTGCCTTCTTTTCTCATTTTTCTTTGACTGGTTCATTTGACAGGTAAAAATTCACACCAAAATAATGATTTCAAATAAAAAATGTCCAGGAGTGTCAAAAAAGAGATACTTTGAAAATGATTTAGGTGAACAAGAGATTATATTTACAGCTCAGGTGCTAAAAATTGCCATTTTATTTTAATGTTCATAAATTTATAATTTCTACACTAGCTCTGTTTGCTGATCGGTTATTAGACAAAATTAATTTTTCCCTGCAGATTTCACAAACCACAAGTGAATTTATTTAACTGATAGATTTAACCAATATCATTTAACCAATAGATTTAAATTTCAACTCTAACTGTATTTTTTTTTTTTTTTTGGAGTGTGTAAAAAAATAAGAACTCTGCTTAAAGATGAGAATACAATTCCATGCCTTCAAGTACCTACAGCTTCATGGGGTATACCAATGAGTAAGCAAGGCATGGTACTAGACCATACTTCCACTACACAAACAGCAACCATATAATATTCGAGAAACATCTGGCAGCACCACATAGCTGCTGCTAAACCAGCAATTAAGCTCTTCTATTATAAGAAATATGGTGTAATAAAGTACTTAGTGCAGTGACTGGCACATAGCCTTCCAAAACGAGTTGTCCGGTAGTAACAGAAGTACAGTCACACCAGTAGAGTTGTCGTCCTAGTTAAATTTATATGATTAGACCAATGGTGACAATCATTTTCACTTAGAAGTTCTCTCAGAAGAGTTTTGATGGCTTGAGAGAAGTAGAGAAATCTTGGGCAGAAGATATGCCTGGGTCTTAGAAGGTTGCTGACTCTGGGTAGCTGGAAGACCACGTGAGCACCAAGGGAGAGGAAACTGAAAGAAGAGTCCTGAGGGCATATATGACTCCTCTCCCAATCTGAACCTAGGCCAAGCCTAACTCTGTTATAATAATGTAAATTTTAAAGGAAGGTACTGTAATGAGCATATAGATGGTAGAGTTGATTCATCTGTACAATAAAAAGGTAGGTAGGTAGATAGAGGCAGTGTGAGCAGAAATCATATTGGACTGCAAATCAGTTGGAAAACCATAAGTTTGATTCTGTCCCCAGTGGTCTCTATTCCGTCACTTAACCTCTTCTGTTAGTTTAAAGCTGACTTGTTTAACTCTCAGATAGCATGATTCTTTGTATGTGCTTAAGCGTATTTTCTGATGGCTAATGAGGAAGTAAACAGAGGAAATGTCAGGCTTTGGAGAGAAAGAAAAAATATGGTTTTAATGTTGGCGTTTTGAAACTTAGCAGTGAGAGGATTAATTAAAGATGTCTTTGCAGAAGCTAGCTCTCTTTGCATTAACTGGTAGCTCTAAAGGTCCAAAAAATGGGGCCCCATTTTTTTTTGCTGGCCTTCTTTATGTTCTTAAAATGGGTTTCCCTGTATTACTTTGGTGTCTTCTTCCATGAAAAAGACTTAGGATTATCCAGAAGTACATGATTTATTATTATATTATGGAAGATACTGAATTAACCTTCTTCAAATGCTTTGGAAATTCTTGGGTGAATACAAAATTGTTGTTTTGGGAACCTGCCAAATCTTGAACATCTCATTGAAGAGACAGACAGGAGTTGTCTTCATCTGGGTAAATGATTGGTGGTCATTGTTTAAGAGAGTTCCATAATGAATGGTTATTCATTGTAAATTTCTACTTTAGTAAATCTTTTCCGTGTCTCCACAAATCCGTTATGTAATGACTTCTGCAGCGTGCCTTGGGGTGTTCGGTCCTGGGCCAAGACAGGCTATTTTCCTCAAACTGTTATCTATTGTAGCAAATAGAGTCATAGCAGTTGTCTAGAAAGGACACTTGTTAGAAACGGCAATGTTTTGGCTGTTTCTGAAAGGTTTCCCAAAATAAATGACAGAAATGTCAGCTAACAGCCATTGTCACTGAACTCATGTTTGCAATACAATTGGGAAATTGATAAACAAACAAAAAACTTGCATTGCTTTGAGGTTCCCCAAAGGGTAAAGTTCTCTCCCTCCATAAAAAGAATCTAATGTGACCCATTTGGATGATAATAAGTATCTGGCATCTTTAAGAATCTAAAATGGTGTTCCAGTGAGATGAATGGGAATTTCTAAAACACAAAATTATATCCATCAAAAAATGATAAAATAGCTGAGCCAAAATTTTGCATAGATCTGATGTTCAGTGCAAAAAGTATTCTCAGCAGAAAAACTGAGTGTTATGTCTTCTCTGATCTAATCCCAGTGCTGAATTTGTTGACTGAATCAAGTGTTTGAGAAAAATGAGCCATGACTGAAATTCATTTCAGATCAGGTGAAGAGGATCCCCATGAACAGAGAGGGAGATGAGGGACTCTCAGCTCCCTGGTTGGCATGCCTTTTCTGTGCCACCAGAGTTTTACCATGTTAATAAGTGGCTCATGGTAGAGTTGATCTCATTTTTAGTGACCGTTTATCATAACTTTGCCCAGCCTCTGAGAGATCCTGCTCTTAAGAACTGTAACCTGGTGTGACTTCTCTTCAGAAAGTACACAAGCAATGTTATCTCACCCCCGAGAAGGGTTTTGCTCCAGGCAGGATTTCTAAGTTTTAGAAGTTCACCTTTGCGTCTACAACCTTCTTATCTCTCCCTTTCCCACTTCCTTGTGTGCACTCTCTGTCTCACACACCCCACCTCACCCTCAGTCATCTGGCAGGGCTATAATCTAGAAAGTTTCCTTTTTTCATCTAACTCTTTCGGGGTACACACTTCACCATCACCAAGCATACTCCTGCACCTCCTGGCCTTGCTTCCTGCCGTGTGTGTGTTCAGAAACATTTTATGAAAGCCCCTTGCGTATCAGTCAAGGTCACTCAAGAAAACAAGAATCACAGTAGTTATTTTAACAGAGAGAATTCAACATAGGGATTTGCTTAAATGAGTCTCGGTAACATGAAAAGCAAAGCAAAGCACGATAGAAAACACTGAGTTAACACCATTGCTTGAGCTGAGGGGACAAAAGGGAGATGCTAGGGTCAGCAGATCCTAGAAGGTCAGAGGAGGAACCTCTCCTTTTACAAGCTGGGGCTCAGTCCTCTGAGAAAGGGCATCACTCAGCTAGTGCTGGTACCTCAGGAGCTGGGCTCAGATCTCTGAGGGAGGGGCAGTTTCAAACCAGTCCTGACACCTCTGCGTGGGCACAATGAAGTTGATTCTGGGAGTGCTGAAGAAAGCTGGAGACTGGAACCAAATGTAGCTGCCAGACTGAAGTGCCCTTGGAAGGGCAACGTGGGTGGGACATAGGAGCAGAGGAAGGAGCAAGTTCCATTCCCTCCTCTTGCCTTTCCAGTCTCCCTCCGGTGTTCCCTAATGGCAGTGCCTAACAGGAAACCTGGGAGTGGAAGAAAAGTGCAGTTTGTGATGTCCCAGCCCAGCATCCCAAAGCAGAGGACAAAAGAGTTTGGAACTGAGAGACATTAGCTTAATAACGCCTACCCTGGAAGCTCCAGATGAATACAGAAGGCATGATTATGTTTAACTAAGAATACAAGAAAGAGTTAAATTTTGCTAATGAGCAGCCAGACCTGACCATCTCCACAATAAAAGGAGGTGAAAATCTGGGGCAACAGAGACCATATCAAAATGGATGTAACTAGCCGTTCCCAGTATTATTCCTCCTAATTTCTCTCTCAATACCCAGGAAAACACAATGCATAATAAAAATTATGATAGCATCAGAAACCAAGACTGATAGAATCTGGGAAGAATAGACCCCTATTTATAAGGCATATGGAACTTCAGCTCATAACATATCCCCTCTTTACTACCTAAAAGAATTAGTGTGGGGCTTCCCTGGTGGCGCGGTGGTTGGGAGGCCACCTGCCGATGCGGGGGACGCGGGTTTGTGCCCTGGTCCGGGAGGGTCCCGCGTGCCGTGGAGCGACTGGGCCCCTGGGCCATCGCCGCTGGGCCTGCACGTCCAGAGTCTGTGCTCTCGACAACGGGAGAGGCCACAGCATTGAGGGGCCCGCGTACCGCAAAAAAAAAAAAAAAAAAAAAAGAATTAGTGTGGTGAGAGGTAAGAATATGCTTCACAGCTCCATCACCATCTGCCTACTGACCCAGTGAACCAGGAATTGTGCCAGCCAGAAATCTGAGCAGAAACCCCTGTCTCAGCCTCAGGAGCTGCTCTGAGAGTATCATTTCCCCTGCACTTCAACAGCCACCTTTTACAACAAACAGATATTGAAATTCTCAGGAAGCAAATGAACAGAAAGTTAGGGGAACGTTAACAGTGGTGCAGGGTATTCTAATAGGTGTGTTCCTCAGGAGGCCACGGTGGGAAGTGGGACATTGATGGAAAAAAATATATTAGTTCTTCAGGCTGTGAATTTCAGTTTTCCACGTGCTATATCCACTCAAAATAAAGGCAATAAAGCTAATTACACATCTGAAGATGCTCTAATTCAAGATCTGGAAGAAATTATCAGAATACTGTATATAAAGAAAACAAGGCCTCTATGAAAAGGCTAACTTATAGAACGGAAAGGAAAATGATGAGGTAAAGAACAGGAGAAGATGAAAGGAAGCTAAAAGTGCAAGTGCAAGATTAAAACACATTGTGAGCAGTGAAAACAGAATTGATCCTGCAGAAAATTGTAGCGTGATGGAGGAGGGCAAATTTGAACATATTTCCCACAATGGAGCAGAGAAGCACAGAAAGATGAAAATAATGGGAGAGAAAGTGATGATACAAAAACCGAGACTGGAAGACTAAAAGATGGGTAATTGTTCCTACTTCAGGAAGGCTAAGTATTTATTTTAAAAGTGGTGATCAAGAATATAAGAGAAAAAAATCATAACTTTCCTGAATTAAAGAAAGGACTATATACATAGGTTGAAAGCACTCGCTGACTCATGGTCAAATATTGGGTTACAAAAATGTTGAGTGAAAAATATACAGGTGGAAAAAGAACCATGCCTGTTTACCAAAGGAACTAGATGATAGATAAATACAGATAGATTGATGTCAAATTGGTCTGAAACCTCCTGCCAAAAATACTGGAAGAAAATGAAAGAACTCCAGAATTTAAGGAAAAAAATCTTGTGACTCAATTGTATTATACAAAACAAACTGTTGATCATTTTCAGACAGACAATTTAAAAAATACTAATGATATATATTCTTGGATAAAGTAAAAACTGCTTGTAGATATATTTCAGCTAACTGATAGAGAAAGCCAATTTGAGAATTCAGGAATGGGGAAGTCATGGTCTAAAATTAAAGTGAGTTTTGAAAGCAGCCAAAATAAATGTAGCTAAATAATTGTCGCAACATATAGTATAAAATTAGATGCAAAAGAAAAATTTCTGAAAAGCAGATGTCTTATTTAAGAAATAATAAGTCAAAAATGTTTCTGACTTAAAACTTAGATTATATTGGCAAAGATTGAGGAATAGGGGATATAGTGTAAAGTGTCAAGCTCCTTGTTTCATAAATGATAAATGTGAAAGATATAATTCACTCTGTTATTTGATTCAAAGAAATAAAGAAATGCAGCCTAAGGAATAATACTGAAAGTATAATGATAACTCTAGAAAAATTAAAATAACATTTATCTTCCAAAACACCAGAGCAAAAATGAATTTAATCAATATAACAGATTTTTATCAAAATCTAGTAGCCTGCTAAAAATAATATATCTTCTTTTTTAGTATCCATAAAACAAGTTTAATGATTGAATATATGTTAGTCCTCAATATCTCAGTTAATTGCGAACCTCAGAGATTAATTAGGCCACATCCTTTGACCACAATAAAATAAAATGAGAAATTAGTAATAAAAAATTAAAAGCAAATATCCAAAAGTTAGTTATCTAACATAATAACAAAAAAAACTTTCCCTCAAACAACTCTGTCATCAATGATGAAACCAAAATTGAAATTACAAGACAATTTAAAAATCAATGACAGTGAAAACACTACAAATAAAACCACAAGAGATGCAGTCAAAGCTATACGTAGAGAAATATTTAAACCATTAAATAATTAATTATTAAGCTAGAATGAATGAAAACAAGTGGAGTCTGCAAGGAAAGAGAACTAATAGAAATAAGCAAAATTAATAATTACAAAAACCGTTGGCAATAAGTATATTCAAAAACTAGTCTTTGAAAATCAAAATCTCCACTACAGTTAGAAAGTAAAAATACTTGACGAATCAAGAAAAAAAGATGGCTACAAACATATAAAATAAGGAATGAGAAAGAAGAAATAACTATAGCTAAAGAGGAGGTAATGATTATAAATAAAAATTATAAACTTTTGTTAATAGTTTTGAAAATCTTAATGAACTGAATTATTTTCTTTAAACAATTATATATACTTCACACCCATGATGATGGCTATAATAAAAAAGACTATATATTGGCGAGGATGTGGAGAAATTAAACCCTTATACATTGCTAATGAGAATGTAAAATGGTGCAACCATGTCAGAAAACAGTCTGGTAGTTCCTTGAAAGGGTAAACAGAGTTACCGTATGAGCCAGCAGTTCCATTCCTAGGTATGTGCCCAGAGAAAACATATGTCTACTCAAAAAGTTGTATACAGATATTTATAGCATCATTATTCATAAGAGCCAAAAAATGGAAACAGCCCAAATGTCCATCAACTGATGAATGGATAAACAAAATGTGATGTATCCATACAATGGAATATTATTCAGCCTTAAAAATGAATGAGACACTGATTTATGCTGCAACATGGATGAACCCTGAGAACTTTATACTTAGTGAAACATGATACTAAGACACCAAAGATCACATGTTGTATGATTCCATTTGTATGAAATGTCTAGAGTAGGCAAATCCATGACAGAAAGTAGATTCGTATTTGCCAGGGACTGGAAGAAGGAATAGGGAGTGACTGCTCGTAGGTATGGGGTTTCTTTTTGGGGTGATGAGAATGTTCTGGAATTTGATAGTTACGATGGTTGCACAACGTTGTGAATGTAGTAAAAGCTGCTGCATTGTACACTTTTAAAGGGTGAATTTATGATATGTGGATCATATCTCACTTTTTAATGAAAAAAAGAAAAATGTAAATACATATTACAAAAAATGATTCAAGAAGCAGCAAACCTGAATATACCAATACTCATGAAAGAAAAGGAAACAGTTGTCTATAAACTAAGCGCCTCTCTCTCCCAGAAGGATGGTAGACCTAGGCTGTTTTATGGTGACACGTAGTCAATTTCTTGTAAAAATTCCTCTACTATTTAAATAATTCCAAAACATAGAAAAGGATGAACATCATGATTTTATAAAAGCTAGTATCAAATCAGACAAAAGATAAGACATGGAAAAAATGGATATGATCTCTTATGAAAATAGACTCAAATATCCTAAGTAGAATATTAATAAGCCAAATTTTAAAATGTGTTTTCAAAATGCAGTAGAATCTAGTAGAATTTCTTCCAGGAATATAAAAATATTCCACCATCAGAAAATGCATTAATACAATTTATGTCAGTAGATCAAGAGAAAACCCATATGATAATTACATTAATTGCTAAAAAGTAAGTAAAAGTCAACATCCGTTCCTGATTTTTAAGTACTTAATGAATAAGGGATAAAAGGATATTTTAACATGAGAAAGAATATGTATCAGAAAATAATACCTAGTATCATATCAGATAAGGAACCCCTAGAGATAGTCTCACAACACTTTTTCAGCTTTTCTCAAAGTTGCTCTAGATATTCTGGTCAATGCAGCAAGAGGAAAAAAAGAAACAAAGTATGAATACCAGAAAGGAGGAGAAAAATTTAAATAACTTGCAAATGAAATAATTGCTTACCTGAACAAAAGAATGAAATGAAATGAAAATAATCAAATTACAACTATTCAAAACAATGTGAGTTCATTTGTCACAAAACCAGTATACAAATATCAATAGCTTGTTACTTATCAGCAATAAGAGAAAATAAGAAAAAGACAGAATCACAAAACATATACATAGTATCAAATAATAACTTTAAAAGATATGTTTTATTCCTATTTGAAAAAAAGTGAAATTGAGGGACATAAAAGAAAACTTGAATAAATGGAGAGATGTATTGTAAAGATATCACTTTTTCCCAATTTATCAAAACCTTAGAATTTTTTGTGGAAGAAGCGTGACAAAAATTATTCTAAGTTCTATTTTGAAAGAAAAAGCACTAATATAGATTATGATTTTTTTAAAGGGCAGTAAAAGTAGGTTATAGCCCTACTTTAATTAATATGCATTATAAAGCTAATTGTCAGCTTTGAACTGGCACAGAAATGAACATGTCTATCAGTGGAACAGAAGAGAAAGTACAGAACTATACCAAAGCTTACATAAGAATTTACTTTGAAATAAAGATGGCATCTCAGATGGGAGAAGACAGAATAGATTATGTCATCTGATTCCTAATGAATTAAAAATTTCAGTGTAAGAAATAAAACAACAATTGGTGGAACAAAATTAGTTACACAGTTGTGTAAATTTAAGTTAAAGAAGCCTTTCTATGCATGATCTCAGCGGCAGAAAACACTGTTAGATACAACTATTAAATAATCAAACTTTCTGTATGGCAAGAGACACCATAAACAGAATTAAAAGACAAGTGACAAATAGTCTACTAAAACGTGATGGGCTATAGTAAGAAAGAGGATGTATGCAAAATATAATTTTATAGTAATTTTAATAACAAATAAATGATTATGTTGCTACGTGTATATAGTTGGATAAACATGAATCTGATGAAACTCCACTCTAAGTGATTCACTAGTGAAAAATGGAAACGATCAGTAGCCATGGAAAAAGTTTATCTCCACTAGTACTTGAGGAAATAAAATACGATACCGATTTTCATGTATCAAATTGGCATACAGCAAAAAGAATGGTATAGCACCAGTGTTGGCAAGGATATGGGAGACGGGCACTGTCACGTGCCTACATTGATGTAACCTTTCTGGAGAATCCAGCCTTAAAAACTGCATACTTGTGACCCCACATTTCCACTTCTAGCCGTTTTCCTAAAAAGTCAATGATTTAATGAGCAAAGACATAAGTAGACATTGATTACAGTTGTTGTTTAGTCATAACACTGGAAGCAGTCTATCTTCTAGTAATTGAGAACAAACTAGACAAATTGTGGGGCATCCATATTGTGGAATATTATGCAGCCGTAAGAAATAGTAGTGGGTAAACCTAAGGGTTTTACTTATATGGACATTTGTCGGGAGCTGCTGCTCAGACCTGGACTTCAGTTCAAAGAGTGTTAGTTGCCACAGAAAGGACAATTAAATTACCTAAATTAAAAAATAGTAATAACACTGGAGATATATCTTTATTGGTACGGGAAGATGTTCATGCCATTTTTAAAAAGTAGGTTAGAATATAGTACATGCAACATGAACCCATTTTTTAAAAATAATACAAATTAAAATATATACATACGGAAAATGTTTTGTGAAGTTATGACACAAAATATTAGTTGTGCCCATTCTGGGTGAAGAATTGTCTAGGATTTAATTTGTTTTCTTTTGCATTTTTTAATCTAAGTATTCAGCAATTAACATGTTCTACTTAGGTAATAATTAGTACTTTTTTTAACGTTTCAAAATAAAATGATCCAGGTAATAAGCAAGAATGTGATAAAAAGCACTTGTCAGTGCCTGGAACAGGAACTCCAGTGTGGGACAGTGATAAGAGCACAGATCCTGGAGCTCGACTGGCCTGGGTTCATCTAATCTAGATTCTGCTCATCACTGACAGAGGTACCTCCGGCAGGTCATTTACCATCTCAGATTCTGCATCTGTAACATGCAGCGTTGCTTTGAGGATTAGCAAAAATGTATGTAAATCACCCAACACAGTCTCTGGCACATAGTATGCACTTAACCAACGGTTAATCCTTATTGCTGCTGTTGCTGTTGTAAATGCCAAGGAAACTGGCCTGAAGACCAGAAACAGATTTGTGTTGCTGAGAAGAAATGTGGGTTAATTGTTTTTATTTATTTATTTGTGGCTGAGTTGGGTCTTCATTGCCGCGCACAGACTTCAGCGAGCAGGACTTCTCTTGTCGCGGAGTGCAGGCTCTAGGTGCACGGGCTCAGTAGTTGTGACTCCCGGGTTTAGTTGGTCCACAGCATATGGGATCTTCCCGGACCAGGGCTCGAACCCATATCCCCTGCATTGGCAGGCGGATTCTTAACCACTACACCACCAGGGAAGCCCGGGTTAATTGTTAAGAAGTTTTTATGTGTAATGTATCATCTTGTGAAATATAGAAGATGTCCATGGTTTCACCAAAAAACAGCTGCTTATCAAAATTTGTCACCTGTTAATTTGTGCTTGTAGAGTATGTGCCCTTCTAGAGGGCTAGAGAGGTAACGTTTTCAATGCGGGTCGCCTTGGCCCTATGAAAAGCATTTTGTGTATAATAGTTGCCCAGCAAGCAGTAGATGGAGTGGAATTAGGGTTGCTTGTTTAGACTCTCCGCTGGTTAGACTTCTGGTTCTGAACGCACTTCTCCGTGTGGCCTGTGTTCACTGAAGCCCTGATTACTAGAAATCACGCAAGAAGATAAAGATCAGCCAGGTTCTCCTAAAGTTTAATGTAAGGAATTAGAGGTAAGGAGTTCCACTTATGGAAGAGTCCTGCTGTATCAGCTTTTAGAGTAACACAGCTAGCGAGCCTTTTGTGTATGTTAATATTCTGAGTTGATATTTATTAATGTTATGAGTTGACTGTGAGCTAGGCACTGTGCTGCTAAGTAGTTTATTGCAGGGGTTACCTTCTTAAATATGACAGTTCTATGGCATACGTATTATTCCTCTCATAGATGAGGGACCCAAGACTTAGCCAAGGTCACATGAGTATGCTTTTAAACACTTTGCTACCCTAGTTCCCCATTCCTCCCAATCAACATTTTTTTTTAAGCTGTGTATCAGTGTGTCTCATTTGTTACTGTCTATTTTATGGATTTGATTTAAATCCTTTTCCTTAATATTGATCCTGTGAGAAGCCTGGTTTTAAGTAACCATCTTGAAAAGTCTGTTTTTCCTCAACCGAATGTCAGTTCTAAAACTATACGGTTGAATTGTTATTCGTGTACTTACCACACCTCCTCTAGTTGAGTTTTTAAGTTTTCAGGCAGCAATTGTGTTTTCCTGCTCTTTATATCCCATGCAAGCTTAGGGCTTGCTCGTAGTAGGTGGTCAATGACAGTGAATTAAATTGCATGCCCCACGGATCGTACTCAAAACCAAACAGATAAAAATGACACCTTTCTCCAAATCTGCTCATTAGTTACATCAAACTTATAAACAATTCAGTCTCAGCCCTCAGATCTACTGCTGTCTGTCTAGGTTTTGAGGCACAGAGGTAGAGCCCTGTGTCTCCACCCGCTGTGGTGGGTCACATCATTTAAGAGCTGATGTTTCCAAGTGATATACATGTATTAGTGTATATACATGATACCACTCTCACCCACCTTCATTCATGTTGGCTTGCTTAATGTTGTATAACCTTGGACTCACCCCGGGAGAGGCTGTGCATGTGAACATCTCAATCGTGTGCCAGTCAAAACAATAAACAAGTAGTTGGAAGCGTTAAAAAAAAAAAAGAAAAACAGTTGGATTCCCAGCTCTGCCACTCACTAGCTATGTGACCTTAAGCACAGAACTTACCCGCTCAGAAGCTCAATTTCTCTAAAATGGGGCTGGTAATACTTATCTCACAGTGTTGTCCAGAAGAGGAAAGTGAATGAGAGTGTGTGCAAAGCCTATAGCACATGGTAGGCGTTCAGTAAATTCCCGGAACGCTTAAAAAAAACTCAGTTTTTGTGAACTCTCTGCCTTGCCTTAAGAAATTTCATGACGCTGCTTTGAATAAATTTGAAGAACACCAAAACACAGATACGTGATTTTAAAAAACAAAAAGGGAAAAAAGCAATTGGGGTGTATCTGCACCTGGGCAATGTTAGGGAAGTTTACTGAAATTCCAACAGCACTCGTCAAGCAGTTCATCCTACACTGATTTGAGGAGCACTTTTGTTTGCATAAATAAAACACTAAAAATGTTATTGAGCTATTCCATGGAGGAGCCACATACCTGGTAACGTAAGACTGTGTTTTCATGCGGTTTTTATTCAAGGCAAAACATAAACCAATGAAAGAAAAACAGAAAGTGATAAGTAACGTGGCGGTATTTTCCACGAACATATGGTAGATGTTTAAAATGAGGTATGTCAGCTATTAATTCCCCAGGTGCTTGCCTTAGTCTCGATAATAAGGTTGTTCTAGGAGGGATTTCCCATCTCTTGATATTTTGATCTTTGGGAAAATATGAGACTGACTCTGCTCTTGTGAGCATGTGTTACCAGGAATATTTTTTTTTTAAAAGTATTTTGCCCTGATTGGCACACACAAGGTGCCAAGAACAGTTCTGATGGGTGTGTCTATCTTATACTCACTCACTTTCTCACCGAAAAAAACCAGAAAAGCCGGAGACAAGGAAAAGACTGTTCTGTTCTTGACCCAGCATGGCCTACAGATTTAACAGGAGGACATAGTTTCTCATGCCCCATTGTCCATCTGATCCTTGATTTAGCTACATTAACCCTTGTAAGCCAAGGCCACAAACCTAAGAATCCAGGAAGTATGAGATGGGGTAAAGGTCAGCCCTAGAGGACGAGCTCTCATTTCAACATGATTAAATGCATTCTATTTGGGAAATTGCCTTTTTTGTTTCTATTTTTCATATTTTTAACTGTTAACATGGCATGTCATAGCTTTGAAATGATTTAGGAATTTGGGAGAATATAGGAAATCACTGAGGTATTGGTATACATAAAATGACTGTTAATTTTTAGAATATAAACAATTTGATTTTTGGAGTATAAAAATATTAAAATGAAATACTGTACTTATTGACCTTCCTGAGGTCAAACTTCTATGGCTTGATGGAAAGGAAAAAGATGACAAATGAAATGGGTAGGAGCTTGAGATATGAACACTTAGAATTTTGAAATCTGTTTTTTTTCATTTCCATATGATGTTTGGTGTTTGAAAACATAATTTTGTAGACTCGATATCGGTCCTGATGTAGAATTTTCTAAAATCATGAAGACCAGGCATTTCACAGTACAAAATAAGACGAGGGTTTATCTTTACCAGAAATTTTGGTGACACTCTCCAGCTTTCTAGGAAGTAGAAATGTGACTGATTTGTAGTAAGATGATTTCAAAGGCAAAGATGGAAAATGTTCTCGTTTGGAAAACAATATATGGAAAATAACTAGAGGAGAGCTGACTTGAAAATATTGCTAAATTAGATGTTTAGAAATAGTAATTATAAATGCTACCAGGTATCCATGGACAACAAAGCACATCATATTCAAGCTATGAAAGATCAATTTTAGAAATCAGAGGTTTTATAGATCTTACAAATATTTCAAATGGTTTATTAGTGCTTTTAAAATAATAGAAAAACAATGTCATTAGTTTTTAGGGATTTTTTTTCAATGCAAAGTATAGTTACAGTTTTTAGCTTTGATATTTTAACTTTTTATTTAATTATCATCATTCCAATCACTTTCCCAACCATGCCAATGACATGTGAGGTATTATTATCCTATTTTATAAATGAGCAAAGGGAGGCTCAGAGAGGTGAGATGACTTGCTAATGGTCAAGTGAAAATCAAAGCCCAGTCTTTCTCTATGGACTTGACGACATGGGGAGGGGGAAGGGTAAGCTGGGACGAAGTGAGAGAGTGGCATGGGCATATATACACTACCAAACGTAAAATAGATAGCTAGTGGGAAGCAGCTGCACAGCACATGGAGATCAGCTGGGTGCTTTGTGACCACCTAGAGGGGTGGGATAGGGAGGGTGGGAGGGAGACGCAAGAGGGAGGAGATATGGGGATATATGTATATGTATAGCTGATTCACTTTGTTATACAGCAGAAACTAACACACCATTGTAAAGCAATTATACTCCAATAAAGATGTTAAAAAAAAAAAAAGCGCAGTCTTTTCCTACAGCTCTGTTGGTGTTTATTGGCAAGTACAAGGCACACATGCAAATACAAACTAATTCTAGTAGGTACTTAACTGATTTAAAAGATAGCTTTTAGGGGTTCCCAGGTGGCGCCGCGGTTGGGAGTCCGCCTGCCGATGCAGGCGACATGCGTTCATGCCCCGGTCCGGGAGGATCCCACATGCCGCGGAGCAGCTGGGCCCGTGAGCCATGGCCGCTGGGCCTGCGCGTCCGGAGCCTGTGCTCCGCAACGGGAGAGGCCACAACAGTGAGAGGCCCGAAAAAAGATAGTTCTTAGCTTATACAAAGAAATCTTTTCTTGGTGCTAAGCAAGAGAGTCAGTTTCAACAGATTTGTGGATAACAGAAATTGGTTTCAAAGTCAGGAGTCAGGGAATTCTTCATTGCTTTTATACAGAGAAAACAAGTAGCTCTATGAATCATCTACAATTGAGTCCTCTAAATTGTTTTAGAAAAAAAGAGAGTTTCTTATAAACTTGAATCTTTTTTTTTTTTTTTTTTTTGCGTTACGCGGGCCTCTCACTGCTGTGGCCTCTCCCGTTGCGGAGCACAGGCTCCGGACGCGCAGGCCCAGCGGCCATGGCTCACGGGCCCAGCCGCTCCGCGGCCTGTGGGATCTTCCCGGACCAGGGCACGAACCCGCGTCCCCTGCATCGGCAGGCGGACCCTCAACCACTGCGCCACCAGGGAAGCCCAAACTTGCATCTTAAACCCTAAAAATATTAAGGTTGTTTGGAAACCCAGAGAGATGGTGGTGGTTAGTAATATCCCTAGGATTCCTTAGGACCATATGGTAACACATCATTGAAAGAAGGAAAGAACAGGAAGAATAAAAACTTTTAAAAGTCACAAGGCTAATAAATGAACTTTTAAAAATAGTTCTTATCAAAAAAGTACGTACAGATGGAGAGAAACGTTAGAGATTCTTTGTGGATGGCCACTATTTCGTTACTTATTCCAAATGGGGAGAAAAATTAATATGCTTCTTTATTTAAAAGCCCAGTAAGTGGATAACTTTTCTTCTAAGAGGTTTAACTTCTGAGTCAGCTTGGCTAAGGAAAACAGCCATGCACAAGCAAAAGATCTAACAAATGTGATCCTGTTCCATTTTTTTAAGGATCCTGTGAGTAGCAGAAGTGCTATTTGATAATCCTTCCCCACTTCTTCATCTGGGCCTCACCAACCACAATTGAATCATTCAGTCCTATCCATTGAGCCGTGCCGGTACTGATATATAGCCTCTGAATTATTACTTAATTTCAAGCTGCTTAGAAGTGACTTCAGGTTGCTCTTATGGGCTTTTTTAGGAACCTTAAATCTACCTTGACACTCATTCATTCACTCATTCAATCCACATTTATTTATCAAGTACTTCCTTTATGAACCACCCTCCATGCTAGGCACTGAATGGTGAATAAAATAGTGGTGAATACAAACATAGATACAGCTACGCTGCCCTTGTGGTGTTTATAGACTGGTAAAAGGACAGCAAGGGTAAGTGCCCAAAAGGAGAAACCTAGGGAGCTTTGAGGGTATATATTAAGAGGGAATTGACCTGATCGGAAAGGTCAGCATCAATTAACTTCAGTTCTGAAGCAAGAAAATGCAGGCCTTGGGGGTGGGGGATCAGTTGCAAGGAAAGAAGCCAGAAACAGCAGGTGCAAAGGTCCTGTGGCAGGAGTAAGAGTTGCAGAGTTGTGGAAATGAAAAGGCAGTGTGGATGGAGGGGAGATGGCAGTTGGACCATAGCGCAAGGTGACTCTGGAGGCTTCTGCCAAGATCATCTGGTGCCTTGAAGGCCATGGTAAACATTTTGATCTTTAGCCCGGAAGCAACGGGAAGCCCTTGAAGCCTGTCAAGGAGAAGAGTGACAAGATCAGATCAGTCCTTTGCAGTGATCATTCTGCCTCCAGTACAGAGAACATATTGGAAGAGGGCCACAGTTAATGCTCAAAAACTAGTTAGGGTATATCTTTTTTTAAAACTCAGTCCTTTTAGTTATACTTTATTTCTTAAGGTCCATGATCTACCTACTTCATCTTATCATAACTTTGTGCCGCTGAACTGAAGTTTTTCTTTTTAAAACCCTTTTATTGACAACATAATGGAACATCACCAGAAACATCCATCTAAAAACAAAGGCCACATCCTTATTATCCCCGTACAATTAGTTTTATGTTCAGATTTTTTTCCTGTTTCTGCGTGGTCCTCATATTGATACTGCAAGGTCGTTAATCACATTACATTGAGATGTATTAAAATGTAGTATAGTTACCTGTTGCTTCACACTGAGGACATTTAGGTAATAAGCTTTAACCAAGGATGATGGCATCAGTGAAATGCTGTGCAAATATATTCTTTTTTTATTTTTCAGCCATAGAAACTAAGTTGGGAGGGCATATTTTGCCACTTTCAACCCCAATTATGTGAAAATTCCCCTTTATGGAGAATGTAAAGTCTCCTAAGTATTTGTATTAAGAGTAATGCATGTTGCTTAGGCTGTTAAAGAAATATTGATTTCTGACCCTTAACTGGAATACTTAGCTTTCATTCCTTTTCTTTTTACATAAATTGTGTATATTGTGTTCCCCTCCGGGAGAACTTAAAAGCATTTTGTGTTACAGAGGTTTTGTTCTAAGATCTTATTGCTTTTGAGATGAATAAATGGCAGTCTTGCTATCACTGGAACAGACCTATATTTTTTCCTGTGTAACAAGGCATACAAGTACTACAGGGCTGAATTTGGCCCCAGAACTTCTGCAGTTCCAAGCCAGTTTCTTATGGCCAAATTTAGCTTCCAGCTTTCAGCCGATGAGAAGCTTTGGCATATAGACAATCTAATTTTTGTTCAGCAAAACTCTCCTTGGATGTTTTAAATATTTTAAAATTTGTATTACCAGGTGATGCTTATGCGTTTGTTAGGGATTGACTGCAAATACTTGCTCAGAAAACAACGTACCTTAGAGGTACTTTATGCCAGCCTTCGAGGTATTAGAATTAAATGGGTTGGCACCAAAATATTTCAATAGGCTATAGGAAATGAAATATGGCCAAACAGGTTTTCATATTATGACTATTCCTTTTTTCCATTACTAGCCAGAGGGAAGTAAATCAACTTTACATCCCCTCCCTGTTTTATTTTTATCAACTTCCTTGGAAGTTTGAGGGTTTTTGTGTTTTGTTTGTTTGTTTGCTTATTCTTTAGATAGAACATAAAACGGGAAAATTACAACTTTTAAATGTTTCTTATCTATTTATCTGTTGATATGATGCTACCGTAAACACATTTAATGTTACTAATTAATTTAATTACACATAGTGTAGTTGCGTTAACACATTTTCTATTATCTGTTCTAATGTGATACCATGCACCCCTGCAGCAGCCACCTTAACTTAAAGTTTTAATTGCTTTACCCTAAGCCTCAGCTCATGTTTGATTTATCTGATTTCTTTGTATAAAGATTCTCTAGTTTACGATGTGTACACAAGTCTTTAAATTGGTGTTGATGTTTATGCAGTGAACTCGCCAACTGGTTACAGCAGACATCCCTTTATGAATTTATGATGGGGCAATAAAGACGAGTGTCAGGAGCCCCTTGTCTGGGTGAGGAATCACTTTCCTTGTGCTATGTGTTGGGGACAGTAATGTGGACACTTCCTCTAATTCGTATAGCAGCGGGCAGTGTTGAAATCCAGATTTGTCAAATTGTGAGATCGCTAATTTACTGCAGTGGGAGTGGGAGTGGGAGTGTGTGTGTGTGTGTGTGTGTGTGTGTGTGTGAGAGAGAGAGAGAGAGAGAGAAACACACTTAAATGTTTTTAGTTTGAAACAAAACTATATTACATTCAAAGGTTTTAACCAGGAACCCATTCTTTGTAAACCTGACTGGGTACATATATAGATTACTATTATACAGTCTGTGTCAACAGTCTAAAATTTATCAGCTGTGACAAGTAAAAGAAATATTTGAAGAAGAGGGCTGTGTATCATTTCCTTTTATCTATACATTTTTTTTTTGGCAAAAATAGGCCAAAAAAGACAAATATTCTTCTCAAGTATTATGTCATAAGAAGCTTTAGTTTACACTTTTTTCATTATGAAAAGATCTTCAAAGTCTATAGGTACGAGTTTATTAATTCTTGTGCAGACACAATGCTTCCTGACTGAGAGCACAAACATGCTAATTTTGAAATAGCGGTACAGGTGTTGTTATTAGTTATCGGTGTTATATTAGTGCTTCTTCATGTACTGATGTGTACTGGCCTGCTTATCTTTGCCTCTTTTACTTCTCATTAATATTTGAAATTAGAAGTCAGAGAAGTCGATTCTTAATTTTCAACGTGTACCACAGAGGATTTATCTCAAAGTATTACTTACTACAAACTATCCTGTCTCTGTAAGTTTGTCTTCATATAACTGCTACCTGCAAATAACCAAAGAATTAAGATAAAATGGAAGAGCCCAGAAACATAGGAAAAGCAAGCCAGATAAGGAAAAAACACTTTCGTATTTGAAGAAAAGGATGGATGATCAGGGAGGTGGAGAGAAGGAAGGAAGGAAGGTGTTCCAGATGGTTCTGAAATGTGTGCAGCAAAGGAGAAGATTCTCAAATGTCATGTGGTTTTCTGAAGAGACAAAAACAGGACTTCACTGTTGATGACAGAGAAGATAAGCTGGAAGTGAGATAGTGAAATTCATTTTTATCTACATTTCCTCCCAATTCTCACCCTTTGTGGAAGTTCTTTCTCTTCCTACTGAGAAAATTCAGATAATTAAATGCAGTTAAGAGTGCAGACTGAGAGAAGAAATACAACAATGTCTAACTAGCAAGGTTGTGCTGATGAGGCCCTAAATTATGTGCTACCACTTACAAATTAAAATGACAGGAATATCATAGAATATTCTTGAACTGCCTCTAGCAAAAAATTAAAATAAAATAAAAGAGTACGTCATGGCCAGTTTACATTTCAGGATGAGAAAACAAGGTGAAGAGGACTGGTTTTGATCTGTAGCAGTCATCTATTCAATCAGTACGTTTTGACTGGGATCCTTTACTGTAAAGTTATGAATTAAGCATGTGCAGAGACGTGTGAAGTACGGTTTCTTTCACTGAAGACCTCACTCCCTTTTTGGGAAGTCAAGGCCCTCCAGTATCTGTAACGCAAAGTAGTGCAAGATCTGTCCTACTTGAGGAATATAATGAAGTGTGACTCAGATATCAGCTGATTGATTTGACCACACAAGTGAATCTGTTTTAAATCTATACAAACGTGATGCCAAATTCAGCTACTTCATCAGCTTCCTCAAGAAACCCAACCATATAAGGATTTTTTTCAATTCTCTAGTTTTACTGAAGAGTTGTAGTGTCATGGGGAGGTGTCACATCACACAGCACACATGTCACTTGAAAAATTCCCTTTATACTCATCTCATCCCCAGGTATTCCCTTTTAACCTTACTCATTTCTCCATCTCTTCTCCTAGGCAGCTCTCAATACAGCTTGTCAGCCCTTTATTCGACGTAGTAGCTCCCGGCTTTGACAAGAAGCTTGGCTGCCACTAGACTCTAGGCTTGGAAAATTCATTTCAACCCCCACTTCCCAGCCCCCAAGCTCATCAAAGATCCTTTTCAATAGAGCTAATTCTTCCTACAAAGCAGTTATTGATCAGTATCTAAAAAATAAAAATTTATCCATATGATTTTTTAGGAAAAGAGGGTAAGAATCACTTCAAAGTGGTGATCAAAGAAGATCTTAAAGAATGGCATATCAATCAGAATAGACTATGTTATGCTGCTTTGACAAATATCATCAAAATCTCAGTGGCTTAACATAATAAGAATTTATTTCTTGGGCACACAAGGTCAGCAATGCATTCATTATACTCTCTGAAGCAGCCATCCTCCATATGCAACTTTAGTCTGTAAGGTCCTTCCATCTTCTGGCACCTCCCAACAAGTAGCCCCTTGATTACAGCAGCAAGAGAGAGGGCCTGGGGAGTTCACATCAGCAAGTGAATTCGTCAGCTCCAAAATAGCGCATGTCCCCTCAATCACAGTCATTTGTCTAGAACTAGTCACATGGTCCTGCCCAATTCATGGAAAAGAGAGGTGCAGAGGGGCTGGGAAGCATAGACTTCTGTGTGTATAAAATGGGAAGAAAGCCCAAAATAATGGTGACCATTTGAAATATCTACAATATGGGAAACGTTTTGATGGCAGCAGTATAGGAATAAAATGAGCAAAGAAGCCAGTGTGGTTTGGTTAGGACTTTACATGTGTTCTGTAGAATAATGGGATATAAGTTTGGAAAGATGGGTTGAGGCCAGATCGTGAAAGGCCGTTCACTACAGGCCAAAAATCTGTTTTATTGGTGACATGGAGCCATGCAAGATTTGGGAGGAGTATGAATGACTCATGCTATATCTTGCATGGGTGCCGGTGGTGATTTGTATTGAATTGTAGTCAGATTTAAGAGACATGAAAACCAGTGGAAGATTTTCTTCCAGATCAGCTAAGTATGAAGTAACACCCAATTTCTGCTGTTCCTGGGGAAAGCACAAAGGATACTGTACTAACTTATCTCCCACTACACATGCCCCAGTTGAAGATTCTTTTTGCACGCGCTGTTAACCCCTCACTCTTAAGACCAGTTAACAGGCAAATACAATGTTGAATAACTACACACCCGAGAGTACATTTATATTTGGAACCACTGGTGATATCCATGAGCATTTAAAATGTGAAAGGTATCAGTTAGCTTTGTTAAGATAACAGGACTGTTGTGGAAATCTCCAGCGACGTGGCAGAGCAATGGAAACGATGAGGGGTTCTGATTTGTGACTCTATTTACCCAATATGAATAAATAAATAGCTACTATTTATGTGCTTAATTATTATGTGCCAGACAACATGTTAGTACTTCGGTCCTTTAAGATTACCTGCAAGAACTGGGATGGTCTACACTGGCTGCTTTTCCAGCCCCATCCTTCCACTCTGCCCCTCTCTGTGCTGTAGGACCCTGGCCTCCTGCTCTGCTCTTTCCGCCTCCTAGCTGACGCTGACTTCCGCAAATGTCTGCTCAGATGTCACCTTCTCAGAATGCTCTCCCTGACCACCCAGTATAAAAGATCAATTTTCCCAGTCACTTTCTACCTCAGTATAGAAATAACCTCAATGAAGATTTTTTTTAATAAAACTTATCACCTCCAGGCAAATTCTAGTTTTTGTTTATTGCCTATGTTCCCTATCAGAATATAAGTTCCATGAGGTCACGAATTTGTCTCTTTTGCTTATCACTGTATTCCCAGTGCATGTAACAGTTCCTGGCACTGAATTAACTGTTTGTTCAATTAATAAGTGACTTATTTAAGCCTCATGAGACCCCTCTGAGGTAGGCACTGTTAATATTTCTATTTTATGAGTGATGAACCTGAGTCCTAGGGTGGTTTGGTAGCCTCTTCAAAGTTTCACAGTTACTAATCCTTGAGGCCAAGATTAAAACCAGGACTGTCTGATTCCAGAGACTGTATATTTTGCCACAGTGCTTTTCCTGATGACCCTACACTCTGATCGTGGTAATTGAAAGTTGGTGTAAAAATTATTCTTTAAGAATACAAACATTTCATGTATATGTTTGAATCATTTCTCTGACATTAATAAATATATTATTAAAAACATGATAAATATTTCTATACGCATGAGAAAGTAAACTGACTCCCAACCCCCCTCCAAAAAAGTGTCTTGTGGAGCTAATAGAGGGTGATCTTGAAGAGCAGATTTGCTCACATGGGCCAAATGTTTCCTCCTGCAGAGTGGGCTGCTTCCCAAAGAATTAGCCTGTCTCAAAATGAATTATTAACCCCAGCGTCCTGGCCAAATTCCCACTTGGATAGTCTAGGAACTGTTCAAAACTTGGAATCTATTGAAATTAGCCTGGCTTGATTGCAGTCTCTGCATTAATTGTGATAGAATAGAGTTTCTCTAGAGATTTGTGCATATATTATTCTAATTTGTATAGACTGGCTTTGTCTCTTAAATTTTTTAGTTTCTTCTTCCCCTCATGAGATATGGCCTGCATTTCTTTCTAAGTTGTTTTTTGTTGTAATTTCACTGCATGAATAACTGTGAGCTCCTTTTTCCTTGGATTTGCCAAACCTTTCTCTCACTTGAATGATTAGTCTCTTGGTCATTATCACAGTGTGTTGCAGGCATTAGCCATGAGGAGCTTCCAGACTTCCAACTCTCTTAACTCAAGTGCAAGTGTAGCCTAGGTAGGGACAGAGTTCACTCAATGAAATTTTTCTGATTGCTTCTTTCAAATTCCCAGTCCTCAAGGAGCTTGTGTTCTAGTGAGAGGCACATATCTATTTTAAAGTTTAAAATAACTGACCTAATGGTGTAACTCTTTAGGATTCCCATACAACTTCCTAAATTATGGCTATTAATTTCTTCAGGCAATTTTGTTAAATGATTTAGACCATTTATTTGTCTTGGTCATAAGCAGACTCTAAAATGTCACTTAGATTCTGGAGAAACAGAGAGGTATGAGTTTAATTAAACTACAAAATCGTTTTGCTTAGGTAAAACCGAAACAAATATCTTAGAAATCCATTGTGTTGCATGGTTTTGATGGCAACTGTAGGCCTCACACAATTAGTCCAATCTTGCCAATGTCACATGATTCTGTAAGTTGGCCTTTCTTGCCTTGGGTTGGTACAGTCAAGTCTTCAATATAATAGATTGTTATAATGGGTAGCTTCAGCAGTATTTTCACACTGTAAGCTTTCTCTCTAATCTACATAGAGAGTAAGAATGAAGGTTTTGTTGAAAGGCAAAAAAAATATTCCTAGGAAATAGTTGGCCTCATAGATTTGCAGCATAGGGAAAGACCTTGAGAACTCAAGGCTTAAGTCTTTGCATTTAATTATGCCTGGATCACAGACAAGTTGTAAGTCACTTATGCTTCCTGCATTCCATTCTTTACCTTTACCAAGTGAGATGAGACAATGGATGTGAGCCATGTGCACTTAGAACTTCAGCAGCTAATATTAGAAAAATGCTTTGAAAATGACAGATGGAAAGAACTATAAATGCAATCGCTAATGGATTTATGCACTCTCTCTCTCTTCTTCCACTCTATTTCTACCAGTATTTTCCAAAAAATTTCCCAGGGCTCCACCTGAAGTATGACCTGATGGCTCCATAGCACATGTGTTTCCTGAGTTGGCTGAGTGTTTCCCAAATGTATCTACACTTTAAATTCAAATGTTTATCCACTAGGGTTTAAATCATGGAAAGTGTTACTGCCTTAGTGTGACAGCCATATACTTCTGCCTAGACAATTGTTGTAAGCTCTGTGGGGCTTTCTATAGGTTTTCCCCCCTAGATCTTAGTCAATATGGGCCTAGAAATATATAATTCCTTGTGGGAAAAAAAATAAACAGTTCAGATTTTCAGTAGTGTAAATAAATCGACAGAGAGTATGCTTTTAAATCTGTAACATGCAGAAACTTCCCATCCCCTTGCCATTAGCCTCCTCCCAACTAGGTGGTTCTAACTATGAATGTGAGAAGGTAAACGCCTAAACGCTGATATCTCTCCTGCTTCCCTTGTGCACTTGAAATGAGACACTCCATACTTCAGTCTCAGGCCAAGCACTGAAAATTATTCCTTTATTTACCCATTTACCAAATATTTATTGAGCTTGTACTGCTCTCCCAAGCACTTTTCTAGAAGCTGCGTATACAGCTGTGAGAAAAACACAAGTGAAAATCCAAGCGCTTATTAATAAATCCATCAGAATGTTTCATTTGGCATGTCTTGTAAACATCTAAATTTGTTCATTAAAAAAAATAGAAGAGCATTAGTCCACTGGGGGTATTAATTGCTTTGCAAGAACATTATCTTATGAAAGAATTCACTTCAGCAAATCGCAAGCTCCTTTAGTAATCCAGCTTACAATATTTATACTTATTATGAACTGTATTCCCAAATGTCCAAGGAGTTAAAGAAAAGGAATGTCTCCAGAGAATGGTTCTAGGTTCTATAACATCTTTAGCATTCCAGTCACTTAAAATAAAAGGGAGAATGTGTTTAGGAGTTTGAAGAAAAGAGAACATAACCAGTCAAATGTGAAAATACCCATCTCAATTTCTAGCAGTTCTTTCATTGCTCCAGACCCCTGGCTTGTTAAATTTTTAGCCCAGGACCTGGCATCTATCCATCAATGTTTGTAGAACTGTACAACTATCACTATGATAAAAATGTACACAGGTTTATTCATTCCTTACACTAGTATATTCCCAGGCCATTTCAAAATTGGCTGGTTAGTTTAGAAAAAAGATGAAAACCTTTAAAGTAGGGGTTTATACATTTCCTTCTGAATTTCCTCCCTTTCTGTAGTTCCTTCACTGTATAAAAATTTTAGATGTTCTAACACCTGTATTGAAAAAGTCTTTTCTTTAGTTTCTGCCAGGTTAGAAACTGATTGTCAAGTCTGATTGTTAGATACTGGTTGTCAGCTGGGACCATGCAAAGGAGGAGAGTTTGTCAGTCTACTTTCCTCCAATATTCAGATCAAATCCAAGTCACGATCTTATATGGAGGATCAGAGTCATGAGGTGATGGTGATTTTTATCGACATTTTTTAATTCTTTGAGATTATTTTTGACTCCTCCTATTTACCTCTTGCTAAAAACTACTCTGTCTTATGTGGCCTAAGAAAACGTCCTTATTTAGATAAAGCACAGTCAATACTTGCATGGAATGTACATAGAATAATACCTTGGATTTACTTCATGATTTTCCACTAGAATCTAAAGGCCATTTGTGGTTTATTTCTTGCCATGTGGCAATCCTTAAGTGTTTTGCTAACTCCTTAGAGAACTAAACCCACTCAGCTTATGTTGCATGAGGGTATATTTCCAATTACTCCAATAAGAGTATTTAAATTATTTAAATATTTAAATAATGCATATGATTCAGTCAGTTACACCTGAGTATTCAAGGTAGCCTTCAGACTTCAAACTACCTTATTTCATTCCCTATGGTCAATTGGTCAACTCACCTTACTCTGAAATATTAATGCTGTTTGTATTATGGCAGAACATGGGTCAAATTTAAATTCATCTGCTAAAGATACAACATACCAAGCAGGTATCAGAAATGTTAGAGGGCTCTGTCCATCATGAAGAAAAGCCACGGGTAATATCCAAATTATTTAACGGGCACCAACAATCAGAATGGATGTTCAACTAATCAGAGCAGATGCCGGCCATAGTGGTCCATACCAGTTGAATTCAGCTGCGTTAAAGGTCCGTTCTTTTAAACTCCAATTTTTGTGGAGACACCATTTTCAGGGCTTATTATATCCTTGTAAGAAATGTTTTCATGCAAAAAAATAGAATTATTTGTTCTAAGAATGAAAAAAACACACTACCAATTTCTAATATACAAAGCGGAAGGAATAAGAAGTAGCTATTTGGGCTTCCCTGGTGGCGCAGTGGTTGAGAGTCCGCCTGCCGAGGCAGGGGACACGGGTTCGTGCCCCGGTCCAGGAAGATCCCACGTGCCGCGGAGCGGCCGGGCCCGTGAGCCATGGCCGCTGAGCCTGCGCGTCCGGAGCCTGTGCTCCGCAACGGGAGAGGCCACAACAGTGAGAGGCCCGCGTACCGCAAAAAAAAAAAAGAAGTAGCTATTGTTTTCTGTAAAATCTTATCACTTAATGGATTGGAAAAAATTGGCCAGTAAAATAATTTCAAATATTCATATTTTTAGTATTTCCCCATTATTTCTCTTTCTTTTATCCAAGTTGATAAGCAGATGCAGATACTTTCTGCGAGGTCAGCTTAGCTACCCAAGCTAAGAGGAGCTTTTTCTTAATATTTTCTGACTTCCTGTGCAAATTAGAAAGAAAATAGCCACCTACTAATATTTAAGCAAGCTCCTAACATATATTAGCATATATCCTTATTGTTTTTTCATGACACTTTCAATTTCTGTGTTTGTATTTTCTCTTAGTGCACATATTTTTAACTTATTCGGATTTACTTAGCATAGCATTTAATTATCATGGTAAAAGGTTAAATACTATCAAATGATTTGGTATTTCAATATTTAATCACTTTTACCTTGAATGAGTAAATGTCTAGTCAATAGATATTCAGAGTCATAAAGGCATATTTTTATGGACATATATTTTTTTCATTTTGTTTGCTTATGACATGGATTAGATAGTTTATGATCTTATGTACTTAATTACCAGAAGAGACATACTCATAAGTATGTTCAAAAGACATTTTGAAGGACTTCTACTTACTGATGAGTTGATTTGCTCTAAATACAAATTAGAAACTCACAAATCGATTTTTTCCATCCGCTTAGAAACACTCTTTATTTAAAGTATTTGCATGTTCTAAAGCTTAGGTAAAATAGGAACGGGGACAGTATATGTACAAAGATAGATAAATGCTGTGGCGGTATCTTGTTCTGTCTCCATCTTGATGGATTAGTTAGCTTTCACTAAACAGGCACTCTAAAAAAGGGAAGGAAAAACAACTTGATAAGATAAAAGTGTGGGGAATTCCAAAATAAATACTGCTAACTGACCTTTTTGGATGGCTCAGTTAGGAGTGTTCTTATTAGGGTACCAATTGGTTGCTTTATTTACTAGTACCACGCATAACTAAGGTAAACACTTGGGTAATATCTTCGGCTTACTTTTTCATAATTTCTGGACAGACATGATGATCTTTCTCCCACAGTTTTAAAAGTCAGATAAATTCTGAAACATTTAGAGAATATGGAGCTATAATTTTTAAAAGTCAAGTATTTTTTTTTAGCCCACTTCCCCTTTTTTAGAGTATATCTCTAAGTATAGAGTTGTATCTCATGCTCATTTATATGCAAAAAGAAGCTCTGTATATGTTAGGAAAAGAAGCCAGTTCGGAACCTCTGAACCAATTTCCTAATGCTAGTATTTTACACCTTAGAGTTTGTATCTTGGTGAACTGTAAAATGAAAGAATTAACTCATTAAGGAGCTCTGTTTCATCATAGCCACTCTGATTAAAACCTTCTCTACAATATGGTGCAAGAAATGGTCAGTCACTACTAAAGTTTTCTTTTTAACCACTGCTATGCATCACAAGAAGTCATTAGTTTACAGCTACTTCCTTCTTATTTTTATGACTTTTTAGCTTATCATTAACCCCATTCTCTTATCCTGTACTCTGAGATGAGCAAAGAAGATAATATCCACAACATTTCCACTGCTTACTCTAGAGATAATAACTTTTTGAAAAAGAGATAACCCTGTTTCTTTAAACAACTCCTTCCTCTTTAAATCCATGATAGCTTTCCCTTGTCAAGTTAGACTTTCAGTGCATTGTTAAGGGAATCAGACAAAATTATTTATAGCATGGTCCATGCAGATGAAATTGGACTGAACATACTGGAATTGTTTATTATTTCTTGTAAACTTGTTTAATAATTCTTTAATATTTACCGCACAATTTTTTTAGCATCTTTATTGGGGTATAATTGCTTTACAATGGTGTGTTAATTTCTCCTGTATGACAAAGTGAATCAGCTATGCATATACATATATCCCCATATCTCCTCCCTCTTGTGTCTCCCTCCCACTCTCCCTATCCCACCCCTCTAGGTGGACACAAAGCACCGATACCCCACAATTTTCTATCCAGCCGTTTTTCAGGTTATTAAAGAAATGTAATGGATTAATAGCTGAACTTATTTCCTTCTAATTCAGTCCCTTATGCCACTGTGTCTGGACCTGTTCAGTAGGGTTGTTGTCATAAGACTAGATACAAGTATGTCAATTGTCTGGACATTATATAACTTTAAAGCAACTGCTTAGCCTTTTTGACAAGAAGTAATTAAATGTTAATTAAAAGTCCCATACACTTACTTCTTTTCCACAGCTTCTTAGTGTTACCATCTGAATTTGCCAATTTCCACTTGGTTCTCTACATATATAAAGTTATACTCTTGTTTTAAACAAGAGCTGATTTTCACTATTTCATATTCAGTGTGGGAGAGAGGTTGGAATTATCTGCCTTGTTAAGTGTCTCCTTCCTTAAATTTCCCTTCTCATTTGGTATCTAGTTTTCACCTCAACCGACTTCCCTTTCTCTCGTTTCAGAATAGTATTTTTCGGATGCAAACATTTCACTTATTTCCATTCGCAAACTTGATTAATTCAACATGCACTAACTGATACCTTTTGCATGCTAGGCAGTGAACTAGATTCTGGAAGTAAAATATGGATAGCAAGTCCCTGCTCTCAAGGAGCAGAGTCCAATAGGCGAGATTGACAAATAAGCAAGTATTTGCAATGCAGTGTGGCAAATGAAGAAATATAGGGTGATATAGGAATATATAGGATATGGATAGGAAGTAACTTACAGGATAAAATCTGCCTACTGGTATCCATAATTCCTAGGTAGAAATAACATGTTCCGTAAGAAATATTCTTTGAGATTATATGAGTGTGAAACTTGTTCTTTCTGGGGAAGTCGGGGACATCTTTTAAAAAGGAGGAGGCCAACAAAGTTTGGGGCAAGCCACTTTGTTTCAGTCAGCCTTAGCTTTTTCTTTGTTTGTGTGTTTGTTATTTTGTTTGTTTGTTTGTTTGTTTTTGCGGTACGCGGGCCTCTCACTGTCGTGGCCTCTCCCGTTGCGGAGCACAGGCTCCGGACGCGCAGGCTCAGCGGCCATGGCTCACGGGCCCAGCCGCTCTGTGGCATGTGGGATCTTCCCGGACCGGGGCACGAACCCGTGTCCCCTGCATCGGCAGGCAGACTCTCAACCACTGCGCCACCAGGGAAGCCCAGCCTTAGTTTTATTAGACATCAAATGAGAAAGTTCGTGTTACATGACTTCTGATGTCCTTTCTAGGTCTAAAATTCTGAGTCTGTAAGTTTTGCTTTTGCAGTACACTGAAAAATCTAAATAGCCTAAACCTGTTTTGAAAAATCTATTTCAACAAATGATCCGTAAAATAAATAAGCACAAAATTCAATTTTTTGGAAAAGTGGTCTGGCTGTAGAACTGAGTAGCCCCATAACATACTAATTTGGTCATGGTGTGGAAACGTGAAATGATTGTTAAATGAGTCAAGGCCTTATTTGTGGCCTTTGGCTCATTTGGTAAGATTACCCATTAGCCATGTAGGCAGCATAACACGCATGGCCAAGCAGCTCATGGGAGCGTCCTAACAAATGTTAAATAAAAATTATCTTTCTCTAGCCTTAGGAATATATTGCTGTTATTTTCAAAATAAGACTGTGCTCAGCTTTAAAATCTCAGTCAATGGGAAAATAATTATATTCATTGCACTTAAAATTCTGACTCCTATCTGCAAATGTGTTTTTCTAATATATTTTTTACGTCTCTTTGGAAGTTTAGAAGTCAAATGAGTGTTGATGGTTTCTGACCGTCTTTTAATTGTATCACTCCTGCCGGTATGAATTCCCTTTGTACCATTGCAGTAGGTAGATGTAACATTTCCCTTTGCAGATGCACAAAGTGTTTCTTCTTAGTCCTAAGACGCTTTTTTCCTTTCAGTCATTAACCTTGGTTTCATGAAAAATTCCTTCTCCATTTTTCTGTTTTATCTATATCTTGATAATAATAATTTAATAACTGTTCTTAAAATCTCTGTATGATAATCCATTAGGCTCATTCAGTATTCCTTCAGCTTATCTACAAAAGAGCGTGTGCTTTTCTCTTTGCTCTTTTTAATGAGGCCTTCCTACCGTGGCTCTAAATATCAACCAAACATGTTAATCTCTTAGGATCTGACTATTATTAAAATCTCTCCAACATTTTCTGAATTTTAAAAGATGTGATTATTATCATGTAATCTGTTTACTTCCACGTGAACTCAAATGGAAATGAATCTCCTGAAATAGCCACATTTTCTGCCTCCCAAATATACATCTGGCATTAAAAAAAACCCAGCTAATTTAAATCTAGAATCTGGGTTTCCATGACACCAAACATCTGGATGAAAAGTGAAAAATTCAGTAGATGTTTTCAAATATCCAAATACTGTGTCAGTAAAACAGTCAAATGACGCTCTGAATCTCCCCATATTTATCTGGGTTTTTATGCATCATATATGTGGCACTGTCAGTCCTTCCTGATGGAAAACAGTGTCAATTTCAGAAATAATGTATTCACAAACAAGTATGTACTGAGTACCTACTCTGTAGGAAACATTCTAAGTGCTGTAGAGCCGCAGTCCCCAACCTTTTTGGCACCAGGGACCTGTTTGGTGGAAGACAGTTTTTCCACCGCAGTGGAAGGGGGCAGGCAGGCGGAGGCTGTGGGATAGTTCAGGCAGTAATGCCAGCCACAGCCACGGGGAGCGGCAGATGAAGCTTTGCTTGCTTGTTCCCCGCTCACCTCCTGTTGTGCGACCCAGTTCCTAACAGGGTACTGGTCCAGTACCAGTCCACGGCCCGGGGGTTGAGGACCCCTGCTGTAGAGGGTTCAAGGTTAAAGGCTTGAACTCTGTCCTCAAATGAATTGCAGTGCAGCGAGGGCTATAACACAAGGACACATATATACATAAAAGATAATGTGGAGTGAATAAAAACACAAGAGAGGAGGAATTTTGGAGGAAGGTGACTAGTCCAGGCTAGTGAGGATTTTCTGCTGGACCCAGTGTTGGACTGACCACGATGGACAAGCCAGCATCATGGAAATGGAAGGTAATGTTGTGATCACACATTTGAAATACGCACTCCTTCAGCAGCTGGGAATTTTGCTTAAATCAAATAATGCTAAATTAGCCAGATGATTGCAACGGTTTTTGTGTCATTTTTTCATTATCACAGCCTTGGGTTTCTGTACAGTTTTTGCGTCTAAGTGTGTTTCTCAGGTATTTTGATGAGCAAATTTATATGCATCCCCCTTAAGAGTTTCAACTTGACACAAAGAAGCATACTGAAATTTACTCTCCCTATGGTCATTATAAAAAGTCTACCTTATACTTTGGGTTTCGAATTAGAAAAAAGATATAAAATTTTCACAGTTCCATATACATTGCATGCTTAAACCTCTATCTTCCAAGTTAGGTGATTTTTTAATCTATTAGGATCACAACTCTGATCAACTTTTTAAAAAATCCCAAATCCTCAAGATTTTTGCCATGTTTGATCAGAATCTAGATTAAAGCAAAATGGTTTGCCTCTTCTTCTTCCCCCCACCCTGCCTCCCTCCTTTTCCTCACCATCCTTCTCTTTTTTTAAGAAAAATAAACGATCATTTTAAGCTGGAGGGAAATATGGAGTAAACTGAGAAATTTTCTGATAATCTAAATTGTGCCATATGTATTAGTCAGCCCTAATAAATTGGCTCAAGTAGCTGAAAGGTAAAGGGCGGCTGGATTTAGATAAAGCTGGATCCAAGGGCAGAAATGTGCACAAGTCTGTTCTTTGTAGCTACTGGCTCTGCTTTTCTCTGTGTGGGCTTCATTCTCAATCAGGCTGTGTCCATTTGGTGGCAATAATGGCCATCAACAACTCCAGGCACAAATTCTACTGACTTAGTAACCCCAGTGAAAAGAGAACGCCTTTGAGTGACAGTCCTACTGACTCCCATTAACCTAACTTGGGTTCCATCTTCAGAGCAGCCAGAATGATTAACTATGTTGATTGGCTAAGCCCTGAGTACATCCCTGAAGTAAAATCAAGGCACTTTTGGGCTTCCCTGGTGGCGCAGTGGTTGAGAGTCCGCCTGCCGATGCAGGGGACACGGGTTCGTGCCCCGGTCCGGGAGGATCCCACATGCCGCAGAGCGGCTAGGCCCGTGAGCCATGGCCGCTGAGCCTGCGCGTCCGGAGCCTGTGCTCCGCAACGGGAGAGGCCACAACAGTGAGAGGCCCGCGTACCGCCAAAAAAAAAAAAAAAATCAAGGCACATTTACCAAAAGAAAAGGGAAAAGGTACTTCAGCAAAAAACTTTAATGTTAGAATGGGAAAGTCCTCCACTAAATATCAGTAGAGCGGGTGGTTATCCCAGCCTTACCACTGCCTGTTTCTATGACCTGGAGTGTTAATTAAGCCATTGCGTCTTGGTTTCTTCATCTACATAAATTAGGTCGCAAGACAGGGTTCTGTTTAAAGACTTTTTTAGCTCTAATATTTTGTGGTTCTGATCTCAAGAACTAGGACAAGGATAAGACACCCAGAAAATGCAGATTTACAAATAGTAACACAAAGCAGGAGATACATCATGCTTCATGTAGAAGTGCTTCTGGTAGAACCCCGACGTTAGCTTGGCAGTGGAAGAGCAAAGGGTTGCAGGTTGCTCCTGCATCCTGAGGTAGTGATTAGAAGCTCAGACAACTTGAGAGGAGAGGGTGTGTGTGTGTGTGTATGTGTGTGTGTGTGTGTGTGTGTGAGGGGGGGGAGAGAGGGAGTGAGAGTCAGTGAGGTTCAGAACTAACCATCACAAACTTTATTATTATAATCTCCATAGATATTTTATAAACCACGTATAGCTTTGTTAACCTCATTTTACTATTACAGAGACTAAGTCCCAGGCACAGTCTTGTTCAAGGTGGCAGAACTACTGACAAAGCTTGAATGAGAACTTAACGTCTATTTTTTTTTCACTCTTTCTACAGATCTTTTTTTTTTTTTTTTTTTTTTTTTTTTGCGGTACGCGGGCCTCTCACTGTCGTGGTCTCTCCCGTTGCGGAGCACAGGCTCCGGACGCGCAGGCTCAGCGGCCATGGCTTACGGGCCCAGCCGCTCCGCGGCATGTGGGATCTTCCCGGACCGGGGCACGAACCCGCATCCCCTGCATCAGCAGGCGGACTCCCAACCACTGTGCCACCAGGGAAGCCCTCTACAGATCTTTAAAGACACAGAGACAGAGTGGGGGGAGAAATAAAAAAATTTTTAAAACCTAAGGCTTTACTCTCAGAAAGTCATACTTAATAAAGACAAGGTGTGAAAATAAGACAGGACAATGAAGGGCTAAAAATTATAAATACCAAGTAAATCACTATGTGAATTTTTTTTTTATATAAATTCATTTATTTTATTTAGTTATTTTTGGCTGCGTTGGGTCTTTGTTGCTGCACTCGGGCTTTCTCTAGCTGCGGCGAGCGGAGACTGCTCTAAGTTGCAGTGTGCGGGTTTCTCATCGAGGTGGCTTCTCTTGTTGCGGAGCACGGGCTCTACGCACACAGGCTTCAGTAGTTGGGGCTCGCGGGCTTTAGAGTGCAGGCTCAGTAGCTGTGGCGCATGGGGTTAGTTGCTCTGCCGCATGTGGGATCTTCCCGGACCAGGGATCGAACCCGTGTCCCCTGCCTTGGCAGGCAGATTCTTAACCACTGTGCCACCAGGGAAGCCCTCACTATGTGAATTTAGTGGGAAGCAAATATCTTGTTTCCAATTTTATTTTCACATTTCATTTGCAGTATACATTCTAAGAATTCTAAGAAAAGGTGTTAAATTAATGGCCACTGAATAAGTTTGACATTCTATGAAAATGCATTGATTTTTTTCAAGGGTTAGGCCTTTAGCACCATCTATTTGTACCAGTTCAATAAGCCTGGTCCCAGAGCAATAAGTGATATTTACCCAATGCTGTTTCATTGTCCATATTAGAGAAATTGCTTAGAGGGTTTCATCTACAAGTGGCATCATCAAACTCAAGGTCACCTGAATTAACTCTATAAAATAAGTCGTATCTTAGGGGTGGATTGAGGAAAAGGAAGTGGTGATTATGATGACCAGGTTCCAAGTATTTGCTGAAACTAAGAACCTGCCCAACAAGTTACTTGATCATTTGTCTCAAAGGCTATATTACATCATTACAGAAGAAATTTGACAAATTGCACATTGTTCTTTCAAGAGCTCATCTAGTAAACTTTTTTTTTTTTTTTGGTGTACGTGGGACTCTCACTGCTGTGGCCTCTCCCATTGCGGAGCACAGGCTCCAGATGTGCAGGCTCAGTGGCCATGGCTCACGGGCCCAGCCACTCCACGGCACATGGGATTCTCCCGGACTGGGGCACGAACCTGTGTCCCCTGCATTAGCAGGCGTACTCTCAACCACTGCGCCACCACAGAAGCCCTCATCTAGTAAACTTTATAGACCAGTGAGTCGAACTCATAGGGTAGGAAAGTAACCTTAAGGACTAATTCTCAAGGTGTCCTGCTTTTAAAAGTATCCAGTGAAAAGGTTACCGTAACAGAAGAGAATATCTAATTGTATAAAAAGTTAAATTGCTATGTTTTTAAAAAAATATAGAGTGTATAAATTAATTATAATAAATTAATATTACTTTAAAATTAATATTGGATTTAAAAAAATTGTTTGCAGCAGTAAACATGCAGACAACCTAGGAGTTTATAAACAGAAAGTAAAAGCCTGCATCCCATGCCCTATACAACATGAAGTTGTACAGAGCACGGGGTGTGTGTGTTTTTCCAGATGTTTTCCTTGCATGACAAGCATAGATATGTGTGCATTTAATTTATTTATTTATTTAGCTGTTTATCCATTTTACAAAAATTGGTAATTTATTTATTTAGCTGTTTATCCATTTTACAAAAATTGGTAATACATGTTGTTCTACAGTTTACAGTTTACTTTTTTCATGCAACAATATGTGGGGAAAACCTTTTCATGAGAATCTCCCATTTTATTTAACTATGATCCATTTGACAGATAGGTTGTTTCCAATTTTTTAGCCTTGCAAAAACTACCTTTTTCATTTACTGTGTACTTCTAATTCATGAGATGATTAGAAATATCACTTGAAGTATTCTAAAACATCAGTATAAATCCTTTCAACGTGGAATAAAGATTATGATAAATTGGTTCCAGTTTGGACAAAAATGAAGAGGGATTAACCACAAAAGAAAATTATCATTAAGTGATTTCACCTAAAAACTGTTTCACTGATACATTCTAAGAATACTGTAGATCTGTTTGCATGTACTTGATAAACCAGTTTAACCCCAAAGGGATGAGAAAAAAAAAAAAAAAGAGTCTAAGGTCAGTAGCTGGAATACAGGTAATATCTCACTTTCGAATGAGTCTTTAGAAAAAAGGCAATTAAAAAAATATTTTCTGTCTACGTTGAGTCATGAGCCATACGTGTCTTACTAACTTTTTGAACAGTTGTCAGTTGATATTCAAAGTAAGAGGATATTTGTGATTCACTTCTCTTCAACAGTGGCTTTAAATTATTTGGGGATGTGAAAAACTTTGACCTATGCTGGTTCTTTCTTGATGAAGGGAATCATCATCATCGCTATTATGTTACAATGTGTGTTCTTATGAGTAAGTTGAGCCACCTCTGAGCCGCTGGACCAGGGTGGGTTGGCCCCCATCAGTGAACAGACTAAACTATAGCCTCAGTCCAAGAATATAGAAACTGACAACAAATTATTGCTTGTGGTCTACTTCCAGTTTTCAAGTGCAAACATACCAAAGTTTATTTTAAATTTGAGCCAGTCAGACATTTAGCAATATACATCAAAGAAGAAGTGAAGGCTTCCCATGTTTATTATTTCAATATGATGTCTGTTCTAATAAAGTAGAAGAATGCCTATGATAGATTATGTAGTAGAAATTCTCTAGTTCCACAGTTTGGCCTTAAATATATACATATATTTGTAAATTAATCCAAAACACATTGCCATGGTTCCAATTCCTCTGAAAGCTGATTGTTTTCCATTCCTTTTTTAATTTTAGAAATACAGTGGCCGACTGCCAGAACACTTTCAGATAAACAGTCCACTCCCTGTATAAAAGGGGCATAGAATCATGAATGTTCAAAAACCACAGAACGTTATTTAAATAAGTGAAAGTTATTATGGTCTTCCCTATTAATTAAAAAAAAAAAGCCATCTGCGCAAGGTGAATTTTGGTAAGGTCCCAATTATTTTAATGATTGTGGATGGAATTTGCAACTGCTTTCATAGTGAAAGTACAGTTCAGGGATTCCCAAGATAAAATGCACTGTTTATGTAATTTTGTGGTCATTTGACTTAATTTCTAATAAAACACTGGGAAGAATTCTTGTTACTCAATCTGAATGTACAGTCCTGCTTGAAGGAATTGACTCTACACTAACTTCCCCTTTCTAGTCTTCTACTAGCTTAACATCCTAAACCTCTATTTCATCTAAACCTTCTCTGTGTGTGTGTGTGTATATATGGTTGTATGTGTCTCTGCCTGTCTCCCTCACACACACACACACCACAGCCCACATTTTGTCAGAACTGTCTTGGGCAAATGCATCATAATAGTGAACAAGACTGAGCACACCAAAAAAAAAAAAAAAAACCCACTGCATGAAGAAACAGCATACTGGATGACATTACCAATGCAGATCTATACATCGTCGTGATGAGTCTTTATTTTCATTTTTGTTATTTGCAGAATTGATTTCCATTGGGCAAATAACCTAGAAACCTAGGCTTTCAACGTCTTAGAGGAATAAAAAGTCAAAGGGTGCTCCTCCCTTGAATTTGTCAGGAAAATACCACAACAAGAAGGATTTGGGGATCTTTTTGGTCATTTTCCCTCCAACCAGTGTTTTCAGTCAATTAAAATTTGTACCCTAGGCCTTTTCCAGTTTGAAGCCACCCCAGCATCTGTGATAAGCAATCCTTCTTGTTTGTGCGGTCATTCATTATCTCCATTACCAAAAGGAGAATAGAGGACAATTACATTGTTTGGACGAATCAGAGTGTTAGGAGGAGTATTTGTCATGGTGGCAGAGTGCAGCACCTGACAGGCAACGATTGATGGCCAGGAATGAGTGTGAGTGGCCAAAGCAGCCTCATAGGATGCAAATTACTGACTGTGGATTCCAATTTATCCTGTTCATTTTTCTTGCCCATGCTGAAGACCATTAGTGGTTTTTGAAGCAGTGAAGGGGTCATTACTAATGTGGGTAGGCTCGAAGCAGGAGGGGGAAGGAGGGGAAAAGCCTTCTGTAATTACACAGCTTTCAGGAACAGGCTGGAGGCCCTAGCCAAAAAAATGTCAACACCTCGCAATCAGAAAAATTTATTTTCATTTTATGCTTAACCCATATTAACTCAACATTATCATCTTTCTTTGTTAACATTTGCAGAATATTAAAAGCCTGGCTTCTATATTAATACAAATCTAGTTAACCCCTTTTGCAATGCAGGGGGTTTTGTTTAACCTAATGGCATTTGGGTTTGCTAATAAGTAATTGCACACGTTTTGGATAATGTATGCTATTATAGAAGATGAAATACCTGAAGAATAAAATCTTAGATGATTGAAAAACATTCACTCTCTCAAACACTGGAATGATTAGAAAGCTCTGAATGGAATACTTTGTTGTTCCTAATGTCAGCCTTTAATAACGTTGATGGGAAATATTTATTACTAAAGGCTTTCTCGTTTAGGAACGACTTTGACATGCTTTATAAAAGTTTACTTTTCTGTTTAAGAAAACCAGTGAATTTAGAGCAGAGACCTATTTAACAGACATGTTTTATAATTATGTACATGCCAGTACAGTGTCTCAAAGTAAATGTACAATTCTACAGTAACAATCTTTGATTTCAGAATGAGAGAGGAAAGTGGTTTGCTGATGGGAGGATGGTTTGTTATAAATGTTGGTGAGTTGTGATGGGAAGTAAAGAATTAAAACACACCGAAACCTATGGCTTCATTCTCTTATTGCCCACACTTTAGGGTAAAATGTAAAATGTCTGTATTGCACATAATTGATTCCTTGTGATGGGTGGTCACTTGGTGCGACCCTCTTAACCCAGAGCAGCAACCAGTAAAAATGAAAGAATCTTCCACTGTCCCTTAAAGGAGTCAACATAAACAACTGTCAGTAAACTCTGCTGTAACTGAAGTGGTAGCCATGGCTTCGAAGAATAGTTGTGATCATGGACGATCTTACTTTCCAAACTGACTATCAATAATCTTAGATTAACTAGGAAATAATGATTATATTGAGCCATCTCACAAAGATAATATAGAAGAAAGGCTGCACAGAGGTTTTCCAAGAAGTAAAGTAAAATGGGCCCGCAAGTTGTTCCCTTAGTGTAACTGAAGTGATTGTAGCCAACCAAATTTCTGACCCATCGCCAAAGTGCTGTGCGTCCCTGACTGATGGAAGAAACTGAATACCTGCAATGCTGCCGTGCTTTGTGCTACTGGCCTCCACAGTGTGGCAGGAACGGGGCTACGCAAGCAGGTTTTTGGATTCTTGTCTCTGCCCACATTTTTCCCCCCCACATGATTAAAAAGCTGTGATTAGGAAAATCAAGCCATAGACGAAAGAAATCACAAACAGTGGTTTCATTCTTAGACGTAAGTGACTCTTTCTTAACTTCTGATACATCTTTCAAAACATTTGTGTTTTCATTAGCATCCGTACCCTTCCGAAGAGCAGAAGAAACAGTTAGCTCAAGACACAGGACTTACAATTCTCCAAGTAAACAACTGGTGAGTGACCCCCAAATCAATGTCTTTCTCCCGTGGCTAAAGTAAGATTTCTCAATCATTGTCTTCTTTTTTTTGTTTCTGAAACAAATGAAATTGAGGAGGATAACTTCTGTGTTTCTACCTTGACCTGTGAACGTAGTGCACAGGGAGAGGAAGAGGTAACTAGGTAAATGGTTTTGGTAAGATGTATCCCTCTTCTCTTTCTCTCTGCCTCTTTCTTTTCTTTTCTCCTCTCTTGCTCTTCCTCTCTGCCTCACTTTCCCCATCTCTGATGCTTTAAAATTCTCGACTTGAACAGAGCAAATTCAGTTCAGGTCATTCCCGTTGAAAATAGTCACTCTGGGTATTTTGGTGCAGTCCTCACGTGGAGTTATCAGTTCTCGGAAGGTTTCTTCAATCTAGGTTTTCTAGGCTGATGAAGATGCAAGCTCTGTAGCATCTCCTAGGAGAATTTTATTTACCCTAATTTTTTTTTTTTGAACACAGGGTAAAAAATTAAAAAAAAAAAAAGATTTCCCCATTTTTAGCTTTGCCATTTGGCTGACTACTCCCGTGGAGGTGCATGGGCCATCACTCTTTGTATGTGGCTTAGAGGGTAACTGAGGAAAAGGAGGGGCAGAGGATTAAATAAAATGATCACAGTGGCCAAGAAATGATATAGGAATTACTTATCAAAATACTGGCCCAGGTTTTATCAGCAGCTTAATTTTGTTCGGTACATTCTTGGGGTGATGTTCAGATTAATTGAACTGACAGTTCTCTTTCAAAATTCAGGGAAAGTATTTGCACGGATTTCAGGCCTTATACAAACTTAATTACATGGAACTCCATTTTATCATTCTAATTCCATGTAGCAGAGGTTGTATTTACAAATGAGAAGTCTCTGCCTTTATTCACAGCTTTCCTTAATATATTTATCAAAGCAGGTTCATTTACAAAGTGCTCTATCTGTGGGATACAGGCAGGCAGACATTAACAAAGCTTTTAGGTTTATCAGGCTCGCTGCCTGATGAGCTACCCGAGGGTCAATTGATTTTGTGGTTCTGTGATTCATTTTTTTCTCATTTTTCTAGGATCACAATGAGAGACATGCTTGGAGAATTAGCCAGTTTGTCTGCCTTATCTGTCAGGCAATTTTTTTTTTTCCCAGGGAAGTCAAGCTACTTAAATTGGCCACAGGAACTGCCGTTATCTGACTTTAATGCACCCTATAGTGTGGATAGCATTTCAATTACACCAGTAACCAAAGCTTAGCTGCAGCCCTTTTCATGCCTAGTGCTGTACAGAAAGTGATGTGCCTACCTACAGAAGCAGAAAATTGAGTTGCCTTGCTTCTGTCAGGGTGATTAATGCAGAAATAAACTGCTAACCTGAAAAGAAAGGCAGAAAGAAAGGATAGACAATACAGACTTGAATTCACTTTAATTTTCTTCTAAAGATTGGAACTATGTACATTTAAAGATACCCTTTAGACCAAAAACTTGGAATAAAGGCTGTAATCTCCAGACAGGGATGTGTATGTGATTATACATTGATATGAGCCTTATAGAGTAGATACACACATGTCAACGTATATATATTCTCATTTATGTTTCTAGCACAAGCTATCAGTAGTCTAAAACAATAAAGTAAATACATTCTTTGTTGATGGTAGAAGACTTATTTGCCCTGCATGTTATTTTATATCATACTGATTGTCAAACCGAGCTCTGTTATATACAGTGGTCCTTGAAGCAGTGAGTGTTGCTTTAAAATCATAATGTTTATAAATTTGCGGCAAGTTGAGGGTGGTTGTGATGGGAGTCTTGGGAAAAATGAAATATTTCTACATTGATATTTGACTTTGACCTTTGATCTTTGCTCTTTTTGAAAGTGCTGTTCCCTGTCATCCACTACCTGTCCTTTTTTTTTTTTTTTTTTTTTTTTTTTTTGCGGTACACGGGCCTCTCCCTGTTGTGGCCTCTCCTGCTGCAGAGCACAGGCTCCGGACGCGCAGGCTCAGTAGTTGTGTCTCACGGGCTCAGCCGCTCCGCGGCATGTGGGATCTTCCCGGACCGGGGCACGAACCCGTGTCCCCTGCATCAGCAGGCGGACTCAACCACTGTGCCACCAGGGAAGCCCTACCTGTACTTTTTGATGTAGTCATTACACTTGAAGAGTGAAGATGCTACAGTCGTATCTAAAGATGAGCGTTTCTCACAATTAGACACCTGCTTGGAACTTGGAGAGAGCACCCTTATTTTCTGAATTCCATTGAGCCCCAGGGCATGGAGGAGGAGTTCTGTCGTGTGATAGCTTAGGTTTCTTGTTTCTCTATTATTTGAGCCGTGTTTGCCGCAGGATGCCAAGGGTTAGGATGTGACAGTCTATCACACCGCATACTTTCCATAATATGGCATCAATGTTGACACCTACCTCTTTACAAAATAATTCCATCTCCCTAATTTTCACAGTTCCTTCTGAAAAACCCTCTAATCCTGCCCTTAGGTCCAATTCTTAGTTAACAGCTACCGTAACTTTGATAATAAGGTGTGACTCATGAGGATAACACAGAAAATACTTTTAAAAGACTACCAGGAATTTCACACAGGGACTGAATTTTGGTGGATTTCAAAAAGAAATTTAAAAGAGAATACCAGCTACTGTGCAGTATATTCTGAAACTGACCGATGTCTTGATGATATCATCTTCAAAACAGAGAAAGCTATCCAGACTAATTTCAAAAGGCTTCATAATCACTGTTCTTAAGTGCCAAGTGATAACTAAAAGAGATGAGAAGAGTAGGCTATAAACTATTTCTCCAGGCCCTGAGAGCTCTCAGCAAAAAAAAAAAAAAAAAAAAAAAGCAGGGATCAGAGAGCAGTTCCTAAACCTCATTTAGTCAGCTCTGCTAGGAAATGATACCCGCTTCTCTGATTGAGGCCAGGACTTTAGACTTGTGTGCTGTTATGTCCATACTCAAAGAATTAGAATAGTATAGAAAGCATCCACGTCAGAAAATCATGGAAGACTTGCTGTTTCAGTTCTGCTTCTCACTTACCTCTTAAAATAGAAAGGCCAAGCAAGGTCAGGGTAGTTAAGTATTGCTGTAAAATAACCTCTGTAGTAATAAGCAATGGAACATGGCTTCACGCACTTGATGAGAGCAATAAGCAATAGAAACAGACCTGTTAAGATCAGTCAGTAATTTCAGAACAAATAAGCAAAAAGGAAGTTGAGGAGATAATTCAGGGAATTAAAGATTATTTTATCTTAGCAGCCAGTGTTAGAAATAATCTCAATGGGCTTTTCCCATGTATTTACAGTAGGGAGTGTGCAAAAAGTGATGATACTACCAAATCAAAATGTGATTTCAGGAAAAGAGTGGAATCTATGACACTTTTTTGACCTGATGAAGACTTAAAAAAAAAAAGATGATAACCAGATCTTCAGTGTATGCACTTCGCTGACAAAGGTAATCACAAGTAGTGAGACTGGCTTTCTAGGCTGTTCAGTTGGGGGAGAGTCACATCAGCTGTGAAATCATCAAAGTGTGTGCATTAGGAGAGAAGAAAAGCAAGGAAATGAATATCCTCACCCTGAATAACCTCCTCACCATGGAGAAGCAAACATGGTGTACTTTGAATATTGATTAAATCTTGGAGGGTAATATAGCGTGCTAGGTGAGCACTTAGGCTCCGGAACCAGACCCTGGGAGGCTAAAAATCCTGGTTCCACCATTCGTCAGATGTTTGACCTTCAGCAAATTACTTAACCCTTTTAAGCCTTCCTTTCCTCATCTGTAAAATGGGGACAATAGTCATTTATATCTTATATAGTTGTAACATTTCAGAGAAATACTGCATGCTAAGTACTCAGCGTAGTGCTGACACGCACCATAGAGGCTGTCTGTTGTTAAAATAGTTAAAAGTACATAATTGTAAAAATGAGAGAGAATTAGGATGATTTCATACAATGATATCAATGAAAACATCATTAAATCGCTTACAAACTGGAATGGAGATTTCTTTCAGGAGGAAATAGACCTATATTTAAGGGGCGATAAAATTTGAGAGCAGACAACTCACTGTGCATAGCTTCTATATTAAACAAAGCTAGACTTTTGTAGTTTCTTAGATGATCCTTTTTTTTTGTAGTTCTTTGATGCCAGGGAGGTAAGATTAGGGAACCCTAGGAGGTAAGTGGCTTCAAATAGCTGTGAAGGTTAGACGTTTTGAAGGAAAGTCTTGGGTATTAATGTCTGGTATTTCCTCAGGAGGCATGCTTACACGCATTCATTGACAAAAGATTTTTTTGAAAATTATTTTTTTTAATGAGGAAATTCTTGCTTGAATAATTTGTTGGGATGCATTCATACATCTTTGACAATAGTAATCATTGAAATATAGTAAAGTCAACTTCGACGATTAAAACTCCTTAAGCTAAAAATACTATGAGAAAAATCATAACATTTCCATGTTCTCATGTAACTTTCCTCAATGCTATATAAGAATTATAATATTAACTTTTAAGTTCCTATTTCCAGGTTTAATTTTAAAAGGAAGAAATACCGTACTTTTAAAAACTCATGTCACTGCAGTAACTGTATCCTTATCTATATACCAACAAGCAAAGTCCATAGGGTGACTTATTGACAGAAAACAGGTATACTAGGAATAAAGGACTTAACTTTCTTGATAGGAGGCTGTCTCCAGGGTCCGCGTAAAAATGCATGAAACTGAAATTTCGAAGAACTTTCCACTTGAAGGTAGCTCAGAGAGTTCCTTTGTGTAATAGATTTCAGTGTCCTTGTACGGCCTCTCAAACTGAAGATATAAAATATCTTCATCCTGCTTGCCCCACCTTTCCATCAATGGTCTTAAAACAATCTTTCTTGCTACAACAGCTTTTAATAATCAGACATCCACTTTGTCGAACTTCCTCATGGGAAGCGACAGTTTTGTTTTACCTATTTCAGTTTGACCACGTGGACAAATTTTTCTAGACTAGATAAGAGCTTGCTCAATTCGGACTGAGAACTGTGCCAGGGGAATTCCCTGGCGGTCCAGTGGTTAGGACTCTGCGCTTTCACTGCAGGGGGCCCAGGTTCGATCCCTGGTCGGGGAACTAAGATATCAGCAATGCCAAAAAAAAAAAAAAAAAAAACCTGTGCCGGAAAAGTTATCTTGGGAATCAGTTTTTCCCTTTAGGAAGGCTCATTAACTACCCAGGTGACTTGGTTTTCTTACGTGCGATATGGAAAGATGAGGAGACAGAAGAATTTGTGTGTGCAAACATATAAGTTAAGAGTACTCTGAAAATAAAAGGCAGTTTTGTTAGAAGACCTTCCCAGCCTTGATTAAAATATGGACAGGAACAGAGTGATAGCCTCAGGAAAGCAATCATTTTCCTCAGGAATCCATCAGTCCAGAGAGATGTGGGTGCCCAGATGCTTTCCTTTGCCGCTTACACTTAAAAGGGCAATAATAGTGTTCTAGGTGGGTTTGAAGACAGGGTCAATGTCAGACCCTCTGTCAGTGAATCCCCAAGCCCAATTCGAAGCCTAATTAAATGAGTAGGAGGCTGGGTTAGTGGTAAAAGAGGTTGCACTTCTTTACAGCAAAGGCAAGTCATTTTCAAAGGTATATATGTTGTCACTCCCCGGCAAGGAGAGCAGACACCAGGAAATACGTTGTAATATTAGGACATCACGAGTAAGCTGGGAATTGAGGAAAATAATTTTGTAGCAAACATATGGAACGATTGGCCAGTGGTGCAGGAAATCTAAATGAGGCACAGAGACAGCTGGACACTTTTATCTCAAGAGAAAAAGGATTGAAGGAGAGAGTGATAGACCAAGGAGGTGGAGTTGAGATAAACCTAAGGGAACGAGCTGGCTGGACCAAACAGCCTCTCTCTGCTCAGCAGTTTCCACCACAGCCATTTGTTAAACACAGAGCTGCCGTCTTCGCTGATTATTTCCAAGTAACATCTATGTTTCTGAATAAAAATCCATTTGAATCTCAAGTCAGATTTGCCAGGTGCTAGATTCATTGTCAGCATTTAATGTGCTGAAACTGCCGATGCTGAGGAAAGGAAGGCAAAAAGGAGTGCTTTTGCACTCCACGTTGGTGAGCTTGAGGTGAAATGCTTCTCTTTCACATGGCCTCCTATGCCAGAGAAATCAGTGACCAGGGAAGGAGGCAGAGATGCCAGAGATGCAATGCCAAAAAGCCTCATGAGGTCTTTTGCTAAAACCAGAGCGTTTTCTTCCCGACAGTCGCTCCTGGGGTGAAAGAGCTGAGTTGGTGTCAGCAGTAGGGTTTCCAGTCTCTTTCCAGCTCTACCCAGCTTCCACTCACTCTGTCTCCATGGTCGTATTATCATTCCTTGGGAACCTGCAGTTGTTTCTGAGAGGAAAACCAAAGGGAGGTGGTAAGAGAGATTAAAAGACGGGAAAAGAAAAATACACGTGATTAATGTTTAACCGGAGGGATTGCCCGGAAATTTAAATGGATTTCACTTTGCTCTGTCTACAGCAAATGGAACTGGAGGTGACCAGGGCATCAACCCGTAGCATGCCAATTTTGAATTAGAGGGACTATTACAGGATTTGCCTGTGTTACTTTCTGTAGCAGATTCCTGACATTCCCACACTGATCTGAAAATTGAAGACATCTATTGTACCTAGGCAGCTGTGCCTCCGATCCATTGCCATGTCACACCAGCATTTCTAGACACCTTCTATCTTGTAGAGATGGGAGTACCATTTCCAGAAATTAAGATTCAGTCCAAATTTGGGCAAGCGGCTCAGGCTCAGCAAGGGCCTTTTAAAAGTGGTAAACAAAAGGAGTGGAGGGGGAAATAAAGGAAGGGGATGCCAGCGAGGGGACTCAAAGGGGAGGTTTGCTGCAATCCTTTACATTCAATTATACCAGCTCCTTTGTGCTTTTCCCTTTTGCTCTGCAAAGAAAGAATGAAATATGGTTTTCATAGCAAGCTGGAAGCATTATCTCAGGATGCATATTTCTTTGCTGGGTTGGAATGCCAATAAGGGGAGAAAAAGAGTTCCTCGTTTAGAGGAAAGTACAGTGCTACAGAGAAAACACAAAACAACAAAAAAGGAATGCAACAAGTTTCTGAAACGGTTCCAAAAAATGCCCCTTAAAGAAAATACTTAAATGGGAACTTTTTTGAAGATAAAATTTCTCATGCTGAACCTTACCGGTTTTCAAAAGTCTCTAAATATCGGGGGGGGGGGGGGGCGGGGATTTCAGCCAAAAATGTAGACTATTTTTGATATTTGAAGGTTTTTAGAATTAGCCCCCTCTCTTTCATTGATAAAGACAATAAACTCCGCAGACAAGTCCTGGGTTAGGCACAAGGCTCTACCTACTTGTATACTTCATTATAGCAGTATTTGGACGAGAGACAAAAGTTTGTTCAAATGAGTCCTTTATCCATCTCAGTTGGCATGATTGACATGGTTTCTCAGAGTGACACAGAAATAAAAGTCTATATTTCAGTGAGTTGCATGTTTTTCAAGTAGGATGATATTGAGTTGCTATGTACTTATTTTTAAGTAGGAAAAAAATGAAGACAATTCATTGAAAATGTTACAGAATTATAGCTGCTGATTCAGTAAATGTTCCTAACCCCAGTCACAGATCAATAAAACTATATTAAAAAAATTAATAGAAAGGAATCTTCCCATTAGCCTCTAACTTGCTTCTAGAATGCAGAAAATAGAAAGTTGACACAGAACCTTTAAATTAGAAGCTATTAAAAGGAAGGTAAAAAGATAGATCAGAATATACCAATACCAAGTTGTTTACTTTCCCTAATTTTTTTTACCTTTAAAAATGAGAGTCTTGGTGGCTGTGACTTTGTTCTGAGTCCTCAGTCCTTTTTACCACGTTGCTGCCATTTCCAGTAAATTTTTTTCCTCGTTGCTTCCATTACCCACAGGCTAGAGTGTTTTTTAAATGTATTCTAAAAACTCACTCTCAGAGAAATAAGTATTTTATGAATCATCTTTAGGCCATGTCCTAATTCACTTCACTCATTCATTCATGCATTCATTCACTGGAGAGCAGCCTGCCAAAAATTACTTAGTTGAGAATTTGCTCCGTTAATGAGTAAATGTAGGTCCCATTAACCTCTTGATCTGGAGTCTAAAAGACTTGTTTTGTTGTTGCTACTGTTGTTTTCATTGTGTTGGATTTTTCCAATATTAGAGAACGAGCATCGGCTAGGTGGCATCTCCCAGTGCTTATCCCAGAAAGTCTGTCCAATTCATGACTTTCAGAACTATTTCATCTGTATTCTAGAAACAAGGAAAATTATTTTTTATCTGCAAAATCGTTAGCAACCTGGGTAGGAAAATACATACAGTTTTTCTTTTTTTAAATTTTGCTTTCTTCACGTCTTTTTCCTGCTTCATTGTTTTATTGTAATCATAATAGAAAACCTTGTTTCTGGGTTTTTTGTTTGCATGTCTTTTGTGCATGAATCAGAATCATTATTGCTGACTGATCATTCAAGATAGATTTGCACTAACTCCCTGTCCTGGTCAGAATTGTTAATTCTGCACTCAGGTTGGAACACATCAGAGTTCTTTCTCTTTTTCCCTTGCAAGGTAAACATTGAAAGATATGAGATTTCCCGTCTGTCTCTAGATACAGCTTATCTTTTAGATAAGTCCCTGTGAGCTGAGGTTTCAGGCTGTTTAATGTTGACCTCTTGAGTTCCAAACTTCCTTAAAGACTTTAGATAAACAAAAACTTTAGCGGTGATTACTAAGGGAGTGGTGGGGCAGTGGATTAATCCCCAAAGATCTGGATTCAAATCTACCTCAAAGACCCACAAGTGAAAAATCTCATCAATGATCTTGGCCTAATGGTTTCAGCTCAGTTCTTGAGGAAGGACCCCGTCATTCTTGACTAAGCCTATACCATAAGAAGGATGGCCAGAGGATTCCTTTTGTCATTATTGATTGATCTATCAATCAAAATTGATAGATCTCCTTCACAGAGATGGTCACAGATATTAGCATACTTTCACCCGGCTGATAATTTTGGTAATTTCAAGGTTAAACTGTCAGGTATTTTAAACCTGGATTTTAAATATCATTTCACTTAAAAATTATGAAACACATGGGAGCTTTCTTTGTCTCTGCACTATGTTTTCTAAAATTCAGAAAAGTACCCTCTTCCAAAGAGAGGACTCTGATTCCAGTAGTCTGATGGGTGAGAATACTCAAAGTACAGTATGCAGTGAAATGCACAAGGATTTCATTTGGGCAGAGTGGTCTTTTTTTTTTTAATTGTGGATCTGGTTCTCACTGTTTTGTTTTTGCAGTTGAAAGGACGCATAGGTATTTTTGAGTGCCCATGAGCAAGTTTCTTCTTCATAAAGTTGTGTAGAAAGCAGCACAGTGGCATTTGGTCACAGCTGGTTGATTTCCTGTGTTACCTGAAGCCAAGTTCCATAGGGTAAACTCCAAATACCTTCTTAGCTATGAGTTACTAAATACTGATAGTCTTGGACCTGTGTGACTCAGTGTGGCTCTTTGCTTTACGAAATATGCAGGTTTCCTGTTATCCTACAATGTTCCCATGGATTCAGTGTTTTGTGCTTGTGTTTGGTGGCCTGGGCTGGTATAGAAGAAGAATGTTAAAGAGAAAAGTAGTAAACCCCTGTAGAATAGAATAGTAAAAGTCATCCGGATTCCCTTTCCTCGTAATTTTTTCAGAGTGAAATTGCTAAAGCAATGTCAGTAAACAGGAAACAAGTGAAGTGTAAAATAATTAGCACCAAAGAGAACATTAATAGGTTACTTATTAAAATACATAGACAGATTATATGACCCCATCGGGTCCAGGGACCAGAGATCACATGACTCAGTGTGCCTTTTCTGAGGGGAGCACCCCAATGTACTTTATCAGCTTATTGGCTTCTGACATTAAATAAGCTTCAGGTATGATTTACTGAGGAGCCTTTTGACAGGAGCGAGAAACTGAAATCTCCTAGTCCTTGCTGAGCCTCAGCTCTGTTTTCATTACCTTCTCCAAGCATTACGTTTTGTCAACCGAGTTATGTGTAGTTCTGGGAGAATCTCCTCTGCTTCCAGAAGCCATTGTTCCACCCATAATAAAATTATGCTATCAATTTGCCACAAGAGAAATACTGAAGTTCACTAAATTATTGCCATGTGTTTTGCACTAAAGACAAAGTGATACCAATTAAAACAACAACCACCCCTGGATTCTATTTTTTAATGGTGTGCAGGAAAGAGCGAGGCTGGCTCACAAGGGGGGGTCATGTCTCCCTTCTACACATTACAAATTTCATTTGCCTTAATTAGAAAATGGCGCTTGTGGCGAATGAGCAGGGGGTTTAAGTGGGGAAAGAAGAAAGAATGAAACCCGAGCTGAGCCCTAAATAATATGTCAGAAAATGACAACTTGCCTCCCACAAGACTCTTTCATTTGAAAGATTTGCTAGGTTACATTAGGCCCAGATAGATTTTTCTAGAAATGGGGCCATAACCCACAGACGAAAAAATGCCCCAGTTTCAAAGCTCTGCAGATAAGTCAAATCCATACTTTGGTTCCATCATAGTAATGAGTACTCTCACATTTAAGGTAACATTTTCAGGATGCTGTGTCCCTGGGGATTCGAGCATTAGTTATGATGTGACAGTGTCACGTTTTTAGAGTATCAGCAGGAACTAGTATCCTGCAATCTCAATTCATCTTCTACTAGATTAATTAAAGAATTGCCAATAATTTGGTCTCAGAAGAAAAGTTTGCCTCTCCCACACCCTAAATTAATAATGCCTGCCCATTTCCCATCAAGTTGGTGACTAAACAAATTCAGAACTTTAAATATTATGAATAAGTCCAATTCCATTACAACAGAAAATCTTTATACAATAAAAATATTTCCAGCCCCAGGCAATAGTTCACTAATTTTAAAGAATACTTCTAATGACACAATTTTATTAAGCAATAGCGGGCAGCACCTTGCAGTGTATTATAATGTATTATATCTGTTCTGAGGACAAGGGGTGAAATTTCTTGAGAAAATTGGCAGTTCGAGAAGATGATATGATTTTTCCAATAACACCAGTAATCATTAACAAAGGAAAAATAATGAGGATTTCCATTGCTAGACCTTCCTAGAAACCCTTCCATAGCCTAATAGCAACACTTGCGAATAGACCGAAATGTATCCAAGAGAAAACGATTCTTCTAGGCATCACAACAGAACAAAATTAGGCTGTGTTTTGTGAATGACAGCCCTGATCTTCAGCTATGTTTCCAAACTAGTGGAGGGTTTGAAATGATTTCTGGATTGGTTTACATTTATTGTTGTTGTTGTTTTTTCCCTGCCTTTTAAGTGACAAAGGGATTATTCACTTTGCTTAGCTTCTAGTAGGTGCTGGTAACTTCTTGTTGAATTGAATTCAAATAAGCTAGAGAGAAGGCTGAGGAAGAAAATTTACACGAAAGCTGAGTATTTTGGTGAGAGGGTGACCACTAGCATGCCATTTCTTAGAGGAGATTAGATTTGAAGTTAGTTTTGAATCAGAGGAAGGAAGTGTTGTAGTAGTTGGATAGAAATAATATGTGAGTCCATGAAAGTGGGGAAATTGAGTAAAAGAGTTTAGGAGGAAACCAGCTCTCCCTGACTAGAGTAAAAGAAATTTGTAAGTGTGTGAGGTACAGTGGAAAGACAGACACCCCAGTCCACAGGATTTTGGAGGAGCGGAAGGTTCAGTGTTCACACAGAGGATGATGCAATGTGGACTGTTAAAGGGAACTCACGTTCGTCAGCAGCCTGGGTCTAATTCCAGCTCAGACAATTTGTATGATCTTGGGCAGTTTTGCCTTCTTCACTACCTATTCCCTCATCCATAAAAGAATGGGGACTGGGTGATTTTTAAGCTCCTTCCTGTCTTTAAAATTCTATTATTTTATGATTCTAAGCCTGTGAACTGAAAAAAAAAAAAAAATCTAGTCAAAGCAAATGAGATGAAAACGATTTTAACCATTGTATTTTGAATTGATGAGAAGAGAGGGAGAGAGACCAGTGACAGTAGACTATGGGTGACTTAAACAGAACCTGAATCAGAGATTTAGCTATTAAAATGAAGAAAAAGAGACCGATTTTATCTCTGTTGTTAAAAAAAAAATGTGGCAGGATTTGGTGACTAATTCAGCACGGCGTGTGAATAGAAAAAGAAGCTACAACAACTGTGGGCTCTGTGCCTTGGGGAGCAAGGACTTGGGGATTCTTTCCACAATGACAGCAGATTTGAGTGGGGCCTGATGCTTTCTCTGGGAAGATGATCTTGTTTTCACAATAGATAGCATAAAATAGAGATGAGCCCTGTGGGGAAGGCAAGGTCAGAATAACAGGAAACACTGTGGGACCGCGCAAGGGGAGGGAAAGTTAGGTCTGAGGGTACAGATGTTATTGAAGGCCCTGGAGCAGACCAGCTTGTCCAGAAAGAGAGAGGAGGCCTTGGTGACAGAGGGTGTGGGAGGAGCTTAGGGATTGAGGGGCAAGTCCACACTGATTACTGTTATTTAGAGGGGACCCTGTAAAGGACGACTCCATCTTTGGTCATAGAGGAGCTTCCTAAGGCAAGCTATAGAGAACACGATTTCAACCCATAGTTTAAAATTTCCAATAGGAAAGACCAACTAGAGTTTAAAAAGTTTGACATCTATTTAAAGCACACGATTCTTCATAAAATGGGAGGAATAGTAGGCAAAGTAACGAAGTATATCTTTCTTCTTCCATGTTTCAATAGAATGGTAAAGGGGTAAACTTTTTTTTTTTTTTTTTTTTTTGCGGTACGCGGGCCTCTCACTGTTGTGGCCTCTCCCGTTGCGGAGCACAGGCTCCGGATGCGCAGGCTCAGCGGCCATGGCTCACGGGCCCAGCCGCTCCGCGGCATGTGGGATCTTCCCAGACCGGGGCACGAACCTGCATCCCCTGCATCGGCAGGCGGACTCTCAACCACTGCGCCACCAGGGAAGCCCCGGGATTTATACATTTTTAATGGGCAGCACTAGAAAAAAATGAAATACCATCTTATGGAAAGTATACCTCACTTAGCTTTTATGTAGAGGCTATGCACAGTGCCTTATTTTGATCATTTGGATAAGCTGTTTCTTAAATCCCTTCTTGCAAAGTAGACACTCCTATTTAGAAGGGCAAGAGAACTCAAACATAGGGTCAGAGTTAGAGTTTCTCAAAACGCCATTGAATGTAGAGTTATTGAGATGATCAGATCAGATTATTTCCTCACCTAAACAGTCACCTTCATTGGTCAAGGTTATCTAACCTGACTCTAGATATTGAGATTTGGGGAACTAATTATCTCTTTTGTCAGTTCCTGACTACATAGCAAGGGGGGAATAAACTTGGAATCTCTGGGTAGCTAAAACTATGCTATTTGAATTTTTAAATCTGTGGAACATATGTATTGTCCCCCACCGTCACATCTGAACTCAAAGCACAATTTTTTTTTTTTTTGCGGTATGCGGGCCTCTCACTATTGTGGCCTCTCCCGTTGCGGAGCACAGGCTCCGGACGCGCAGGCTCAGCGGCCATGGCTCACGGGCCCAGCCGCTCCGCGGCATGTGGGATCTTCCCGGACCGGGGCACGAACCCGTGTCCCCTGCATCGGCAGGCGGCCTCCCAACCACTGCGCCACCAGGGAAGCCCTCAAAGCACAATTTAATCAACAGTCTTCTCCCTTCCCCTGCCTGACATGCTCCCCACAGAAATCACACTTTGCTTTTAAAGCTCTCTCGTCTCTAAAGACAACTTTGCACTGAAGGACCTTCTTATTTACTAAGGGTCTCTTTCCTGGCTTCACCGTTTATATTGACGTGTTGCTACACCAGCGTTCACCTCTATCAAGAATTTTTTCCCAAATAAGCATATTCCTTGCCACATCTTCTTATTGGGTACCACTAATATAGATGAACCCTAGAATCCCAAACAAACCTACTTTTCAATGAGTTTGACAATTTTCTGAAACAATTATCTTTTCCCCTTGAATGCAGTAAATGAGTCATCCTTGTTATCCATCCAGTCCTGACTATATTTGGAATAATACATGAAAATTTTACAATTTCTTTAGAAAACTGGGCATTTGTAATAAAATGGAATAATATGACAGGCTGAGCCGTTTTATGAGGATATATTATTTTGTGACTCTTAAATCTTTATTTAAAGGGAAGCATTAAATAGTATCAAACACAGTCAATGAAATCATAATTACAGTAGAGACAACTTTTATAATAAGTCTCTCACACGGCTCCCAGGAACACATGCCTACCAGGATTCAATTGCACTCACTCTGTGGCAAGCCAGTGCCCAGGAACGGAGACACAGTTGGTTACCATCAGCTTTACAGGAACCGCAAAACTAACTGAAGAAAAGTTTGCTCCATCGAAAAAATCCATGTCCTTCTCCTTGAGGGCAGAAACTGTGGTCTATATGCTTGCCAAGATCTGGGTGCCTGCCATAGCGCCTGGTCACAGAAGGTGCTCACTTGACTGTTATGGAAAAAATACATACATGATGTAACGTATGTAAATACATACATTATTTAGTGTCTGTTTCAAAAGTTACTCCTGGGGCTTCCCTGGTGGCGCAGTGGTTGAGAGTCTGCCTGCCGATGCAGGGGACACGGGTTCGTGCCGCGGTCCGGGAAGATCCCACATGCCGCGGAGCGGCTGGGCCCGTGAGCCATGGCCGCTGAGCCTGCGCGTCCGGAGCCTGTGCTCCGCAACGGGAGAGGCCACAACAGGGAGAGGCCCGCGTACCGCAAAAAAAAAAAAAAAAAGTTACTCCTGAAGGACTTTATATCAGTAGTAAAACTGCTTAGTGATACCGATACTTTATTTAGAGGTAATGGGGAATTTAAAATGTAAAATAATATTCCTGTCAACTCTGGACAGTTGCTAATAAAGTGCTAAATTGAGCTAACTATTGAATAATTTAAATGAAATAAACTATAAATGGAAAATCCATATAAATAATCTAAGCTAAAACTTTCATTTTACGAAAATAAAAATAAAAAAATTGAGGTCCAGAGAGGGAAAACGAGTTCCCAGAGCCACCCAACAAGTTGGAGGCAAAGCCCAAAGTTGAATAAACCAAGTCCCCAGGTCCAGAACCATTTCTAATCCACCACATCCTGCCTCCAGAATCCTTTGATGTCAATGATTTAATTATCTCAGAAAGAAAAAAAAGACATAAAAGGAAATATCTTGATCATATAGTTTGCTTCCTTTCTTTTCTATGTAATTTCATAGTGCCATTATGACCTAGGTTTTAAGAAAAATTAAAGCTCTCCCTCTTCCTGATTATTATTATGTTATTGTGTTCATGAAAAACGAATTAGTTAATACACTAAGAATTGAGATTCTTACATCATGTTTTAAATAAAATTTCTTAAGTTATTTATAGTCCACCCAAATGGGTATATATAATTTTTAAAAAATCAAACACTTAAGGAATCTCAAGAAGTCTTCAAAAAAATTCTCTTTGGATTTGGCTTTGGGCTACATTTGTTACTGGGTGGCTTTTGAATTGAAAACTACTGTATGTGAAGGGGAGGGGAGGTTGAACAAAAACATTATAGGGCAATTACCTGAATTTTTTAATAAAAAGAAGAGTTTCTGGATCTGAAAAAAAAAGGTGTTACTGAAACAAAGCTACCATTAAAGACTTAACAACCAGCTAAGAGTGGGAGCCACTACCATATTGGATCTGTGACCTTGGACTCTAACCGATTATGAAGACCCAGGGCAGCCAATGAACAAAGCAATTACAATGGGAGTCAAACTATTAAGGAGTCAAGAGTTCAGTAGCTTTATGTCCCTGCCAAGGTATCCCTAGAACATTACGTAATAGGAAATGAATAATATTAACATTCCCACATGGTAGTTTAAAGCAATTTACGTTATATTCTAATCCAAGCAGATTTTTCATTTTCATGTCTGTGGGAGTGGTTATTTTATTTTTATATGTACTTTTACAAACATTTAAATTGAAATAACCAGTAGCATAAAATTGCCAGTGATTTAGCTGGCTCTGAACTTGTAACCAAGTTTGCGTTACGCGGGCCTCTCACTGTTGTGGCCTCTCCCATTGCGGAGCACAGGCTCCGAACGCGCAGGCTCAAGGGCCATGGCTCATGGGCCCAGCCGCTCTGCGGCATGTGGGATCCTCCTGGACCAGGCCACGAACCCGTGTCCACTGCATCGGCAGGCGGACCCTCAACCAGTGCACCACCAGGGAAGCCCTACTTGGAAGATTTTTTTTCTCCCTTTAGCTCTCAGGTAAATTTCACTGCATGACAGCATTCCATGGTAGGCAAAGCTCATACAGGAGATGAAAAAGCATGAAGCTTAACAAACATCACAAAGCCAGTACAATTTCTTGTTTATAAAGAAAAACAAGGAATGTAAGCTAAGTGGAAAGGTGCCGGTTGAAAGATACTTTAAATGCCTTCGAGTTAAAACCATCAGGGATCAGAAAGCAGAAGGCAAATTCTAGAGGCTGGTACACCCGGGGAAGAGGCTGATGAATTGCCTTGTGCACACTTTAATTAAACTATCATCTTGAGATTTTTTTGTGTATTGATTTGCACAGTACTTAAAAAAAGCTTCTCCCCCCCCCCCCTCCTTTGAATGCTAAAGCTTTGTGCCTTCAGCTTGACTCTATGAAAAGAAATTACTCATCTTTGGGATTGTTATGGAGAAAAAAAAAAAACAAATGGGTGGACATGTTCCCTTCTCCTTTTCAATATGTTTAAATTTCAACTGTTCATATAATTATGCTGGCATGTATTTCTTCCTGGCTCTAGTCATGCAGAAAAATTTTAAACATGAGAAATTGGACAACTCTAATGTGGTGTGAAATCTACTTACACATTGTATTTCTTTCAATATTCTTTCCCAATAGTGTGCACGTTGTTAAAATTAAAAGAAAATGTTAGCTCTTATGCCCTAATGCGTTTACGTGATATACGTAGCCGCCAAATATTTTATTAACACTGGAAAGGGGAAGTTTGAAAAAGAAAAGAAATGTTAGAGATATGGTTGGCTGTAGGCAGAGGTGACAGTGATAACTATTTAATAGTAATCACCACTTATATGGCGCTAGTTATAAGAGTATTTACCAACAATAATTAGTTTCCTAACATCCTTGTAAGTCAGTTATTCTCCATTCTTCTGTACAGAGGCATAAACTGAGGCAGGAGTTGAAGGGGCTTTTGGAAAGTCATGTCAATAGAGTCAGACAAAAGCATTAGGGCACTCAATGCCCATGTCAAAAGGTAAAATGTCCTATTCATAGGTAGTAGGACTTCCTGTTGACCTCTTCTGAGTGAACTGAGGATTTCTGTCTCCAAATTTCTTCACTCCCTCCCACCTCCAGCCACTCCCACCTGTACCCCACTAGTGAATGCTAAACAAGTGGTAAAGGAATACTGGGTACTAAAAGTCTGCAGTGCATGAAAAGGGTGATCTCTTTCTGAGGTATCAATTGCTAAACCTGGCAGGTCATGTAAGAATAGCAAGATGGCCTGATGGAGGAATTTAAAAAAAAAAAAAATCCCATGATGTCCTTCTTCCTCAGTGACTGGTCAGATTCTAACTCAGCCTTCTATATATAGATCTAGACTTCAGCCTGTCCGTTTCAACAGTGGCCTTGGGATGTCCATCTAATTTTCAGAGTTTTTCCCAAGACCACAAGACTCTAGGGAAAACTGAATTGCTCTGATGCTGAAATAATGTTCCTATCTGTTCACGAGGGCACTCAAGCTGACCACCTAATGTTCACAAGTAGCCTAGATTTGGAATGATGCCCGGCAGGATCACAACTATAAGACCTATTTTTGAATAGAACAGACTGTCTTGACTCTCTTGGATCAGCGTTTTTTGTTTTTTGGTTTTTTTTTTTCTTTTTTCGGTACGCGGGCCTCTCACTGTAGTGACCTCTCCCGTTGTGGAGCACAGGCTCCGGACGCGCAGGCTCAGCGGCCATGGCTCACGCGCCCACCGCTCCGCGGCATGTGGGATCCTCCCGGACCGGGGCACGAACCGGCGTCCCCTGCATCGGCAGGTGGACTCTCAACCACTGCACCAACAGGGAAGCCCAGGATCAGCATTTTTAAGTCTGTTCTTGGAACGGCCCGTTGTTGGTGGTGATGGAGAAAGACACCCAAAGATAATACTAGTTTTTGCTGTTTCACATCAAACTAATGGTCTGTACGTGAGAGATTTCAGAGTTCTAATTTACTTACTAACTTTGTTCCTCTGTCAAGGCTTAATCTTTGGAAGAGTAAATTCTTCCAAATTTCAAATACTGTCTCCCTAGTAAAAGACTGAATTCCTTTCTCCTTCACTTTGGGTACTAAGCCACCTTGCACCACTCCAGGCTTTTCCTCATTCATCAATGGATGATAATATATAAGTTCTAAACCTTTGCTGGCCCATAGGCTTCTCTGAGAATGTAATGAAGCCCATGAGCCCCCAAAAGGATGTGTCTACGTGCACACCCACACAATTTTGCCTACAATCTTAGGGCGCCTCCCTGGACCCTCCAACAAATAAGCCCAAAAACAAACGAACAAAAGCAAACAACAAAGAAACTTCCTACTGTAATTTAAAGTTTGCTGGAAATATGTTAACTAATCTAAGAAAAAAACCAGAATCACTATTCTTCCTTTCGTTGGGGTTTGGATTTTAAATTAATTGGATTTTTTCAATGGTAACAGATGGTTCTCATTTTATTAGATGTTAAATTCATAAAAACTGTGAACCATACGTTTTGGTTTGTTCTGCATGTTACGGGCAGGACCAGCACATCGTAGGACTGAGCATCCTTGCCCTGCACGGTGCCAAGGGCATCCCTGCACACCATGCAGTGCCCCGGGAGTGACACCCTCTGAGTCAGGCCGTGCGGCAGCTCTCATCAACATCTAACGCATTTTGGATATTGAACGGGTTAATAAACCGAAATAGCACCACACAACAGTGCATCAACTTTAGCAAAATGCTATTCCAGTCATTAGCCATGAAGTCTGCTTTGGCTATAATTCATCTCTTCTTCTTAATGTTTGGCGACATTCTTCTTAATGTTTATCTCAGATTGTTAATATATATATATAGTACATGTCTAAATAGCCATTAGACCTTAAAGAATACCACTACTCAACATAAACTTTTCTTCTTTGGCGAGCTTATGCTAATAAGTATCTTGTTCCCTGCGTTTCAGTGATTTGTGAGCACCTTAGAGCCTTGCTTTGTGAAATGCCTGATGATCTGCATATCTGTCTATTAATTTGTTTATCTGTCCACCTATCTACAGAAATTTTAAACAGTGTAATAACTTTAAGAACAGTGACACTAATGTAGTATTAGATTAAAAGAATGTTACTTTATATGGACGTAAATGTAATTTAGAGGCACTTAAAGGAAGCTCTATACTTAGCATGATTCTTGGCCAGTGAAGACAGGTTGATCCCCTACATTTTGGGATTGCTAATTTGCCGTTAATTAGGAAGATTGATTCTGTTCTGTGATGCATAGGCCCAACCCCAAATGCATTTTTCTCATTTCTGAAGCACTTTCCTAGTTGTCACTGTCATTGCAGATGTGTAACTGAATGTCATAGGGCCTCACGAAATAGAAGTGCTTTCTGGCTTCCAGAATGCAAGTATCGACATTTTCCCAATTTTGTTTCCTGTTATAAAGCTCATACTGGTATTATTTTAAATAAACTTCTGCTTTATTCCACTTGATAGTTTTAAAATGACAACACGAAAGCTGTGCTCTAATTTGAATTTCTCATGAAAGAAGTGCTTTTTTAACAAAAATTCTGTATTTTTCTTGAAGTAAGGCTAGTCTCAGATACAATGCACCCATCGAGGTTGTGCTATTCTGAACAAAACAGCATTTATTTTTCAATATGTTAACTGTTTGTTTATCTTCCCTGTGATATATTGAGTTTGCTGCTATAAGCCTTTTTTCCTACTCTCTTCTCTTGGCTGGTGACAAATTTTAATCATTTGACTGTCCTTCACGACAATTACTTTAACTAAGATGAGTTATATTCCCTTTATGGGAATGGATTCAGGGAATCTATCAAAACTAGTGAAAGGAAAATTCCTAGAAATGTTTTTAAACATAGTCATTAAGAATGGGCTGAACCAATACAGAAAAAAATGTGGGTACTCAGGAGTGTGAAGGAAACCACTTCCTCACTGCAGTTTTGATGCCCACCATTGCCAGTAGGATAACAGGCAACTTTGAACCACATAATTTATTTCACAGTGGTGGAAACTGGATAATTAAAAACAATACCAAACCCACAAGGAAGGATCTAATTTCCTTTATATACTTCACATGCTATGTAATGTTACAGATAAACATACCCGTGTTTGTACTGATAGAAAGGTGTGCATATATATGATGAACATACATGAAGAGTATGTAAATATTTACATTTAAAGTCAGTGACCTAATTCATGATTACTCATATCTTTCCTCTTCCTCAACAACCTCAATATTTTGGGAAATCTTTCATAATTTCTTTTTTTTTTTTTTGCTGTACGCGGGCCTCTCACTGTAGTGGCCTCTCCCGTTGCGGAGCACAGGCTCCGGACGCGCAGGCTCAGCGGCCATGGCTCACGGGCCCAGCCGCTCCGCGGCATGTGGGATCTTCCCGGACCGGGGCACGAACCCGTGTCCCCTTGCATCGGCAGGCGGACCCTCAACCACTGCGCCACCAGGGAAGCCCCATCATTTCTTTTTCTTATGTTTTCAGGAACAAGTTGTAAATGATTTTGATGGGCTTCTTTTAAATGTGCCAAATATAACCTCAGAAACAAAACAGAACACAAGATATGAAAAACCTAGACACTGAGGGCATGAGAATGGGAAATGAGTGATAATGCATAAAATGAGGATCTGTAAGCCTATGTGTTTGCATCCTGTTAGTTTCACTTGCAACCTTATGTGCAGAGTAGAAGAGCCCTTGGTTGTGGCTTTTCTCATGACTTAAAACCCCTTGCCATCCCCAGTGACATCTCCCAGTGTCACTGGGAGTTTTTTGGTATTTTGGTTGCTCTTTTTTACTTCTGTATATCTCTAAATGTTTCATATAGCAGTTCCTTGTGTAATCAGCTCTACTTACCTCTGTGGTATATTGTCTCTAGATACATGTTAATCCTCAACAGGTTTCTTCCTGCCAGCCAGTAATCTGCCGAAGTGTCACCTCTATCATCAATTCGTGTATTTTTAGTAAATCCAAACTTAACCCAATACTAGCTGGTATAAAATATAATTATGGGGCTTCCCTGGTGGCACAGTGGTTGAGAGTCTGCCTGCCGATGCAGGGGACACGGGTTCGTGCCCCGGTCTGGGAGGATCCCACATGCCACGGAGCGGCTGGGCCCGTGAGCCATGGCCGCTGAGCCTGCGCGTCCGGAGCCTGTGCTCCGCAACGGGAGAGGCCACAACAGTGAGAGGCCCGTGTACCACAAAAAAAAAAAAAATATATATATATATATATATATATATATATATATAAAATTAAGGAATGAGATTTGCTGCTTCCTTCAAAACCACACATTCAGTCTGTTGACAGATGTTTATTGAGCACCTACTATTGCCCAAGTACATATCACGGTGCCAGGAACTGTGCTAGGCAAGGCATATTCAGGGCTGGGACAAAACAGACCCTCTGCCCTCGTGGAACTTGCAGTTTAAAATCCAATGTAAATGACAAAGGTATGAAATCATTACATCGATTGTTTAGAACATAGTGTATACTTTCCTTAAAGTTCAATGTTACAATTATGCACAGAGTCCAATCATACCCACAAATGCCTACACAACATTCTCTTCTGATTTCATCTCCGAATGTTGGAAACATATCTTCCCCCATGCAGTTGGGAAACAAAATAAAATGAAAAACGGGAAGAAAGTTGCAGGCAGTGGGAAGCTCGTATGTCTTTCCCCACAGGTCAGAGCAGACTGCCACAGCCAGAGCTATGTATGTATTGCCCTTTGGAGGAGGCTCTACTTCCATCCCTTTCTGTTAGCTTACCTCCTCCCCCACCCCATGGACTCACTACAGCCACATTCAGCTGCTGAAAAGACTGAGACATGTGTAAGTAAACTGTCTTTAAGTTCAGAAGGATCTGTATCTTTCTTACATTGGTATGAATATTTGATTAAGCAGTTTGTCAGATAATAAATATTTATAGTGCCAGGTGCTAGAGAGATAATGGCAAACCAAAGAGACATAATCCCTGCCCTCATGGAATTTCCAGTCTGTTGAGGAAGACAGACAGACATGATTATATAATTATTTTTTGTTTTTATTGTTAATAATGTTTGTAATGGAATCATCTGTGATCAGTTGGACATGAGCTGTGAGTTATGTTCTTTTTGATCTCCCTTTATAAGCAGTGCCACTTATTTTCCAAAAGCTTCCCAGAGTTAATGATGCGGTCCTCGGCCATGTAGAAGATAGAAGATGCTCTTTTTGATTAGTTCTAACTAAGTCAAGCATGACAACATTGACTGTTTTTAAATCATACCTTTCCTTAAAAAGCATCTAAGAACTTCATGTATATTATCTAACTGCTTCTCAGATGAGGGTCATATCTTTTCAAATCTCCATTTATATAAAAGGTTAGGTAACAGAGGGTACATCACCTGCTTGGAACTACCTAGAAGAATCTGTGGTATTAACACTGGCACACACATGTAGTATTGGTACTTTTTTCATGAGTCACTTCTTATGGAGGGGCAGCAAGATGCAATAGAAAAGACAGATTTTGGAACAAGAAGAATCTGAGTTTGTATTTGGTTTCACACTGTTAACCATCTATTTGAACCTGAATTTGTAGCCTCAGTTTCCCCATCTGTCAAACTGAAATAATGCCTTTGAGTCAGAATATTTTTATGAGAACTGCAACACTCGGTAGGAGTTCCAAAAAGTAACTCTCCCTACTGTCGTTGTTGTTTTAATTATTGTCATGTCACATTTTCTGTTCCTTTTCTATTCCTGGAAAAACCTTGTGCATTTTTCTGCATACAATGAGAGACAATGAATATCCTTCATTAATGGGTAGCACGGAGACTGAATTTCAGGAATTTCTAACTTCCTTTCTGTAAATAGTTCCTCACACTGTTATGCATGATTTTTTTCACAAGGTTTTTAATGCTTTTGATGATGGAATATTTTACAGAGACATTTGCAAAATAAAGACAAAGAAGTGTCTCCAGTAATCTGAGTACTTGATGGCTTCTGAATCCCCATATTTGAGGGTGGTTAGTGTCTTGGCAAAATCGTCATGAAAATCAGAAATCCTGGCCAGCTCTAAATTTTTTTTTCTGCAGTATTTTTTCTTCCTCTAAGCCTTTGTTCATCTATGTTACTGATCAAACGTTTAAAATTAAATACCTGAGTTTTATAATGTATACCATTGAGGTCCAAACAGCTGACAGGATCTATTGCAGGCTTCTAAATACAGAGAAAATGGCTTATTACAGGCATTCTAACACATTTAAAGAAAAGAACAGGTATTAGTTTCAGAGATTTAAGCTAACATTACATCCCTGAGTCTCCTGGTCACTTCCTCTGTAGTCCATTGTTTCTTATATTAAAAATACATCGGGCATGCCCCTTTATCTCTCTCCCTCTCCTGTTTCTTAAATAGATAAAAAAAGGAAAAAGGTGATGTTAACATCAAGATGTTCCGAGAGAAGCAACATATCTAATGAACTTGGGCTCTTGAAATGGGAGATAACGTTTTGTTTCGGAGATTAATAAGGTCTGAAGATTAGAATAAATGATGTAGAGATGTTATTTTATGATCGTCCCATTTGTGTTTGGTTTTTTTCCTCTCACTTTATTTCCCAATCAGAGCCTTCAATTTCTTCTTTTCCTTCTGCCCATTCCTACCTTTTTCCCAGGCTCTCCACTGGCCCCCTGTGAGCCTGTCGGATGTAACAGTTCACCTTGCTCCTCGTGTGGCTTATTTCTGTCCCTGGTTTATATACTCCCCCACAGCAGACCCCCTCATACCGTGTCAGGCCCTCTCTTATCTTCAGGGGGGTCAGCCTCTCGGCAGGATTGACAGGCCTTGCAAATCTTTTGGCTGCTGTAATAAAATCTCCAGTTCCTGAGATTTATGAGGTCAGATGCATGTAGAAGAGGAAACACCTACAGTTCATGAAACTGTAACGAATGCCAAGCGCATAGATAGGAGGAAAAGATGCCCAGAATCTTGACAGTTCATCTTGTTTTGCCAACGTGGTTTGTGTTTTCTTTAATTTATCATCCAGGTATTGCAGGTATTCAAATGGCCAATTCAGATGCTTTTTGGAGCTCTTGGGATATCAGTTTACATAATTAATAAAAAATATACCAGCAGGTGACTTTAATGTGATTATAAAGTACAGTCCTGGCTGTTGGGTGTATTGAATACTTTCAAATGAAATATGTGGAGTGTGTGTACGCATACAATGTGTTTAAATGAATGCAGCCTTTCCAATCAGCCAGAAAGAGAGAAAGGATGTAAATTGCTAGCATGTGTTGTTCAAAATGCAAAAGTAGGAAAGCAATATTGATCTGTGCTTTGGATGTTTATTTACATCAGTTGCACAGTGTTAAGACGTCTGGCCATAATTATCAAGACCTGCCCACCTGTCAAACTGCGACTGGGTTATTTCCCCATTGTCTTGCAGCACTAAATTTTCAGGTCTGGATGGGCATTAGACAAATGGAAAAAGATTACTTTCGCAGAACATGTAATTCGTTATGGAGAACAGGTGCCTGCTGAAGATTTTTGCTTTCATGCAGACATATTTTATTATTCATAAAATATTAATGTGAGTAGTGACTACCAGAGTTGCGTGGGTTGTTTTTGTGTAAAACTTTCAGTTGTAATAGAAGAGAAATTGTAAGGATTCTTCAGACCTTGCTTTTTTGAAAAGGTAAAACCTATTCCATAAATAGTTCCATTCCTTTGCTGTCCCAAAATAGGTTCTAACGACCCTGGCTCTCACTTACGTAACGTGCAAAAGTAAGTCTGCTTTAATGTTGTATGCGGTGGATGTTCCGTCAAGGGACAACCTTGCAGTAGGGACAGAGTGACCTTTACAGAAAAAAAAAAAAAAAAGGAAATGAAATATACTTTCATTTTCCAGAAATATGCATGCGAGTAAAAATTTGACAGCCTGGAAGAACATAAGCAAATATATCTTTTTATTTGAAGATAAAAAGAAGCAGGGCTGGATAGGAAAGGGAGAAAACCTGTGAAAAAAACGGATGATGCAGTTTTTACGAATAAGCAGCTTAATGTATCTTGGCATCCACAGTAAGCCTTGTAGGAGCTCAAAGTGCCTCAGGCAATCTGTGAGCAGAATAGCAATTTTATTACTTTGTCATTAAACCAATTTCACAGCAGTATTGTTTGTTAATGAGCAGCGGCAAACGAGCGAAGATGTCACACACTGGAATAGCAGAGAGATTTGTGACCCAAGCTCACAGCACTAAGATGGAAAGACCACGGCTATAAAAAAGGAAATACTTTGGGATGAAATGCAAAGTCTATACAGCCGAGCTTGTGTTTATGAGCTACCATTTTGCTAAGAGCTGTGAGAGAAATAAAGGTCTGGAAATATGCAGTTAAAACAGGGCCTATAAAATTAAAACCAAATTAAAGTATAGCAGAGGATTACTGCACAGACTGTACGCGACAAAATATATTTTAAGTGATGAGGTGAAATCTAAATCAGTTTTGTTTGAATTTGGTTGGTATTTATGAAATTCAATAAAAAATGAAAAAATACCCAAACAAAGCAACTGCCTCACCCTTCTGTGGTCTCTGAGCCATAAACACGCATCACTTTGAGGAAATTCACCTTGCCAATCCTTAAATAATTAGCAACTTCTTGATTCACACGGTGCACCCCTCTGTCTCCGTGAAAGCCTTCTCTGTTACTTTATCTATTCGTAAGGATATTGCACATGTATAATAAACACTCAGGCGGAGCCTGATCTGCCTGAAGCCCATGAATCAAATGCACCCAGCAGAGGCTGGCGTTGAGCTCATCATTGGCTGAGATTTTCTCTTTTTTGCTTTTGCTTTTCCTTTTTTCCCTTTTCTCTTCATTTCTTCCCTTTCTTTATTTTGTTTCTTTTCTTTTCTTTTCTTTTCTTTTCTTTCTTTCTTTCTTTATTTTTGAGTCAGGCTGGTCTTACAAAGAACTTGGGAGGCAGCCTTGAGGGATACAAGAAACTGTGCCAGACAGGCACCTTCCTGCATCCCTGCAAGGCGTCCCGAGGTGAGTGCTGGCCAGAGCCGCCTGACCGTGTCCACACAGGGAGGAGTGGTTCCTGCTACCTGTCCGGAGATCAGACTCACTCTCTCCAGAGAGAGGGTGGGGTGAAGGAGTAGCCTGGTAGGGAATTGAGGGACATAGTCAACCCATAATTGAATCTCCACTTTCAAAGGAGATTTTTTAAATGCTCTTAAAAAGGCTCTGGTCATCAGAGCCAACCCACTTCTTTGTCAGGGAAGTGCACCCATCTGGGTGTGGGCTGATCTGATCTGTTGGCCTTGTTGCAGAAATATCCAGAACTGTGAAGGTGCTTCTTGCATAAGAGGGTCCCCACAGCTCTGCAGCCCCAGGCCCAGGGCTAGTCACAGTCCCACTGGATACACCACAAGGATTAAGGTTTGTGGTGAGTCTATGCAGTTTAAGTGTGATAACCTCTGGGACCATACCCGGGTTCTCACTGACCCCTTTATAATGTGGGTTGGCCGAAGGTGTATTTTTAATTTGATTTGGTTTGATTGGTTTTTTTTTTTTTTTTTTTTTTTTTGCTTTCTTTTCTGCCTTTTTTTTTTTTTTTTTTTTTTTTTTTTTGTGATCTTTGGACTGATTTGGTGACAGGGGACACCGCGGGAAGTGCTCATGGCCGCCATCTAGGCAGTGCACACAGTGGTGGGAGTTCAGCTTTAAGACTGTTTTCTGCCTGACAGGGCAGGACCCCCAGACAAATCACTGGCTGGCTCCGTGGTAGTTGGCAGTCATTCAAGACTGGTCTTGTGCCAGGAGTATTACTAGATAGCCAGACAGATCAATTCACTTTTACATCCCCGCCATTATTTATAGCCCCGCTGTATATCTACTCTTGCTTATGAAGTAATGATTAGCAAATACAGTACACATAAAACATGGGCATTTGTTCTGGAAAGGGCTTTCTCCTGCTGATATTGCAGATAGTTTCACAGGTCACAGAACCTTAAAAAGGATTTAAAGGGCATGTCTTGTGTAGCATTTGTTCTTTTGAAAATGATGCTCCTTTCCCATTTCTGAGTAATTGAAGAGGATAGAAAGGTTTTCTCATTGCTTATGTTTCACTGAATTCTCGGCAGCCCCTTTTCCCACAGATGTTTCAGCCAAACCTGTACAGAGGGAGGTTACATGGCTATGGCTTGCTATTTTGCTACTTAAAATGACTTTTTTGTGCTACTCTTTTGAGTGTGTCAAGGTGAACAAAAACCAGTGATGCCAGCATTTATGGCAGGGAATTTGGGATAGGATTTTTCATGCTGGAGGTGACTGATGGGACTCAGTGAAGAAAAAGACTTTGGCGCCAGTTTTGTTTGTGTTTTCTTCTCTTTGCTCTTCATATTCTTATTCTCATTCTCTCTCTCTCTCTCTCTAAAGCACATGATCTATATCAAGGTGCTTCTTGATCACTAATTAGTACTGTATTCATGGAGTTTAAGAGGTGTTAGTTCAGTTGATGCTTTGGAGGAACATCGCATGGCTTGGATCATGGCGGGTCGGGGGAGTTGATATTTCCTGAAGGATGTATGGTGGCCATAAACTAGCTAGTCTGAAGCCTGCGTTCTGTAAGCCTGATATCAAATCCAAACACTGATTGAGTCGTATTTTGCTAGCAGAATGATCATATATGGCAAAAGAACATTAGAACTGGATGATCCCATCAGAAAGAATAAGGAAATGTGGGATGGAATCTGAAAACATCAGCTTGTTGGCAAACTGCTATACTTTCATCACTTCATACTTGGTTTATTGTATAATGGCCTAGATTCAGATGACATTACAAGTACCTTTTCGTGCCCTCCAGCAACTGAATGCGTTTTGTATTGTATGTGCAGCTTGTTTTCCATCTATTGCTGCAGACAGAATTGTGACATATTGTTGGTAATGAGACAGGCGATTCATAAGAATAAATATTATTTGGGGGTAAGATTTTTTGTTGTTCATTTCTAGAAGACTTTCATCATTTCAGATTTTATTAAGGGCTTATATTTCAGGAGACTTTCTTGTAAGTAATTTAAAACACTACATAGAAAGCTGCACTATTGTCCATTACAAAGATGGGAAAAACTGAGGTTTCCAAAGGGACTTACACAATTTCATACAGAATATTAATGAGAGAAAGAAAGCAAGATTAGACTATACTCCTCTAGGATCTGTTTGTTTGTTTCTGCCCTTTTAAATGAACTTTCATAAATTTGACATTCAGAACAAAAAGGATCTCAGGAGTTATCATGTAGAATGAGGGAGAAAAAAAAAACCAACTTTTGACTCCTTAATGAAATACGCCTTTACCACACTGCCTTACATTTTATAGCCCTTTACTGTTTTGGGGGGCACTTTTATATATACTGTCTCATTTGATTCTCACGTCAGCCCTGTGAAGTAAATGAGGTTTATCATTTGCCTTTTACAAATGAGGCAATGCAGGCTCTCCAAGGTTTGGTGGCTTGTTCATTGTTGAGAATCTCGTAACTGTCAGATCAGGGCTAGACGTTTAATGTCTGACTCAGAACCCAATGCTGTCCCTTCTTCTTTCCATGCGCTCTGTTATCCTGTGGAAGGAGCTCCGTTCAATTCTTTAAGATACTGGAGGCAACTTTGCCCAATGAAAATGATATCCCTTAGCCAAAATGATATTTAAGCATATTCATTCCCTTATCATGGGAATCTGGAGATTTGGAGAATATCTCTTCATTTCTGACCTTTGACGATGACATTTCCCAAAACTAAACCCTCCCTCTTAAGGGCAAACTAAGTCAATTTTTAATCCTCATTTTGCTTTCTTTGGTTTATCTCTCTAGATGCTTTTCCCTCTGCTCTCCAATCAGTACTTGAGTCTTTGTTTCTTACGGTTTTTAGTTCTATCTAGATATACACTGCTTGGCAGGAGTATATTCAAATTTCATTCACATTTCATTTTTCTCAATGATGCTGGGAAGTCAGTAGTATACCAGTCTCCTTAGTGTTTTAAGTATGGAGTTATTGCTAAGTGGAGCTGCAATATGAGCCATGGGAACAGCCCCAAAAGTGGGAGCATGCTTTGGGTGAACTACATTCTTACTCACTGTGGGTTAAGAGTAGAAAGACGAAGACAGTGAGGCAGTAGCAACCTTGAACTTCATAAGTTAAAGTAAGAGACTAGATACCTTGTTCGTGTTTTGCTTTGAAAATGCCACGAAGATCAATTCCTTGAAATGATTGCAAACCACATAAAATAGCATACAGTATCAGGAAAACCGAGTCTGGGGTGTAGTTAATGACTTAGAAAACAAGTTGAGTGACTGTCTCTTGAACAGAATGGATGTTTATACTTCATGTTCCATTGGAACTGATCAGTCCTCTTTTCATTTTCTATGCTTCTCCTTTCGGCCCTGTGATTGATGTAATGCATGGGGCTACACAGCACTCTTCAAGTCAATCCCACATATTTCACAGGCATTGCAGGACATCTTTTCTTGGTGATACCTATCTCTAGGGCAAACATCTCGTTAAAAATGTATCGAAGGTGGTTTGGCAGCTTTACTCTACAGGGGCTATATTCGAGAGAACTTTATATACCATTTTTGATTAAGAAATAAAAAACTTACTAGGTTTATTTGGTTCTTCAGGGTTGAAACTGAACAACAGGTTTTCTTTTCTTTTTTTTTTTTTTTTTTCTGATTTTACTGAAGCCTTCAAGGCGTGCTTTTACCAATAGAAGACCAGATCTTCTGTTCCATATATTCCAGCCGAGTGTTGGTTTGTTCTGAACCTCCACCCGTGTATGTCCGATTGGTCAGTTTCATTCTAGAGAAAGGATGTGGAACAACATGACTCTGCATGACTTCTGCAGATGTTTCCCTGTTTTTCAAATTAAGGACATCATTAACATGTTACTTCTTAATTATTTTATGCTCAGAACACAGGTGTTTCTGAGAATGTACCTCATAAACTAGGTCAGGATTGTTCTTCACTTGGTAAACATGAGAAATAAGACACCATCCTGTGTCAAAAGTCGGCATGGAGGTCTTTTTTCCTACCTTTGCTATCCATATTTAGAACCACCATCCCACGTGTGCTCAAGATAAAGAGTTTTAGCAGACCTGTTTTTTTATTAGTCGGCAAAGTAAGTTCTACATCATTCTCACCCTCATCCTTATAAGATTTCTAAGAATTAAAAAAAGGTGGTTACTGAAGAGAAGTATAGGTTGCTAAGTGTTTCTGAGGCCTTAGTCTCCAGCCCCCATTTCTCCTTCTTCTTCTCACTCCCACATTAATACCCATCCTCTAACCACTAGATATTTTAGCTTCCATTGTCCTTGACTTCAGGGAACAACAAATAGGATAAGTATGTTATTCTTATATGCTTAAATATTTGGATGAATAATTTGTGATCTCTGAACAAAGGTCCACCAATGGGTTTATGCTTATCCATGCTGGTGTAGGGAGACAAATAAAACACCCAGAAGGGGGCTTCCCTGGTGGCGCAGTGGTTGAGAGTCCGCCTGCCGATGCAGGGCACACGGGTTCGTGCCCCGGTCCGGGAGGATGCCACATGCCGCGGAGCAGCTGGGCCCGTGAGCCATGGCCGCTGAGCCTGGGCGTTCTGAGCCTGTGCTCCGCAACGGGAGAGGCCACAGCAGTGAGAGGCCCGCGTACCGCAAAAAAGCCCAAAAAAACAAAACAAAAAAAACACCCAGAAGGCAAAGTCTAATGAAATCGTTGAAAATTCAAGTTGTCTCATTTACTATTTCCTTTTTTCCCATTGACATTCCAATGATGTTTCATTGTAGATAAAATAATGACAAAGTTCAAGTTAATAACATAAATTTTGAAGCTCTTCCTCCAATGTTTAATTGATAGTAGAAATGAATGCTTTGATTGGGCCACTGAGCACATAAGTTAGACATGCATTAGGGTTATTTTGGTAATATTGGGAGTTTTTCTAATTACCCTTTCCAAGACTTCAAAAAAGTACATTAACAATTTCTGGTATTCCAAATATGCCAACTATTTAGCTAAACACTTAATCTTTACAATAAACTTATGAGTTATCTCTAGTTTATGGATGAGAAGTGTTGAACCAGAGAGGTCAAATAGCTAGGAAATTGCAAACCAGGATTCAAATTTATCTCCTTACTTCAATCCAGTACCTCTTCTACAAAGCGTCTTAGCTCGAAACACTTGCTCTCTCTATGCATTTGCTTCAGCAATTTCCTCTACCTGGTATGTTCTCCCTCCTTCTAACTTTCCCGTTTCCACCTATTGGAATCCTTCAGGAGAGAGCCCAAGGTCTCCTGTCCCCCTCCCGCCTCACCCACATTATGTCCATCCTCTCTGCATACCAGTGGCCACTGTGCTGCCACCAAGACTCTCATCTTGTAGCATGGTATCTCTTTACTGTTAAACCCCCAGCTTTCTGAGAGTAAGACTCAAGCTTTTCATCTGTGTATGCCTTGCAGTATTTGGAGGATTGTAAACGTTGGAAATTTATTTTAGAATGACTTAAGTTTTTTTGTGTAATTCTCAGATGATGTTCTGATGCCTTTCCAATACATTTCATCTTCAGGGCAACCCTTTCAAGTAGGTCATATAATTTATTCTCATCTTACACTTGAGGAGATTACGACACAGAAAAGTTAAAGAACATGTCCCAAACCACAGAGTAGTGATACAGTTAGGATTCAAACCCAGGCCTCTAAAAATACGTGCTCTTTCCATTAAGTTGTGCTGTTTCTCTCATCACATCAAATTTAACATGTTGACGGATAGGTGTATCATCTTGTTTGTCCAATTAAATTAGGAGATCCTTGGGGCATGAAATTAATCCCAAATCTAGTGCTTTTTTTCACTTGGTAAATGTGGCTTCTCATACAGGTTCCCCGTAAGGCTCTCAGTGCAATGCCATTTAGGCAGCAGAAACTGAATAAAACTGTATTCACGGGATCAAGCATTGTTTCTTCAATATTTCTACAAGCAATCAAAGACTATTAATAAGAGGAAAGAGATGAAACAGGACAGTCAGGAGACTGTTCAGAGGGAGAATATACCATGTGAATAATGGGAATGGGATTCACTGTAGGTGATGTAGGGATGAGAAAGGCAAGGAGAGGCCTCCGTTGTGCAACTCTTCCCCATGTATAGAGAAATCCTATGCATGTCTATGGCACAGACTCCTCGCCATTGTGTTCATTTTCTTCAATGAAAGAAGGAAGCCAGTGTTCTCTGGCTTCCTTCTTTCGTGGACCCAAAACTCTTTTAGGTTATGTTCAGTGTGGTGATTATTTGGTGGCCCCAGGTGACATTTCACCCAGGTGTTTCCCTAGAGTATGGTTGAAGATTAAAATCTGCAGAGGATACTTTGTGAGAAAACTTATGAAGCCTGAATTGTGAGGACAGAGCTACTCTCTGAATTTCGGGCTCTTGATAGACACTGAATAAACAAAGATAATTCAAATTTTGAAAGAATAAATCTCATATAACCCTGCAGCACTGATGAATGAGAAAATTAGCTTGGATTTGTTGAATCAGGAATGAAAGCTCATTTTAGTGTATTTTTTTTCTCCACCAGTTGGACCACATCCCCACACTCATTTTTCTTGATTAAAAAAAAAAAATTGAACCGCTAACCACTGTGGAATTAGATGTTTTTTCTATATTTTTCCTTTATTCTCCCTTAGAACCTACTGGCTCATAAATCTAGATTAAGACAAAAGTTCTGGTCTAGAACTCAAATAATTTCCAAGGCGCCATTTTATGTTTGGTCTAAACATTGGCTCCATTTTCCTGCCTGAATGGGAGAATATCAGATAAAGGGTCTGTTAGAACTAAACAAGATCATGATCAGGCTGTTATCAAGATGCTACCTGGGGACTTCCCTGGTGGTGCAGTGGTTGGGAATCCGCCTGCCAATACAGGGGATGTGGGTTCGAGCCCTGGTCCGGGAGGATCCCATATGCTGTGGAGCAACTAAGCCCACGTGCCACAACTACTGAGCCTGCACTCTGGAGCCTGCGAGCCACAACTAGAGAAAGCTCACACACAGCAACGAAGACCCAATGCAGCCAAAAATAAATAAATTAAATAAATTAATTAAAAAAGAAAAAAAAAGATGCTACCTGGTTCTCGGGAGATGTTTCAGCTGCTGACCTCTCCTGAGAAGACAAGAAGAGTAACCCTAAATACTCCTAACTTGCTAGCCCCCAGTTGTGTTGGGGGTGGCGAGGCTATGCTCAGGCAGATCCTTTCGATAACTCCAGAACCATCTCCACCTGCGTCACCAGCCTCCTTCCTTTTCCCTTCTCTGATGGACCAACACGGCCTTTCTCACCCATAAAGCGGCACACTTCTCCTGACTCTGTCCCGAGTGCTTTAGCATCCCATGTGCATTCTCCAGCGTTCACTCTCTTAATAACGGAAACAGGGGCTCACAGTAGTGTGTGTGGAAGGTTGACAGGAGCTCATGCCATCAAGGGTAGGGTGTCTCCAGTGGGTATGCAGAGGAAGTGACCATGTTTTCAAAGCAAAAATTTGCTTTTGCTTTTCTTCCAGCTCTTGTTTCCATGTTACCTTCTGCATTAGTTTCCCAGGGCAGCCCTAACAAAATACCACAGACTGGGTGGCTTAAACAACAGAAATGTATTTTCTAACAGTTCTGGAGCCTGGAAGTCCAAGATCAAGGTGTCGTCAGGTTTGGTTTCTTCAGGGGCCTCTCTCCTTGGCTTGCAGGTGCAGCCTTCTCATCGTGTCCTCACAGGGTCTTTCCTTGGAGCTCCTGCATCCCAGGTGCCTCTTCCTCTTCTTATAAGGACGTGGGTCATATTGGTGTCCGCTCCCTCCCTAATGGCTTCACTTTAACTCACCTCTTTAAACACCTTATCTCCAAATGCAGTTACATTCTGGGATTGGGAGTTTAACATATAAATTTAGGGGATGACACAGTTCAGCCTATAACACCTTCTTTTCACTATCAGTATATACACCCTGGAGGCAGCATAACATATCCATGAAGAACATATTAAGTCAGAAAGGACTGGATTTGAGTCCCACCTTTGCCACTTACTAACAATGTGACCTTAGGCTTATTATTAGATTTTGCCAAATCTCAGTTTCTTAACCAGAAAATGGGAATGCTAATAATAGTACCTGCTTCAGTAGGTTTTCGTGAGAATTAAATAAGAGGATATTTGTATGCGCTCAGTTTAGTGCCTAGCTCAATAATTTCTAATTATAGTAATATGAGTGAAGGTGAATTATGAAGCCCTGAGATTTTGATTATAATCAAATCATGGGCGTTAAGTGACACTTTTCACCCAAAATATAAATTTGCTATGAGTCTTCCAGAGTTTTCACTAAATGTTTGACTTTTTCTCTGAGTCAGAATTTGATGGACTGTGTAGTTTAGAAGAGTGATGATCCAACAGAATCATGATGACCCTCCCTGCCAGATTTTCCATAGTACTAACTTCGAATATATTTTGTTTTTTGATAAATAAATATTGTCCTATTTAGAATATTTGCCCTTGCTTCAGCCGTGGTCATCGTCATAAGTACAGCACAGCCTACCACTTAATTCAATGAGCTCCATTTAATCAAGAGATTAGATCCAGCCCAAAGATTCATGGACTGTTTGCTTCACATAAATAAATCGGTGATTCATGCTTGCTGATCAACCTACCAACACCACCGTTCATAAATGGGAACAGGCCAACCCCTGCTGGCGTAATTATCTGAGGGAGGAGAAGTGGGATGGGCACTGAACAGCTGATGGCTCTTCTCACTTCTGGAGGGGTGCCCTTGAGATGACAGAGTATAGGTGGGCAGGGCAGGGCAACTGTGACACCTCCCTGGGGTCCCTTCAATGCCAGGAATTTACCAAGCCTCAGCTGTCAAAGAACAATAAATCTTCCTTCAAAATATAAAACATAAATCAGTGTTTCACAAACACTGAAAGGCAAGGAGAAACTAAATCCCCATAATAATGAAAAGAATCCTGTTAATTAAATCAGCAAGGTAGAGAGCTTCCCTCCTAGCTCACAGCCCAGCTGAACCGTAGAATACCTTGGAGACTGAAGCTGAAATCCAAGCTTTTTCTAGGTTGCAAGCAGGCATCCTGAGGGAACATTTAGAAGAAAAAAATCCTTAAGCACAGGACAAGTAAACACAATTTTTTTTTTTCTCAGAAGTTGTACTTGGTTATGTTTATCTGGGAAAGGAAGTTGCAAAACGATTTGTAAACCAGGTTCAATATATTTGTGCCAACCCCTTATCAGATCTGCCACTAGTCAAGGGTAAGCTGAAGGCCGGTTACTGTGAACTACAACATAAAAGCAAATATACGGGATGCTTAAAGGAAAGGAGAGAAATATGTTATTTCTTCCGATTTTTTTTTTAATTAGTCTTTTCAACCATAGCCTGTTTCAATTTATTTGGCTGTTAGACATCCTGGATCAGATCACTTACAGCAATGATTAAGTGTTTACTTCACACATCTTCCTTTTTGTGTGCAAAGCTATTGATATAGATTTGTGGGGTTTTTTTTAATGCTTGGTTAATTGGCTGCTCTACTAAGAGAGAGGCTGTTAACGGCGGTTGAGGAAAGCTGGAAAAAAATCGAGGTTAACGTTTCTTACGCACCTATCATGTTTGGGAATTGAGGGCCCTGAAATATTACTGCACTCAAGACACTGCTAGCAACTTCTGATCCCATCAGTGGGAGCCCTCACAGGGATGAAAGTCATATCCTCTCACCCCAGTCAGCTTTTGGTTTTACTCTCCAAACCAGTTCACTTCCACCCATAATCTATTGACCTTTAAATTGCTTTTGACTGCCAGAGGGAGTGCTTTTCAGATGAACTGGAGTCTGTTCACAGAATCTGAGACTTCCCTTCAGAACTTACCCATATTTGAAAAACCCAAAACTACCCAACTCTCTTCTAGACGTCAACGTTTAACTAATCTTTCACATAATGATTAATCGAATATTAGCTATTGCATCAGTGTCTTTGAAAAATATGTTGTGAATGGCATAGGATATATTTGCGGTACATCAAAGTTCACTCACATTTATCTTTGACTACAGCAAGGTTGTGTTTTTAATTTTCTGGCACAAGAGTTTTCTTACCATCATCTGCATTCTCCATGTATTACCCTTTATCCTTGTCCAGCCCATAACCACACGTGCACATACCTGGAAAGATCACTTTTCAGGTGAAGGTGTCTACTGCTGCTAGAAGGTGAAGTAGTAGGGTGTAGTTTTATATTGAGAAGTAGAATTGGGTCCACAACCTTTCAGCTCCCACCACACTACCAGATGATTTGACCCTGGAGGTAAGAGTGGCAGAACGAAAGGAAGTAGCCAACAAAATACAGTTCATTCCTAGCTCTCCATGGCTAAGAGGAGGTGTAAGAAGCAGCAAGTGGCCCACAATATGATATTCAGTTCATTGGATTCTCGGGAGTGAAGCAACACAAGATAGTGGATCCCAGCTCAGTCCCAACTGCTTCCCTCTGATGACCCCATCCACAGCCTGTCCTCAGACAGGTTATGGGTCATGGTCTGATTTCCTTTCAGCATGGTATATTTTTTTCCTTCTGATCTTTCACAGTAGTACCTGTGTACTTGGGGGAAAAAAAAAATCTTAATTTTTTTTTTAACTGTGTCAAGACAAGAGAGATTTAAAGTCACAAGGCATGTAAGGTGCGTTAATGAAGAGCAAGTGTATGTATGTGCGTGTGTGTGTGTGTAAATTCAATGTGTGTGCATATTGGCATATCGCAAGAGACAAATTTTGAGGTTTTTAAAATTAGTATTTTTACTGTGTCTTTATAATCTTTCTCTGCAGGACTTTAAGGAAATAATTGCTTTAACAGTTTGTTCTTTGGATCCGACTGGTAGGTGATATAAAAAGCTGTGTTTCACTGGCATTGATAGTGAATATCTTTAATCACAGGTACATGACTGGCCATCATTTGATGAGGAATAACTCTTTAAGTAAAGATGGTAACTAACTTCCTCCTAAAAGGCTAGAACCTATGCTTGTTCATGGAGAATCTTAAACAAAATGCAGATTTTATGCAGATCCAAAATGTATGTCTGGTCGAAAGTTCGCTTTTAATTTCTTAAAATATAAGCTCTTCAAGCACATCTGTAGATTAACTTGGGAAAATAACCAGGCTAACATTGAACATCTACTCTGAAGAGGCAACCAAGCTGAGTGCTAGGAACAAAATAAGTTGGAACTTGATGGCAGCAGTAACAGTTCATTTCAAAGAGATTCCACAATTAAATATTAGAAATAATATTATAATTTTACCATAATGTTTAAATATACCCTTTATCTTATTTTGTATATCCGTATTTAGTAGAAGTACAAAGTAGCTTTTTCTCTTTTGATTGTTAAGTTTTTGAGTGATTAACCAAAGGCAGGTGTGGACAGTGGAAACAAGCACCGTAAAAACTGGCCAGCCCCTCTGCTGCCTGGGGGACCACTGTGACACACACAGCCATTCTCTGTGTACATTGACATCGTTTTGACAGTTTAGCACCTTTTTTTTTCCGGAGTTGGGAGTGGGGGTCAAGGCTTCTGGTTAGGAATTTTCAAAGGCCAATTTGTAAAAGGCAAAAATTAAGTTTGCATTCCTTTATATATTTGGATATGACAGATTAAAAGCAAGGTAGGTATGCGGAGCATGTCTAATCCTTCACCAAGGTGGCAGTCTCAAATGCTTTGATGTCATCTGGTCGCAGGGCCCCTGAGACTTTTCGAGGAACCAAATTCAGCTGACTCTATATGGCCTGCCTCTCCCTTCTGGTGTTCAAAAAAGAAAGAGAAGGTCCCTGCACCTTCTTGTCTCCTTCGTTTATTGTACGGTTTGCTTTGTTTGTTTGATTTTAAAACTGCCATTATGTGAAAGTGTTGCAAGTATAAATAATTGAGAAGATAACTCTGTAGGGAAACCACTTTTGCTGCCTTTGTGCAAGGGCAGCTCATTATGGCTCTGAGCTGCAGCATTCCGTAAGAGCAATTATGCAACATCAGTATGTCATGGATATTAACCAAGGGGAGTAGATAAGAGACGGGAAGATAATTTTGTAACTTATTTAATTAAATTTATTTGGTTTTTCAAATAGTTCCTCTAGTGTATAATTTACCCAACCTCTCTGTGGTTGCTCTGGTCTTTGCAGGACTGGCATTCAGCATTTGTCTGAGGGCATCCCTCCTCAGTTCTGTGTGGACCTACCATGTATTTCTGTTGGGGTTTAATTTCCACCCAAGGAGAGGTTACCCATGAAAATGGAACTGTAATTTGGTCATGAGGTGGTTATCCCCCCCAGGGCTTATATAGCCAGTTAATATATGTTAATACAGCAAAGTGAACAAAAGGTTAAATAAGTGGGTCAGGCTCAGAACGAGTCCTGTACTGCTTACTTCTGCTTAAACGGAAGGAAAAGCCCATAATGGCACTCGCCTTACTTTCACCCCCATCATTTTAAGAATTGCTTTGCCAATCCTTCACAGCAAATAGCAATTTTAAGTGGACCAAAACAGAGCTCAGGGTGTTTGCACTCCATGGTAATGATAGAGTAGCTGTGCTCCCTGGAGTTCAATAAGCCCAACAATTGAGTCATTTTTGCCCCCTGTGAGCGAATCACTGCTGTTAGCCTGAATGACAGGATTGCTTATAGAACTGGAGCCCTTCACCGGGCTGACCTCATCCTGGGACAGTGAGGTTCAGAGGGCAGGCAGGTGGTGTTTAACACAGTTACAAGTAAAAGCTGATTTTGTACTTGTACACTCTGTAAACAAGAAAGCAGGATTGGCAGGGGCGGGGGTGGGAGGGGAGGGGAGGGGAGGGGAGCGGAGGGAGAAGCTGGATGTGCATTGATGTACTTTATCCAAAGCAGCGCTTCCTCTTTTCCTGTCTCTTTTCCCTTCTCATTTCTTCCTTTCCTTAATGTCATGCTCCCCTCACCATCTTGTCTCTGCCTCTGTCTCTCTCCTCCCCATCTCCCACCCTCCATACACAGAAGTCTCTAACACATGTAATAGACATGCTAAAGTTAGATGGCCACAGCCCAATTTTAGTTCTGATTAATGAAAGATGCAGAGGGTGTTGCCAAAAAAAAAAAAAAAAAAAAAAACTCCAGATTTAAGATTAGTCTTCAGTTTCTGAATCATTTTTGAAGCATAAATTTTAGGCACACATAGCAAAATACCCAATGATAGTTGTTGTTTTTTTTTTAAATATTTCTTTGAGTAAGAAAATATGAGAAAAGTAGCAAAAGGGAAAGGTTAGAGAAGACATCCCAGCCTAACATCATCTTCTAATGATCAAACTACCTTTGAGATAGAGAAATTCTAGAGAACATTTTCAGCCTGCACATTTTTGGGGGTCAAAGGGCAATGGAGTAGTCAGGTTTTATAATAATCTTGGGAGGGGGTATTGTGAACAGGTAATATATAAAACAAGAGCCCTTCAAATGATTCTCTATCTCTGAGTCTGACTTGGGGAAGTAGGAACGTGGAAATCCTATTTTCAAATAGATAAATGATTTAAAAATACAATTTCGGTTAAAAAAACACTGCTTCATTTTTCTTCAAATCCTTAGAACCCTAGTGCCCCTCAAAATCTTAATAACTACACTTAAGAATTGATTGGTACCATTATTCCCTCTTAGAGATTCATAATATTAGCCTATTAAAAAGCTATTAAAAGCTGCGACATCACTTGCAGCAAAGAACACATCTTTACTTTGTTTCACTTAGTGCTGTTTCCCTACCACACTTTGACCTACCACCTTTGTTTTGGAGGAACACCTATTGACACCAGTGTCCTTCAGAGCACAATTTGGGAAACCTTCCTTAGAAAGATATAATGAGAAAAAAATATTTTAAGGAAGTTTTCTATTCTTCTTTCCTTTCTCCATCTCACAAACCTTACTCCTTCACTTTCTACTCACTATTCCTCTGTCCCCAAACACACACACACACACACACACACACACACCAGAATACTCCATTGACCTCAGTTCCCATTACTCCCAGCTTATTCTCTTCTCTCAGTCAACTGGACTTATCATGCCCCAATGTTCACCAGCCTAGAAAAGTCTGGTGCCCACTTTCTGCCAAGTCAAGTCCTTCTCTTCCTTCAACCCTGTACACAGGACTTGCCTGGCATCTCTAATGCCCAGATGGATTCACACCTTTCAGCTAATGCCTCTAGTCTGTATCTTTAGTGGTTTTTGAGTGCAAAGATAACTACACAGAGCCAGGAAGCCAGAGTTATTTCCCATATTAGCTCTGCCCTATTCTAGGGAATATTATTTCGTCAGGGTTTCAGCTATTCAGCCACTTGCAAAGTGAGGACAAGAAAATCCCTCTGGGCTCTTCCATTCTCAATTCAACATATTTCCGAGACGTAGGAACCTTGTTTTCATTCAGCCATTTAGTTATTCGTTCACTATACATTTTATTGAGGATGTACTGCATGCTTGACACACTCTCAATAACATAGAATTAAGATGTGGTTCTGCTTTCTAGGGCTACCTGGTGGGAAGCTGGACACGTAAATTGTGATTATAGTATTGAATCAATGCTGTGATGGGCCTGTGAGCTATAAGTGCTACTGACTGAAGAAGTGCTTCTTACTCAAACCGTGGAATCAGAGACGTTACCTCCAAAAGCTGTTCTCTGATAAGAATTTTGAAGGGTGTGTTGACCAGATAGCCATGGGAGAAAGGCCATCCCAGACCGAAGAAATAGTGTGTTCCTAGCATGTTAGCATATTAACTTTATGCTTATTAATTGCCTTTTTGTTTATATGTACATTACTGTATAGCAGTTAAACCAATTTGTAAATTAAATTATTTTTACGTTACTTTATCTTTACTGTGAAAATGGAGATCATTCAAATGCTATCATTTCTATTTTTTTTAAAGGGTTTTTTTTTTAATATAAATTTATTTATTTATTTATTTATTGGCTGTGTTGGGCCTTCGTTTCTGTGCCAGGGCTTTCTCCAGTTGCGGCGAGCGGGGGCCACTCTTCATCGCGGTGCACGGGCCTCTCACTGTCGCGGCCTCTCTTGTTGCGGAGCACAGGCTCCAGACGCGCAGGCTCAGTAGTTGTGGCTCACGGGCCCAGTTGCTATGCAGCATGTGGGATCTTCCCAGACCAGGGCTCGAACCCGTGTCCCCTGCATTGGCAGGCAGATTCTCAACCACTGCGCCACCAGGGAAGCCCTTCTATTTCTAATAGTAAGCCACTTTAGGAAATTCTGATAGATGTGAAATGTGAATATGCAAAAAAACAGATCCTTTCAAATTGCAGTACAAAGTGTTTGTTTCTTTGTCTGTTGGAGACTATAGCTTTGTCTGGAACACAGGAATCAAAAGTTGATGTCTTTATTTCTCTGCAAATCAGGGGAAAGAAATCCACTAACCCTCTAAAGCTAAAATATTTAAGGATTAAAGCAGATGTGGCATAACTGCTGGTTTGCTGAGTCTCTTGTGATTTATAAAGATATATTTTATGTCTTTTATGATTACGGGATGATGCTAAAAATTTTGTGGGTAATAATACCGTCACATTGGAAAGACTGCACATAACATCTCTGAAGAAGATACAGAATGCTACTCAGCTGCAAATCAAAGTAAAAGATGTTTAATTTGTTATTAAGAAAAGGCAGTGAAGAAATTTTATTTGGAATTTGGTCTTTGATGTCTGATCATCATAAATGTGAAGACATTAAGTCATATGTTTATGAATAGATTTTTTTTGCCTCTTGACATAATGGCATATGTTTTCATAATAATTTTTAAAGATTTTTGTTAGATGTATAGCTGTTAGAACTATAGGTTATTTGAAGTGACCTTGAAATTTTTTAAATCTTCGATTCTTCCCCCTTTGGCACCTGGACTAGATGCCAGTATAAACTGGTTAAATACCATTTGGTTTAAACAGAAAGACTGTACCATATATGCATATTTATGGTATTTTGTTTGTTGGATCTTTTTCTTAATATTACTTGACTTTCTGTGTTTTAATCTCATTTTTTTTTCTTATTTTGGGTTGAAGCCACTCTAAAGCTTAACACCTAGGAGATTTCTCACTTATGGTTCCCTTTAAAAGTGCTAAAATCTCAGCCTCTCAAACAAGAGACCAAGCTACAATTTAAAGAAAGCAGTGGTATTGATAAAGGGCCCTAAGAATGTTGCCACTTTCCTCATGTGTCTTCTGCCACATTCTTTCTTTTAAACCAGCAGGAGAGTTGGAAGAAGGATAAGAGCCTGGCCCATCCAAACACTCCTGGCATGCCACGCTGGTCTCTGAGGTCTCCCCTGCTGCTTTAGAAAAAGGAGCCCCACAGACAAATGAAAGGGCCACGGGGACATTCTCATGCAAACCCCTTCCCTCCAAACACCAAGTGGCTGTAGATTGCTGGTGTTGGGATGGCTTGGCCTGAGTTGAAGAATAGACACTTGAGAACCATTTGTTTCCACACCATTTTGGGTGAAGTGCTATAGTTTTCACTTTAAAAGCCCGTTTAAAAAGAAAAATACTGTTTGAAAGGAGGACACAATTTGGAAGCCATCACACTTAATGGAGTCCCTTTTCAATGTAACACTTTGTCCTATCAATTCTCTTCTAAATTAGTTGTCACTACCTGGAGAAAACCCACCCTTAATTGTCTTAAAAACAAACAGTCTCCCATATATTTTTCCCATCTCCAATCTTTAAAACTCTTTTGGAACTTCCACAGAGTATGAAGTGAAACACAATTTGTTTAGCAGTACACAGTACATTATTACCATTGCCCTCTAAATCCAGTCACACAAATTATCTCAGAATTAAAAGAAAAAGCAAGCTGGACCTAATAGGAATAAAGGTTTTTACTGACAATTAACTTGACCAGCCATTGTTAGGTAAAGGACTTGGTAAGATCTGCAGGATCTATGAAGAGGAAGTAATTCTTTTGGAAGTAGTTAGGCAGTTTATTATACTTGTTGCCACAGCCTGAAATATTCATCTAGTTTTGGAGATTTGAGGAGATGAGAGGGGTTTGAAGTTAAAGTCGCTTCTTTCTAGACTTTCACTCTTCTTTTGTCCTTTGTCTTGAGTGGCCTGACGAGCTTGTCAGCCTGAAAGTCCCACTGTCAACTCAAAGGCAACATCTGGAAAGCTGGGTTTGCCTCTCCTCATCTCAACAAGTAGGAATTCCTCCGAAATTTCCAATTTTCATCAAGTGTATACCATAGCATACCAGACATAGATTCTCAGGTTTATCCTTTTAATATCGTTAATATTTGTATCTTTTCTTTGCCAGCTAAGCACAATTCATCAGCAGTTCGCCAAGCCACATGGCCTACTTCTTTTGTATTTCTACCACCTTAGTCTGAGTTCACTTTATTTCCCTCTTCTGCTTGGATTAGAATAGCTTGCTACCGTTTAGCTTCTAGCTTCTCATCAACTCATACATAGCTCTCAGCAATACATCTTCCTCAAGCACCATATTTCATCATTCCACTCTTCAGGAATTTCAGAGGTTCAGTTTGTTACTCAAGAACTTCCACCCGGGTGGGGAAAATGGGGAGATGTTGGTTAAAGGATACAAACTTCCAGTTAGAAGATGAATAAGTTCTGGGAATCTAATGCAAAGCCTGGTGATGATAATTAACAGTCTCGTATCATGTACTTGAAAGTTGCCAAGAGAATAGATATTAAATGTTCTCACCATGAAAAAGAAATGGTAATTACGTGATGTGATGGAGGTGTTAGCTAATGCTATAGTGCTGATCATTTTGTAATACATAAATGTGTCAAATCAACACATTGTATACCTTAAGCTTACACAGTCTTATATATCAAACTTACACAATGTTACATATCAATTACAACTCAATAAAGCTGGAAAAATAAAAACTCCTCCACCAGCTTGTCTATTAACTGTGGCCATGTGTTCCAGACCAAAACCAGGAGCCTGTCTGAAGTCAGTTCCTGCACCCTCCCTTGCGCACAGCCTGATCTGCCTCGGTGTCTTCACACACACCATTTCCTTATTTCCTTCCTTCCCATAATCTATACGCTTTTAATCTGGTCCAACTTCCCTCCTCCAAGAATCCGGTGATTAACCGTCATCTGACTTCTCTAATTGACTCCATCACACTTATTTACTGAGTGTGGACTGCTATGATTTGTAATTATTACGTATTTTCAAATTGTGCTTTTCAATTTGTTTCTGTGGTTGCAAAGAGTAAAAATCTTTAAAGGCTTGAACTGCATTTTTTAAATTTTAAATAATATGGACACAGTCATATACAGTCAATTATATACTTACATATTATATATAATTTCTTATTATATATGATCTTGTCATATTTTGTTATTAAACTTGTCTTTTGTTAGGTACAGAATGTAGAAGATTTATCAGTGTGTGACACATGTACAGATTACTGTGGAGCTTAATACTTACTCATTCTAAAGTTTTTAGGACCAAAAAAGGATGAAAAGAGGCCTTACATAATCCCTGTTCTCTACACCTTGCTGCCCTTCCTACCCCCTCACCTTTCCCCTCCAGAACCCAGTCTCTCCCTGGGATACGTATGCTCTCCCAGAGAAAGCTCTACTAGGAGAGTTCTCGAGACATTGAGGCAGTAGGTGCTGAATAACTGTTGACTGACCCCTGGGGAACATAGGATAAAGCAAGGAATGAGGCTGAGAAAAATGTCTGTTTGCCCTGGAAAGTGAGAAAGGGGAGAAAAGAGCAAACACTAGAACATGGCATGATGGCAGAAAAACAAGGATTTTTAGCAGTTTTTCTTTTCTCCATCATTTTCAGCATTCCCACTGCCTACAAAGTTTCTGTCTTTGACCTATGTGGTTATATGTCTAAATATTCTAGAGTTGATAACCCTTCTTACCCTTCCTTTCAGCAGCAGCAGAACAGAAAACTTAGCCAGGTGTTAATCTCTGCAAAGTTTATTGCCTGCCTGGTGTGTGTGTGTGTGTGTGTGTGTGTGTGTGTGTGTGTACACATACATATACATACATGTATGTGTATGTGCATGTATACACACACATACGTACATGCATATGGCTAATGACTTCTCACAGTTTATCTCAAGGCCACATTGTTTCCTGTTCCACTTGGTTGACAGGACATCTCTGACGTGACAGATGTATCCACTGAGAACGGGATCATGCGTTTGAAACCAGTTTAGTTCTTAGCAAGGCGACGCATATGGCTTATGGAGATTTTGTGGTTGATTTCTTTCCTTATATATTACTCAGGGAAGCCTGTGTCAGTATAAATGAGTGGTAACGAAATCAACATTATGGCATCTTTGATACTGCATTTGCAAAAGCTTTTCAGGACGTTGTTTAATTCGGGGCTTAATGATTGATATTATAGACGGTGAATAAACATTTTGGATGGATCTGTTTGCTCACAGATTTAAAAAATCGAATCCCTTTTTCTCTTGGATTTAAAGGGTGTAATGCTGTTGAAGAGGAAACAGTTCAAACGTGGTCATCATAGGCTGGTGGCACCAAAAGTAGAAACTCAGGGTAAAATTTGCTGTCAGGAAAAACGGAGCATTCTTTCTCAACTCAGGAACGCGTGGTTCATGAGAGCTTGCTTGTAGATGGTTGCTACAATAAGACTCCTTTCATACAGGTGTGTTTATGCCCCAGGCTTGCTGGCCACAGTCCATTCCATTTACAGAAGCTGAATTAAACAATAACTACCGCATTGCAAAAGATGGTGGGGAGAGGGGGAGAGGAGGGGGAAAGGTGAGCGTCAAAGGAGATGCCTGAGAGCTTTGTTCGGGCCAAGAAAAACCCTGTTGCAATTGTCAGAGCTTGTTGATGTTGCCGGCAACGGCACTTTTTTTTTTCTCCTGGATTTTGTGGTTCTGCCTTAGGAAAGAAAGTAAAATAGAACGGAAGAACAAAGTCCTACTCTATAAATCAGCAGCTGCTCCTTGCCAGATCAAAGGAGTGACATTTTTGCTCCTGGACTACTTGTCCACTTGAGGGCTTGACAGGCAGCTAACAGCTGGCCTGCTAGACTGTATGGGAGAATCCGCCTACATCTTCTTCCGAGCAGATGACAAGCTAATCAAAGAGATATCCATAGCATAGGGCATGTAAGTGCACCTTGATCTCCTCAAACATAGCTAATACATAATTACTAAACAGCTTGGTGTATTTTTGGCAAGTTAATGCTTAGGTGGCTTCCACTGAGAAGTAGGATATAGAATTAATACTCCAATCAAAGGTGATGTTGAAAGCTAAAGAGATACTAGATTTGTCGGGATCTTCTCCTGTTAGCGTGAAATGGCTAGGAACAGGATGAGAACCGGCTAAAATGTGTGAAACTGATTGTCAGGTGACTGGTTGAGTTTTCGAAGCCCAGTCAGGCAGTAGTGTTCAGATAGATGAACAGGTACTTGATAATTGGTAATTTTGAGAACAATTACTCCTGCATTTTATGCTGATAGAGCCGAACAAAGCTGTAGATGTATCTTCCGTGTCTGTAAAGAATTGCTTTCAGAAGCACTATTAGGAGTGTAGGTATACAGATCTGGAATTTTAATGTCAGTAGTAAAACTTTCAGAGTAATTCAGTTTCTAGTTGATTTCCATCTGCAATAAATCATGTACAGGATGAGGTAATATACTACCACTTATGTCTATTGACTTAGTATTTTATCTTTAAGGGGATAGATCCTAGATATGAATAGCTAAGGATCTTTGTGTATTTTCTCCTCCCTTGCTTTCAAGTAGCTTTGAAAGATCACTTTTATAGTGCATGATAAATAGCGGCACATGAATAATCTGATAGCATTCTGGAAGAGTAACAGTGCTTCAAAATCATAACCTGCTGGGTTGTTTTGTTACGCGCCATTGGGTGTGATTATACTTATGGAATAGTGTTTATTGTTGCTCAGTATTATAAAGAAAATAAAAGATAATTCCCTATCTTAGAGGAATTTCTCAAATACTTTTATTAAAAAGTCTCTACTGTTGGCTGTACATGCCTTAGTCAAATAGGATGCCAAATTCTCCAGGCCATTTTAAACACTTTTTTAATTATGAAAATAATCATACTTATTGTTAAAAACTCAAACAGATCAGAATTACATGAAATAAAAATAGAAATCTACCATTTTCCTGCTATCCATTCCTGAGAGAGAACAGTTTCCACAAGAACACTTTATTGGTCCAACTTTTCCTTTAGGAGCTACCGATGGAGTAAAATGTATTAAATTATTATAAATTGTTTGTTGCCCAAGACAAGAGATTAAAGGACTGTTTAGATCTGACATAACTAAAGAGAATAGTATGTGCATTTTCACAGCTAAGGTTCTTGATTACAACTTGATCTTTGCAAGTTTCTATTCTTAGTAAGAGTACTGGATCATGTATTTGGTGTGTGACCTAGAGCAGAAACTCTCAAACTTAAATATGCATGTGTCACCTGGAAATCTTTTAGAATATTGATTCAGAGTCAGTAGTGCCAGGGTGGGGACCACTATATTTCTGCAGTTCTAACAAGCTTGAGGGGATGTTGATGTGGCTCGTCCATGGAACACAGAGTTGCAAGGATCTAGAGAACCGTTAAGAGAGTGATTTCAAAACAGCTCGCCCCACTACCCAGCCCCCCAGGAGATGCCCACTCCAGTGTCTAAAATCCCCACCATGGCATTATACACTTGTATTAGCTGTAATCTCTGAGAAGACCCCATGGCATGGACACATGCTACCTGCAGGGGTACAGCACATTATTACCCTGTTATCAACTCAGCATGGCTTTGTTTAATAATAACCCACCTAGTCTGAATTATTGCCCATAAGAGAACAGAGCTCTTTAGGAGGGGACATGAGATAGATGCATTTTGAGTGTAAGCTAACATTTAACGAGCCCTTACTGTGTGCCAGATACTGTGGCACAAAGATTTTACGTGCAATATCTCCCTTAATCCTCATAAACAATCTGGGCCCAACTCTTGCCCCAGTTTATAGATAGGAATCAAACTGAGGCTTAGAAGTTTACATAGACTTGCCCAAGGTGACACAACAAGGAATGAGCCCATGCTCTTCATCACTTTGCTCTACAGAGAAGTCTGGACTATGGAACAATAACTGAGAAGCGTTTACCCAAAGTAGGGTATTTTAGTAAAGAACCTATGTGCACCCTCCTAACCTGAGGGAAGAATTAGATAAAAGAAAGAATTTTGAAAGAACACATTAGAAAGGTTCATCAGAAGATAAGCATGAGCTACTTGATAATTTTGCCCAGGGCCTTTCATGTCAGCATAAACACTCCACTGCTCAAGGCCTATTCATAAAGCTACAAAAGGTGTGTGATTCCAGATTAATATCACGTTTTCATATTGTAAATTTATAAGTATTAGCTCATGGTGTTTTGAGAGCTGTAGACCAATCTAGTATCTATCAAATTATAAATTAAGCTGTAGCTCTGGGAAATTAATTATGAACCATGAATGTGTCTCTAAGTAGCCCATGGATCTCATTTGTTTACCATACTTTGCTCACAGTTGTCTGGGAAAAAAGACCCACTTATCTGGCCACCTGTGAAAAACTTATGTTTGAGACATGACTCAATCATCTGTGTGTCAGGGTACACATTCAAAGGCATCAAACCTGCTTAATTCACTGATTCAGCCTTTTCAATGTATCTCATTGAGAAAGCCCCACTCTTAGCCATAACCACACACAGAAAAAGACATGCTTTCTTTGTGAACTAAGAAAAAAAATGAAGAAACTTGATAACTGACTTGCCCCTCTTGAGGCTTCATTGCTGCACACCCCAACCAGTAGCAAGCTTTGTGAATAAGCACCTTCACTGATGAAGTCTCATGGCTGGGGAAAGTGGAGAAACAGAGGTTTTTCATTTTTTAACAGGTCCCCAGTCACCAAGCTGCCTATAACGCCTCTTCCCAATTGATCGGATCCCTCTTCAGCAGTTCAGCTCCCCTCCTTAACCAGACCAAACGATGCAAAAGCTTCAATTCTGGGGATTCTTGATTCCCCCTCAGAGGGTTTCAGGGCTGGCATCTTTCCAGTTGACTCCATGGAAGCCTGCGCTTTCTAACAAAAGGAATGCTGCCGAAAGGAATGGGTTACCAGGTGGGGCATGAAGTTAGTGAACCAGAAAGAGGGATTTATCAGCCATTTAAAAAGAGGGAGAAAGAGAAAGGAAAAGGAATCAACCAACAATCAGGAATGACACCTAAGTCTACTTCTATCAATCTGAAATATGCTGGGGAGTGAAAACACTTTAAAAGAAAAGTTACCGCGTCAGATTTTGGTTGCAGAAAAGTTTGGCTCTTTTGTTGGGGCTTAAGGTGGGGTTGTGGGAGAGGTCTCCAGAAGACCTCTCTCCAACAAGACAAGACGAGATTTCAATGATAATTTCCTCTCTTGGGTTTATTCTTTTTAATATATAGATATATATTTTTTCACTCTCAGTTGACTCAAAAAGTCCTCATGATTCTTGGAAAGTCATTGAATTTATTTCTATAATTAAGTTATTTTTAAACTAACTGTCTAAGTATATAATTTTTAAGGATCACACATACTAATGCATTTTCTATTTTAGTAAAATTTAATGAGAAAGTAGATAGTCTTAGTAGATCCTCTCCAGAGCTTTTGTGAGCCTGGATACTAACTTTGTGTTCAATACAAATCAATGGGACTAGTGTACTTTAGGGTACTCATTCCCTAAGGAGTCACTAATGGAATTATCTCTAGCCCTTAAAAAAAGTCACAATGAGGCTAATGAAAAATATTTTTTAAGTGAAATCTGGATAAGGCACTAGGCTTACTAGCACATTTATGGCATTTATCATATATGGCATATTTTACATGCAAGTTGTACAAACCTCAGAATGCTTTTAAGAGCTATCTAAGAAGACTCTGTGATTTCGGGTGAAATAGTTTGTACCAATAGAAAAGTATATGTCTTCAACTTCAGAATCATTCTGGGATGACATTACAACTTAGAGAATTTTTTAATATCAGATACAGATGAAAAACCTAACAGTCTTTGGATTGGAAATAACTTGCGGGGGTTTTCATTAAAGTTGGGTGCATCTTGCTGCATTTTGGTTAGTTGGATGTCTTCAGCAATTTTTCAAATGTTTTGGGTTTGGCAAAGTCCAAAATGTTTTTGCCAACACCCTCTTTTCCCCTTAGTTTTTAAACCCGTGTGAAATTCAAGGATAACTTAATCCATATGTGTCTGATTCATTTACACTTAACTCATCAAAATGTTATTTTGTAAGACCCATTTAATAGCCAGGAAACCTTTTGAGCCTTTTAAGATGTCTTTTGTCTTTGAACCAGTGAGTTGCATTTTTCCATATGAATGGAGCTTGGACCTTGAAAGATGGAAGATCAGTCTGTTTTCAACTTAGACTCTTCAGATTTTAAGTAGAATCAAAACTTGATATTCTGTTTACTGTTTGAGCACTGAATAACTTCATTTTAAAATATAGATCAGAGGAAGTGGAAAAAATGTTCATGTTATGTAATTTTGGGGAAAGACCATATTTGGAAATTTCACATTACTGATATTAAAGAAATAAAAATTACTCCTAATTGGATTTTTGAAATCTGTAATTAAATGGCTTCATTTTATGTACATGGGTGTGTTTTCTAAGAGTAGACCGTGGATCATCAGTGCAGGGGGGTAATTTCATTTTTTAGTGTTAAAGTGTTCTTACAGTCAGCTCATTCATTGGTAATTTTCATAGTAACATCTATGGTGTTTATAAGATATCCCAAGATCAGGGGAGTTGACAATTGGCAGGAGTTGTATGTTAAGAGATTTCTGAAAAATTGGGGCCCATATGTTTTTAAAATTCTGCGTGATTTGAAAGAATGTGGTAGAATCAGGAATCTGGCAAGATACAGCACTACGGATCACAAACATTGTTTGAGAACAACAATTCAGAGAGGCTAACTGGAGCCCTAGTGAAAAAAGCAAAATCTCTATGACCCTTTGTAAAAGGATCTAGTGAAAACCTTCAGAGGCTTCTCTGCCTATTTGTTTAGTAGAACTGGGCGAAGAAAGGCCATCGCCATAACTGCTAGTGAACATCCAGTCCATGCCATGGTAACTAGTTGAAAATGTAACACTGGAGTGGCATTTCCAAGTTCAGCGCTTCTATAAAGACCTGAGAGCACACAGATTGCTTTTTTTAATGTTCTGCATTGTTGTGGATCCCCCATTGAACAACCTTTTGAGATGACCCCGTTTTTACTAATGTAAACATTCTGACTAGTATCCAAAGAAATGACCTTTGAGTGAACCTCTAACCTTCCCAGTAATTATTTGTTTGAAGACAGTGTGGAGTTCTCCTGCTGAGAACTAAGGACCATGATGCCTTGCGGCTCTGTGAGGAAGGGAGTGTTTGGGGGAACTGGAGAGAAAGACATAAATAAGCGAACAACCTCCAGATGTAAATAATAAAAGAGTAAAAGGGTGAAATTAAAAAGGGAAAAAATAGCAATTCATTTTACCTAAAGAGTTGGCCTATAGGAAAAAACAAAACCGGGATTAGTAGCACATAAAAAGAGGTGAAACCCCTGCCATGTGTGTCCTCCATTAGAAACTTCAAGGAGCAGAGGCAAGGTTTCTCCTCTCCTGAGCATCTCAATTGGTCTTAACCTGAGCTGGTGAAAAGAGTTCTGGGGGTGGAACTCTCAGGTCAGTCCTCCTTGGTCCCAGTAAAAGCAGTGAGGGAAAGAGGAGACCATTAAGTTCCTTCTCTGATTTGAGGGATACTTCTGGAAGGCTTTGTGATCTATCTGGTCAGATATTCCTCAGCACCACTTAAGGTGCCCAGTGGGAATAAATACGCAGTTTCCACTCTCTTTTTGTTTTCACCTCTCATAAGCTGTCACTTTCTTCCCCAAACCTGAGGGGGTGTGATATTTTTTGACAATCTGAGCTACGCTTTCTTAAGTAATAAAGAAGTCCATTGTTTGCCAAACAAACCCCATATGCAAAAGACTCCTTCGGTTTTCTAGAGGCTATTTTTCTTCAGTCTAATTGTATTCCCACCAGAGTGCCCACAGGAGGCCTGAACAGGTGTGGGCTGCTGTCCTCCACAGAAGGGACTTTAACGCCATGGGAGCGCAGAGCTGCCAACACACTAGAATTTTCCTGGCTAATTTCAAAGAATGAGTTTTCAGTTCCTGCCTGTGACCCCATGTAGACTCATTAATCATGAAGTCCCCCTGCACTGAAGATTTGAAACTGGGAGTACTGGGAAACGTCATCCATGGGTATGTTTTGCAGGAACAGCTAGCTATATGCTAGGCATCCCCCTCCCTCCACGTCCCCCCTGAAAACATGCAGCCCGTGAATCCTGTGCATCAGCTCAAGCGTGTGGGGAATGCATGTCATTAAATGCATGGGGACAGGGGTATAACTCGCAAATGGTAGAACATTGTTTTGTTTTTATTAAATTTGGAGAAATAAAGGAGATTTCTTATCATCTTACTCTGTACATGAATATTTGATGGGCATTATTAAACATTAAAGTAACATGAAGTAGGCACTTATTTTTGGATTTCCAGCAAAATTAGATCCAGGCTTCTATACGAAATAAGTGCTTCTCCTTTACATTCCTGTGATTCAGCCACCACCTGATTTGAAAATGTTTCTTGGGCTCTAATATCAACCATGTGTACCTGAGGCTCTGTCTTTCTAGTAGGTTGAAAGGTGGCTGGGTTTATGGTTGGCAGTTACCTTATCCCTGCCCTGGGTGTCCCAGCTTAGGCTGGAAAGGCCGCCCCCAGCTGGCACTGACCTCTAAGTGACCCCTAACTTTACAGGCTTAAACTGCAGGAGTTGCCGAAGAGCAGAAGTCTTTCTGGCCAGCACTTATTACTGCTGTGTTGGTGATAAAACTTCAGACAGCCTAATTGATGGCTTTGCTGACCTAACAATACCTTGTGAAAGCCGAGTGCCAGAGCCTGGTCTCCATTTATGACCAGCTGCAAGGGGAAGCCGGGTCTCCCTGTGATGGCGAGTTTAGGGAAAGGGGGAAAATCTTCCAGCCTGTGAACTTTAACCAGATTCCGACTTGTTCAAGAGGCAGAAGCACAATTGCAAATTAATAGAAATTTTCTCAGGGAAAACTTTTTTTCCCTTCCTGAGCCTTTTTAGCAAGTCAGCTTTGAGTTGATTATGAGATGATGGAGGAGATGATCCAGTCAGCTATTTTTGAACATGGAGAGGGAAAATTGCCTTTGAATTAAAAAGATAATTTCCGTAGATGTTTGACTGTGTTGTATTCTCCGCAGCTTTCGTGCAGAAGTGTTCACGGAGCACAGAAATTGCATTTGCTGACTGGACGTCTCTGTTCTGTTTCAGGTTTATTAATGCCAGAAGAAGAATAGTA
>NC_139142.1:79908185-80118185 GCF_964270905.1 Leucopleurus acutus | reverse complement strand
AAGAATGTGTTTTCATGCCCGGCCTTTGTTCCTCCATAAATGTGTCCTTTAGTTTCAAACAGATCTTTATAGTTTGTGCTTCATAAGCCAATTCTTATTATTATTTTGGGGGACTCTTCTTCAAAGAGCTTGCCAGTGAAGATTTAAAGACAGAGCAGGGGCTTCTTCCAGGAGTTCTAAGCCTTGGCTGTGGACAAAACAGTCTTAAGTTGGGCAGCTTTCCTCAACACACAAAAAAAGTTATTAATGGTCATAGCACCACAACTAGGACTTTATCCGAGACTCGAAGCTTGGAGGATAAAAAGGAGCAAGAGAATACTGTAACAAACTTCGTACAGAGTTCGGTCTATTAATTGTTTCATGTTAGATATTCTATGTGTTTACCTCAATTGAAAAAAAAAAAAGAATGTTTTTGCTAGTATCAGATCTGCTGTGGAATTGGTATTGTATGTCCATGAATTCTTCTTTTCTCAGCACGTGTTCCTCACTAGAAGAAAATGCTGTTACCTTTAAGCTTTGTCAAATTTACATTAAAATACTTGTATGAGGACTGTGACGTTATGTTAAAAAAAAAAGGTGTTAAGTCACAAAATGCGGTAATAAATATTTCATTTTTGATTTTTTGTTAGGCTTTTGTGTTTTTAATAGTTTTAAGGCAAGGTTGCACTGTACCTACTATATATTTGGGATTGAAAGTAGGTGATGGCTTTGCCCCCAGAAATCGAGTATATTTGAAACTTAACTTACCAACAGTTTTTTAAGGTAACCACCTCTGTAGGCTTTCAGTATATATTTGGCCTATAAATTCTACCAGCAGGAAACTTCTAAAGGTACGAAACTGTGTGTGTGTGTGTGTGTGTGTGTGTGTGTGTGTGTGTGTGTGTGTATGTGTGTTATGAGCCAGGTTGAAAGATCACCAACACGTCCAACCTCCTCTTTAGATGCATTATGTTAAGAAAAAAATACTTTCAGATGAAGCTTTTCATGTTCATTCTCTGCCAGAATAAGGGCTTTTTCGGGGTTAATTTTACATCATCAGAAATAACTAACGTCTGTGCTCAAAGATAATTCATCTACCTGTGTTTTTTCTCTCTTAGTTACTAAAATACTGTTGAATATGTAAATTAAAATTTACATATAGATGTTCATAGGTGAGTAAACAACTTCTATGGAGTCTGAAATCCTGAGTTGAAGAGATCACTTAATCATTAATATTTAATATAGTATGATGTCTTTTTATTTCAGACAGCTCCATGTGCAGGCACGCTAGTGTGATGATTTGCTCACTAAACTTAAACTTGTTTTCTAAAACAACAACAAAACAGGCAATGTAATGCCATGTTCAAAGTTCCACGCAACTTTCCTCAACATCTCTGTCATTAGCTTGATGATACTGCGCAAGCCATGCCTGCTAAACTACGCAAAGTGAAAAAAGGTGTGAGGTATTAGTATGCCCCCTCAATTTCACAAATAAATATACTATCCTGGAACTTTGTAACACCCAAACTTTGAACCCTGTGTTCAGAAGGGATACTATCATAAACTCTAGCTTAGCTGTGTGATGTCAGCCTGATTGGGAAATCATTTACTATCCCAGAAATTAAAGTTTGTATCTTATTTTGGGTTCTTCCATCTTCCCATTGCAAAACAAACAGACAGACATTAATAGAAGTTGTATACAAAGGAACAAGGAAAAAAACTTCTCTATTGTTTTGTATCATTTTTAGGTAGAATTTTTATAAATCCATTTACTAGTTTAATTAACGTTCTGCTGTTTAAACACAGAAGTAACACTTCCGATGCAAGCTAACTGTTCATGGAGAAATTCTGTGCCACTTGGAATAGAAAGAGCTTCCCTCTCATTTTTGTTGTCCAATTTCACCTGGAGTCTTTTTGCAAATTTTAAATATTTGTCTATTTTTAATATAAATGCTTGTATGTAAAATTTGACAAGTTCTTCATTTATAAATTAACTCTCACATCAGCTGAAAAAAACTTTTGGCCAAGTTTTTCTTCCTTTCCTCTCAGTAGAGTAAATGCTGAAGGGTTTACTTGGTAGTTGGCTCATGGTTAGAAAGTGTTTAATGAAATTATTATTAAGCTATTTCATCGCAGTTTAGATCCCAGAACCCTCTATCCTTGGTTTTAATGAATAAAATCATCTCAGGTTTGATTTCTTTAACAACTTCACACCCTATTACCTTAACCTTAACCCTCTTAAATATTTGGAGGTGAATAATAATTGTAATAATATTTGTTTGCATTTCCTTGCTTCCCCCCACCCTCCATAAGCTAAGACAGAGAGGTGGTAAGAGTTGTCCAATTTTTATAATGCTTTTTTTTTTATACCACCTCGGAAGGCACTTGCTCCTATCTCGGGTTTACTATTTAGTATAAAGAGTTCCGATTTGGGTATATTTAAGAAAGACTCAGCTGTCAAAAGCAAAGAAACTGGGAATGGTGTTTTGACAACCATATAGTGTTAAAGGAAATACTGTAGTCTGAATAAAATTGCTTATGTTCTCCAAAACAAGAGTAATATAAAAACACTTTTTTATTTATATGGAAAAGCAAAAGCAGAAATAAATTCCAAAGGTTTCCCTTTCTTTAAGAAATTCTGAGAGAACTGCAGTCGCCATCTGTTAAGGGTTGGGAATTGAGCAAGAAGCCACGTTTTGAAGGAAAATGAGAGAAGAGATCAGGGAAGTTTGTGTCTTCCGCCCACCCCGCTTCTCCCCCCACGCCAGGTCAGCGCCCCGCGCTCGGCCCAGCTCACCCTGGTTAGATTTGCAGAGAAGCGTCCATCAGGATCCTCCTGGCCTCCTCGCCCCCTCCCACCCCTATGGGCCCGTTAACCCGGAGCAGATTTGGGAAGGGAAATGTGGCTAATATCTCTAGCAGCTGTCAGAGGAGGGACCTTCCTTCAAAGGGACTGGACAGGGATCCTCCACAAGTTCCCCATTAGTCTTGCAGGCCAGCAATTTGATAAGGAGCCTGGACCTCCGCTGCAAGTTGCCACTGTGTGAGAAGGGCCGGTGTCTGGGTGTCTGGATGTGCCGGCTTCGCAGCCACAGTCCCTCGCCCGCCGTCCACCGAGTTGGGTCGGTGCAGACGTGCGTGCGAGGGCTTGGGCAGGGGCAGCGGGAGTGCAGACTCTCCCCCTCCGCGCCGGCTGCCCCGGCCCTCACCTGGCCTTCCGTTTGCGCGCGCGCGCGCGCGCGTGTGTGTGTGTGTGTGTGTGTGTGTGTGTGTGTGTGTTGGACAGAGATAGGCAGACGTGCTTCAAATCGACGGGGGCGAGGAGGGCCACCTAACAGTCGCCGTAATCAGCTAAGGGCGTCGTGCGCTGTCGCTGGAGTTCCCTCCGTCGGGGCCGGGCTGGGAGGAAGCTTCGGCGCAGGGGCAACGAGGGCCTGATGGGGGAGGCCGGTCAGATTGTGATGAGAATGGAGACCATCGGGGCAGTGTTTGAAGGGAGGTTTTAATATTAATAGTTTCGGTGTAGAGACAGAAGGGAGATTGCGTCTAAGGCTCCTCGGGGCAGACTCTGGGTGACAGCGATGATGGATGATCCGGCAGAGCCCAACAGCTCCTCCCCTCCAGCCCCCGCAGTGTCGAAGCTACTTTAGTTGAAGCTTTAGAAATAAAATAAATAAACAGCTTTCCCCCCTCTACTCTTCATACACCTCCAGCCCAACCCCCCGCGCTCCGACATCGATTTACGGATCATTATGAATCAATTACGGCTCTCGATACTTTCCCATTGGCTTAAATAAAACAGTCAAAAGATGAAAACGTGGGGTTCGGTGGAGATTTTTTTTCCCCCCCTGACAGGACCAATCGCAAAATCCATTATCTCATAATCAGAGGCACTGGGTTAGGAGGTGAAGAGAAAGGAGGGGGTCACCCAGTAAATAACTGGGGGGAACGCAGTGAGGGGGTCGCCCAGCTGCTGTCTTTGTTCAGATAGGTTTGTGGGTTTGGTTGGTTTGTTGTTTGGAGTTTTTTGAACGGGGGCGGGGGAAGGGACCCTCGTGAGAATGAGATGCCTACAGGTTTGTCACCTAATTATTTAACTCCTTTGGAGAAACCTACTTGAATGTGTGTCTCGGCAAACATCAGAAGTTGTTGGTAGTGAGTGCACACATGGTAAAGGTGTGGAGGAATGGGTCGTCTGGAGGGCGGATTTTCACTCTGTTGTGAGCAACTGTGTGAGGGTTTGATGCTGGGAAGGGAGATTCTCCCTCCCGCGACGCCCTCCTCCGTCCCGCCGTTGGCTGTTTTTGTCGCCAGAACTGGTTTGGATCTGGGACTGGCCGCCCCCCTTCGCCCTCACCCCCGCCCCGGCCGCCGGAGGCTTTTCTTCCCTCTCTTGCCCCTTCCGCGGCGGTGCCCGAGGTTCTCTAGGTGTTTCTATGACTACATTGTGTGTGTGGGAGGGTCAGATGTGGGGTTGCCCGCGAGAGGGCCGTTCCTGGGCGATCATTTATCAATGTCACCCACATAATGATTCTCTCTGCAGTCTCCTATTGATGAGGATAATTACATTAGCTCAGAGTGACTGATCAATGAAACACCACCACACAAAAACTTCTTTACTCCTCTGTAATACCAAAAACCGATAGAGAAATAACATAGAAAGCCTGATTTTCTTTCCCTTCCCTATCCACCAATGGATTCTGCCCCCCCTCCCCAAAACAGGACGGGGGAGTAAAAGAAGAAAAAAGACCCAGGTTTGTTTCGTTTAAAGGAGGATGCAATTTTGTCCGTGAATGCATTTTCTCTAAATGTGTTGGCTTCATTCCTCCATTGGTAAAGAATATCAACGGATTTGCTAATGTGAGTTGCTTTTAGACTGGTCTGTGGTTTTCCGTTCTTTTTATTTCTTTCCTCCCCTTTGGGCTGTTTTTGTTTTTGTTTTTCTGCTTCAGAAAAGGAGACAATTCTTTTATAAATAACCGGAGAAGGAAATTATTCTAGGTCCTTTTTCTTTTCTTCTTAATCGTTTGCCTAAGTCGGGTTATCTTTTGTCTTTATCACTTTATAAAGTAGCGCAATTAAAGATGTGATGTTGCATGTGTATAAAGAGTGGATCCATAACACAGCCACATAGTACGCTATATTCCCGCTTGAAAGTTTGCAACTAAATTACGGTTTCTCTTTTTCTAGACTTAAAAATCAATATTTTCTCAATTAAAGAGAATTTTAATGCTTTACTTGCGAGTTGTTAAAAGCGCTGTAAATTTTATTGTAATGCTTCTTGGCTTCGGAGTAGATGCAGGAAGAGACCGGTTGATTCTCGTGGTCTTTTTCCTCTCAAAGAACCTAGCCCAGGAACATCCAGTGTGTCAGATCAAATCCAAGCAACAAAGGTAAGGAGAGTTCCGAGAGGAACTGGGCAAAGGGTGGGAGCCCGCCAGGGGAGCCCTCCAGCACCAGAGGCCATTGTCTTGTATATTTTCACCTCTCTGTGTCCCGCCTCCTGAAAGTGACAGAAGTGCCCATTTTACTCAAATCTTTCTCAAAGAGGAGCACGTTCGACTCCCATCTGTTCCGTGACGGTCAGAAAGAAAGCTAAATTGGGGGAGCATTCTAGACTCTTCCCAATGTCCCCCCATGCTCTTTCCTTTCCTTATTTCACCAAAATTTAACTCCGAACTGTTTTTTTTCACAAATTCTGCGAACATTTATATGTGTTCTGACCTCTTATGTCAGAACTCTCTCCCCACCCTCAAGAGCGCTCACTGTTTACAGATGTTTTCTCCTTCCACACGTCCCACCTAGTAAAAGTTTCCGCAGAGAATTAACTGTGGTGTGTTAATAGCCCAGATCTGCTACTGCTCTCTCCTGCAAAGTTGAAATCTGGTAAGGTGAAGAATGGCATTGAACTAACGCTGGAGAGTTGCTCCAGGCCGGCAGAAGCCCAAAGACTTGAGAATTCCAGGCCCAGGGACTTGGTGGGAAACAAGGTTGTGAAACTTTTAGATTGTAAGGCGGAGAGGAGGTTAAGAAAATGAGGCTGGAATGGTACCCAATAAAAGAATAGAGCAAGGCAGAAAAATGAGGCTTTGGGACCTCTTTGTAATTTAAAAATAAATAATAATGAAGGGAAATTGAATACCTAAATTTTGCTATTAATTTTTTTCTTAACCCAGTGTCTGAGAACAAGTCCTCAGGGGTGCCAGGAAGGGCCTGAGTTTCCAAATGGAACTACTCACAAAGTTCCATTGCGGTTCCCTCTTCAGTTAATTTGCTGGGAATGAGTAGACCAGGGCTATGTGTGTGGTGCACCAAGGGCTTAAGTAAGAGTAAGGTGGGAAGGGGCACCTAGCTATAATGAGGCTGCTGTTTTAAGATTGAATGGAGAAGGGGGGGACAGAGAAAAAGCCACACAACATAATAATGCACTTTAAAATAATTCTCACCTACCTGCCTTTCTTTTTCACTTTAATTACATACTCTATCAATTATTATACATAGGTGGGGGGAATTTCTAGTTCATCATCTTTTGTCCAGAGACCCACCGGATTGATTCCCCTTCCCTTCCTGACATGTACGCCTAGACCATGGCCTTTTTATCAAGTGAGTGGGGCTTTGTTAATGTATTTGTACTTTTCTGCTTTCAGTCTAAGTTTCTCACTTTGGCAGAAGGAGGGGTGCAAGAAAGGAGGGGGAGGGGAGCAGGACACAAAGACTTCAGTTCTCACCAAGCAGGTTTCAAAATAGGAACTTAATGGGAAGAAAAAACGAAAGAATGAAAAAAAAATAAAGAGGGGGTGAGGATTGTTTATCATAACAGGTTTACTTGTCTGGAAGAAAGGTGATTCTGTGAATAATTTTCCTTTGAGGATTCTGATTTCTTCATATTGAAACATTTTCAGATTTCCATCCTTTAGCAGACAAAACCTCAATATAAATATGACATGTGCCACTGGCAAAAAAACGAACTTAAACTCAGCGCTAAGAGAGGAGGGGGAGTGGGGAGGAGAGAGAGCCCTTTCTGATTAATAACTAGCAGGGTAATGTTGAGGGCTTTTTCTGCCCGATTGCCTTTTTGAATTAGAGCCGATTTCTTCACACTTCAATAGTGCCTGTCTCCTTTAAAATGACTGGCAGATTTGTTTCTCTTTTTTTCTCTCCCTGAGACTTAATGATGTAAATTTTCTAATTAGTTAAATCATATTGCTTAAAGGCCTAATATTTACCGTGTAAGAAATGATCATCCTGATTTGGACCTCTTGAAATATTCGGAGAAATAACATTTGGCTTTTTAGGTTGAAGGATGGGGGAGGAGGAAGGTCTATTACGGGAAGCAGTTTAGAGGAGAGAAGGCAGGGACCCCGGCAACATGTTAAATTAATAGTTGAAGTTGAGCTGGGCTCACACCCCAAGTCCGCCTTTATTTTTCAATCAGCGAAGATTTAATTGGCAGCCCTCAGGCCGGGCGATCTTATATTTTCTCATTAGTTTCCCATCACTAATCTTGAGTGTTAGATTGGCTTAAAGGTTGTCAACATTTGACCAATTTTATTTAAGGGGAAAAAATCACGCATTATGGCTCCGGGATGTGAGATCTGCAAATAAATCCTGCTTGGATCAGCGGAACTAACAGGCGAAAAAAATGTTGACTATTCGTCGTCGCATTTAATAAGTTGCATTAATGTATATTTCAAGGCTAGGGAGAGAGATTATACATGTGCTTCATAGATGCAGATGAAAAGGGGTTGATGGAGAGGGGGGTGCACTATAAGCGGGGTGGGTAGGTAAAGTGACACATGGGTATGTTGCCGAACAGAGGGTAAATAACCCAACTGGAAGAGCTGCTGAGGGTTTAGGAGCTCCACTCCCCCCTCCCCTTCCTTTTGCAGCTGCGTAAAAGTGCAAAGCCTGTCTTGCAGCTCTGAGCCGCTCGGCTGTCTGGTCCAGAGATAACATAAGAGCGCCCCCTGCTGGCCAGCGGAGTAGACTGCTGCGGGTCAGCCCTCTGCGATGCAAAGCGTGTTTTTCTTTCTGCGCCCCGCACCCCGCTCACCTGACTCGTTCCACCACCCCGGCTTGGGTTCTGCAAAAGAACCCCGCGGTGGGGAAACAGTTTGTCAAGGCTGAGCATTTAAGTGAATAAATGATAAATAATAATATACGAATAATAAAGTACGAACCCCTACCTTCACTTGGTCTCCGGGGAATAAAACTATCAAATGACTAAGAAAGGGACACAGTTTTGGTTTTTTATTTTCTAAATCTCTTTATTCTCTGGGTTTTTGCTTGGCTTGTTTCTTTCTGCCGAGCTGTAGATTTCTAGTCCAAGGAAATGTTTTTTAATAGATGCTTGTAGTATTTTTTTTTAAAATGGATATCTGATGGGGAAAGAGGCCAATACAAAACAACATTTTACAGTCTGGCCAAATTAAACTCCCGGGGAACTCTCACTTTTTCAGTAAAGTCCCGAGAAATCGCTTTCGGAATTCAGACAGTTCCTTTTCTTGAATGACCCTTTCCTGCACCGCAAAGAAATATCGGCCTCTGTCCGGGTTTTGTTTTTGTTTTTAAATAAGAGAATGTACTTGAAAGTTGTCACCGTACCTACCTACACACACACAAACACACACACACACACACACACACACACACACACACACACACACGAGGTCTTTCCCCCCCACGAAGGTCCCTGTTTTTCCTCCGCCAGTGTTCTCAATTTTGCTGGAAACGGACAGGGGAGCTGAAATGCACCAAAATAAACCGCCACTGTCTTTGACACTTGATCTTACCCGGGTGCTTCGCGCCAGTGCAAGGTGTGGGACTGGTACTATATGAGAGTGTCGGGGTTATTTTTCAATCTTTTCGGTGCATAGAGGCGCTTTCTCGGCGTCCCAGTGCATCTTCCCGGGATTCTAACCACAGTAAGGCGAGGGCGAGCAGGTAGCGGGAGCTGGGACAACCTCTGGCCGGCCGACCCGCTACCGCCACCAGCCTCTCCTCCCGCGAAAGGCGCGGGCGGAGCAGGTCTGACGCGGAAAGTCTTCTGCCCACAGCCAGACCCCACAGAAAGAGCGTAAATCTGCAGTGCGAACGACTTTAGTTTGTAGGGAGTTTGGGGGGTTGCTTTTTGCAGGTACGGGATCTCAGGATTTGGTGAAAACAGCTCTGAGAAATGAGGGGAAGGAACAGCGGGCAGGGAAGACGGCAGGGGAAAGGTGAGTCTCTTGATGTTCATTTCTTGCCAGACGATCAGGACCTTAGAGTTTAAAAATCCGTTCTCTTGCCTCGCTTCTCCCTAGAGCACCCCCCCCGCCCCGCGTCACGCCTTCTCCAATCCTCCTCTTTGGGGACGCTCCGGGACGGGCACCCGGGGGCTTCAGGGGACGAGCGCTCCTAGGGCAAGGCGGAGGCAGCCCGGTCTGATGGTCTGATGCCAGTGAAGTGACGCCTCATTCCGGTTGTGTTTGAAGAATTGCTGGGGCTGTCGTGACAACTGAGGTAAAGTTAAATATTTATACTCCAAGTTGTTCTCATTATTTTTTGTCTGTTTTGAAGAAGTTCAGGGCGTTCAAACTTACTTTAAACATAAATCCTGGCCTGGGTGAAGCAGAATCTGTCTCCTGCTACTGGAGTTGACTTTTTGAAAGGTCTTCATTAAGCTCAGAAGTGAAAGGGAAGTTATCTGTAAACAATATTGGTTCATTTAAATATGTATGTGGGTGTGTGGATACGTAACACACATATTTTATATATCTATCTATAATAGAGAAAAGGAAGCAAGTGACCCCCACTGCAGTTGAATCCAAATAAAAATAATTCCAGTCGATAGTCTCACAGAGGAAGAAAATATGAAAATCTCATTGTATTTGTCTCAGTTTGACTTAATGAAATTTGGAGACATTGACAGTCTGGGCAATGTTCTAAGTAAATTAATATAAAGGTCCTTAGGAAGAGACCAAAAACACCTTAATCTTAAACCACTTGAAGATTATGATTAAATGAATGGGATCACTAAGCATTATCATCTCAAATAGCTATTAACTGTCTCCACCCCTTTATTGTGGCAACAAAATAAACTCTCCACTAGGAATGGTGTTTCTTTTTTTTATCTTTGTTTTTTGTTTTGCTTGAAGGGCAAAGAAGGGAAAACAGAAGCAAAGAAAACCATCTCAAAAGTCTTGGGATTTGCTGCTGTTAAAAGGCTGCTGTTCATTTCTGATTTCCTCATCTTTTGCTACAAAGAAAAAAGAAATCTAATGATGTGTCTACATTCAATGAGAAGAAAACACTAACAACAGTGAAGGTGCACTTGTTTTATTTTCTTTTTCCCTGAAAAAAAATTTTTTTAATATCTACCAGTTTAGCAGGTTGAAAACTGTGGAGATGATAAAAGGATGTTCGCTTATCCACATCTATTCTCTGACTTTCATCACTTGAATTTTGTAGGATTTTGTGTCAAATAGAAGTTATGGGAAAGAGAATTAGACACTTGCCAAGGAACAACAATATTATATATACACTTTCAAGTAAGCTCCACCTAATCCTGTATTTGAGTGCTGAGGGTGTGTGTGCTATTTCCCCCTAATAAACCTCAAAGCCCTCATTAGACATAAAGAGGGGTGAGAACTCTATTATGGGGCATTCTGACAAAAATGGAAGCAGTGCATCTCTGCTTTTAGAGCCCTAGGAAAGGACACGAGGAAAAAAAGCCAAAGCCGTTGTGTTTTCCTTTAGAGCCCTGAGTTGGGCAGACTTTTCAGAGAAATACAGAGTAATTAACATTTTACCAAGCAAAATGCTGAAACGAAGGGCGGTGGCTAACAAAAAAGTAAACCATGCTAAAAATTATTCTTCAAACCCAGCAAATTTCCAGATGCCACAGAAAATCAATGTAAACGCGCCCCCTCTGAGCCGAGCACACAGCTCTCCTGCCTGGGTGATGTTTCCAGTTCAAAGTGGAGCTGGAGATCCCACCTCGGCCGGAGCACTGGGAGCTGTTACCCTGAGGCCATCGGGAGGGGAGGGAGTGTCGCCCCCACGCCCCCCGCCCCCGCCGCGCTCCACACCTGTTCCCTCCTCCCCTCGCTGGGACGCAGGACAGGCGAGGAGCTGGGCCGATTGCGCCCCCAATCTTCAAGGGGTACCGCTAGCTGAGGTTCCTGCTACTAACCAAGGAGGAAACCCTACCAGGCCCCCAGAGGCCGAAGACCCAGCCAAAGGGAAGGAGGTTCCCTGTCTGAGGCACACGCAGCTGCCTTCCCCATCCTGGGCCAGGCTCCCGTGCCCGGGTGGGCAAAGGCTCTGAGGCCACTTTGGTCCCGGAGCAAGTGTGAAATGCAATTGAGGGGGTCCCTGTCCCCCTTGCGCGCTAGGATGTTTGTGTGTGTGTGTGTGTGTGTGTGTGTGTGTGTGAGAGAGAGAGAGAGAGAGAGAGAGAAAGAGAGAGAGAGAAGAGACGGAGAGAGAGACACGTGCGCTTGGAGCGGGCCTCTGGCCGCAGACATCAGCTGGGGATGTTCTCCACGCGGCTTCGGGGGCCACCATACCACACCTTCCCCTGTCTCCCACCTCTGCCTCCCCCCACCCCGCCAGCTCCCCAGTCCCGGGCCACACCTGCACAGGTGTGGTGCCTTTAACTGGAAAGCACTAGAAAAGATCCAAGAAGGAAAGGCGGCGGGGGGTGGGGGTGGGGGCGGGGGGCGGGGGGCTGTGAAGAAAGATGGTACTTCAGAGCTCAGACATCCCTATATTCCAGTGATTGTCATCACACTCAATCTTTTCACCCTGACCTATGGTATCCAAAAAGCAGAGATGGATTCGCGGGAAAATCGGGTTTAAGAGAACATTGGAGGTTTGACGCGGGCTCTGGAGACCTGCGCAGGCTTTGCTTAGATTCAAAAGTATGATTTTAATTTTCTTAATGAAGGCACGCTCTAGAGCTCAGCTGGTAATGGCTTTGCTGAGTTTAATAGACTTCTGTCGAACAGAAAAAGACGGATAACTATCGGTTATGAGTAATCTGCTCTAATGCAATTCTTTTCCCAGGTTCGAATGTCATTGTGTGGAGAGGGCAGGAGTGAATTAGGGCCCCCGGGAGCGCGTACACGGGGCAAGGAGATGGCCTGAAATACGAGCCGAACCTGTTTTGTGAGATGCACTTGGGTTTGGGGGTCGGGGTCAAGGGCCTCAAAGCCCTTGGTCTGCACGTGTGAAAATCTCTCTGTCTCCGTCTCTATTCCTCCCACACCCCACACCATCCATCCCCCTCATCCTTCTCCCCCTCTTCTATCTTCCCCTCCCTCCTCCTCTCTCCCAGAGTTAATGTGAATTTCCTTTTCTCCTCCTCTATTTTGTGTGTCTTTGTGTATTTCAGGCAGATCCATTAGGTCCAAAGTATTTCCCCAAAACACACTCACACATAAGTAGGCTCTTGGTCTGTGTCAACCATTCACTTTTTGAAATCCAATAGAATTGGGAGGTTTAAGATATTGATGGTACTGTGTACACACACGTAGTAATATATTGGTAGGATTACTTCTATCCAAATACAGAGCCAATCCAGGTCACTGTCCAAAAGTAGCCCCATCCTCACTCTACCACAAATTGTCATTTGTGGTAGTTTGAATTCAGAATTATCCAAACCCTTCTTAGCTCTCCACTTCACTTTGCCTGGTAAACACTATCTCAGGCAAACGAGACTTTGAAAAAGAAAAATAATCAACATAACTCATAATTTCCATTTTTACAGAAAACAAGCTGAATTGGTACTCACCTGGATGAAGGATTTGAAGGCAGGCAGGCCCACAAGCCAGCAGGGTGAGTCCTGGGCAGCCCAGCCAGGAGCCCAGCTCTCCTGGCTGAACCTTTGTGCACAGTCACTCCAGCCCCACTTTCCTGCCAGCCTCTCTCTTCGGGTCCTGGGGAACAAAGAAAGTTTTTGAGACTGATGAACAAAAAGGGATAAATGAACCCCAAGCTATAGGTGTCTATTCCAGACCTGCAAGGTAAGGCCAGGGAAGTTAGCTGGGTCTGATGCGTCTCTGAATTCCACAGACCCCCTTGGTCTACGGTTCTTTGGCCTTGTCACTTTCTCTCTCTCTCTCTCTCTCTCTCTCTCTCTCTCTTTCTCTCCCTCTCCCTCTCTCTCTCCCCTCCCTGCTTCTTTGTGTTACACACACACACACAAGTGACCTAGGCACGCACGCACAGAAACGGCCACAAAGCTCTGTAATTACTATCTCCTGTTCTCTGACCCAAACCTACCCTATTCTCTCACCTCTCCAGTCATTCTTCAAAAAAGGGAAAGGAAAAACATCAAAACAAAAACATATTTGCAAGACCCCTTAGGTCCCTCTGGCTGAGGAAGAGCACAGCTGGTGCCCCACAAGAACTTGCGGTGTCCCGGGGAACAAGGCCCCCTGCTGCTCTGGGCCTCGTGGAGGACACCCACCTACAGCCTGGGGGTTGGGTGAGGAGGGGTGCTTTTCACCTTGCTCTCCCCCCAGACTCTTCCCTGGCTGCTGGGAAGGGAATTAGGAAGAGATTCAGTCCTCAGGTCCCAACCACTCCCAAGACTTGGAGAAGCAGAGCGGGGCGGGCACCTCCTAGCTGCCGAGGTGCGACTGCCAGGGGTCCCACACTGGCAAGTGAGAAAGTTTGCGACCAGAAGTGCAGGTGCCCCAACTTCTTAAGTGCTCAGGCTGCAGCGGCCTTTAAAGATAGAGAAGGTCACTAGGCATTGCTCAGGCCCAGCCTGCTCCAGCACTAGCCCGCTCCATCAGCCTCTGCCAGGATGGGGGCATCAGGTCCGTGGGGTGACTTTGGGTGGTACCAGAGATGGAAGACCCGCCTCTGGCTCCAGGAGCAGATTTGGAACCTGTGAAAGGGTGACTGTCAGAGCTCCTCACCCGACCCTCACCCCTCATGGATGAAGTCCCCCTGTCATCCCTAGATCTCTCTGTCATCCCTTCAATGGCTCCCCTGTAGTAAAACTGCTGTTGTGTTGTTTTGATGAGCTAGGAGAGCAACAGCAAAGACCCAGAAAGTCCCCATCAGCTTTAGTGGGTCTAATTCTGCTTTGGAACAGTCGCTGGGAGAGGAGAGGAGAGAGACACTATTAGCCAAGATTCCCCCTCAGTCAACAAGGTTGAGAGGGCTTAGTAGAGAGCCAGTTACCTGCAGACTCCCCAGGAAGAAACCTGGCCAGAGTAAGACTCACAACCTCCAAACCTGCTGAGAACCCCTTACAAAGATGTCTTGGACTCCCAGCTTGTGCTGCTTATCCAGAGTCTTGGATAAGCAACCTCGGGCTCTTGTGGTCCAGTGTCTCCCCTGAAGCAGCTGACAGATTAGGTCTGGGGAAACATAAGGAGGCCCTGTTAAAGAACTAGGTTTGCTTCTCTCTCATTTACTCCCCTATTTTAAATGTCAATAGAAAAAAGCAAAAATAAAATTTGCAGTAAATTAAACGTGTGATTATATTCACATAGAATTAAGGTGGAAAACTTAAGGTGTAAACTGTGCTTAGACATTTTTAAAGGACTGTCCTGAACATGACATGCTTTTATGAAACAAGACACTTAAATATAAGCTTTAAGGATAAAGAACATTAAGAGCGCCTAGTGTCCCTTTACATTACCGTCACATAAATAAAAGGGGGAAAGGGTCTCAATAAGGAAACTCAAGTGACAGGAGCTCCTAAGATATACTAAGCAGTACACAAAAATAACACGGTATTGCATCTTTAAAGTAAGCTCCCCTTAAGGAAAGTTAGAGGCAAACACCTGACTACAAAGTTAAGCTTTTTCTGCTTACTCATTTATCCAGGTCTCTTAATTTTAATACAGAACGAATAATCTGCACAGCGGGGAGATGTTGCCCCCCACCTCGCCACAGACCGAGGGCAGTTGTTTATACTTGACGCTTATCCATCGGCCTTAGGACTTTTGAATGTTCAAGTGAAAGTGTAAATAGAATAAGGTCACAGGTGATTGACAAGTTCAAGTTACTTAGCTCAATTATCAAAATTTTATTTCTAAATTATGTTCAATTTGATTTTCCTGCTTTGCTATAAATGACCTTCGAAAATCCAATGGGAGCGGACATTTTATACCATGTCCTATGCGCCATGATTTATTTGTAAAGTCATTTTGTGATGTATGCCTCCTTTAATGTTTCTGTGGAGACCTAGTCTTTACAATTAGATTTAGAAGCACAGCTATCAGGCTAATTTAAAGGCAGTCATTTTAAAGACACAATCATCACTAAAGTTTAACAACTTTCTAAAATGTTTCTAAATTTCTAAACCTCAGGCAGAACTGCAGACTGTTTAGAATCTAATTCTCTGGATATTAGCATGCTATATTTAATGTCTATCTATCTAAACAATAGATAAGAGTGCAATTTGTAAATATATACCTTACAACTCACTTTCAACATACTAGCACAAAGTTCTCCTATGCATTTATTGAATAGATAACGAAGCTTTTCAGATCAAGGCTCATGCCGCCACATCTGGAAATGCTTCCTTGGCTCTAATCTGCCGCCCCCCCCCCACCATCGCCCCCTCCAGCCACCAGTGAGAGAAATAGCTGAAGCCTCTCCTTCCACCATTATATGATAACATCAGCTTTTAATCAGCGAGAGGCACTCCTATTTAAATTTACAGGATGACTCTTTATTTCATTTATCTTTTCTTTTGGAGGAAAGTGAAATAAGAGCACCACCCTTATTAATTATAAGATTGATGGGGTGAAAAAAGCCAAATGAATTTGGCTTGCAAATTATTAGTAGAGGTATGAATATTTATGACTGTGCCAGGAACTGCAGTCGTGAACCCTGGGTATCAAGCTTGGAAGACAGTCAAACCAATGCACTCAGTGAGGGTTCAGTCTCCCCAAATCTGACATGACATAAATGGAAACTTCTAAATTAGACCCAGGGCGGGCTCCCATCAAATCCATTCCTTCTTTTTTTTAGCTGATCTTGCTAAATATGAACTTACTTCTAGTGGCCTCTGTTATAAATTTTAAAAATATCTTTTAAGGTGAAAGCAGATACCTATACGTTTTGTGAAGAAAATCTATGTTTGTGCTTTTCTCACTTGATATTCACTTATGTTTTAAATCGAATTTATCTGTAAAATATTTGTGACATACATTTAAAAATTTTAGAGCTATCTTTATTCAGTGAAAAAATATTGGAAACCTAAAATATCCTGGATATAAAGAGGATTTGAATAAATACAATCTAAGTTAGATACAGACAGAAATGAGAGGAGAAAAGGAAACAACAGTGGAAGAGAGATTTAAAAAGTTTTCTTTGCTTGTTTTCTCTTTTTCTGCACCAGACTTTCTCATGTTTTAGTCCCAAAATGAGAAAATTTAAATGCAAGGTGGAGGAAGAAAGGGTCAGCGTAGAAAGGGAAAAGGGTGATGACAAGGACTTAATAATTCAGTCAAAGACAAACTATATCCTCTTCTTTTCCTCCTCTTGATTCTATCAATACATTGGAGGGTTTTATAGTGCTTTGGAAAAGGAGCTAAGGACTTGGGAGTTAATGAGCTCAACTCTCATTTCACCACTGGCTTCTTTTCTGTAAAAGAATTGTTGAGTGGAGGCTGACCCAATCCTGTGAAAATACTTCACTCTGACATCAGAGCAAGCTTAGTACATTTTGAAAAGGAAGACAAGTTGTTTTCAAAACAGAAATGTTAAGCATTCTAAAAAGCATAAGCAATTTAAAAAACGCTCTTCAAATTTTCTGAAAAATTCCCAACTACATGCATACATATATATATATATATACACACACACACACACACACACACACACACACATATACACATTTTTTTCACAACTGTAAGTGGATATTTGTGCTAAACTGATGCTCTATGTATATCTGTCTCAATTTGTCTGCTCTCTGTAAGGATATAATTTTTTTAAAGAAGCGATACCACTGACAATTTACTTAAATTCACAAACCTTGAAATTGATGCATCTCCTATCAATCACACTCGGTAGATATAGTAAAACACATTCAGCATTTGTATATCAATAGTGGCACACACACAAATCTGTTTTGTTCAATTTAAATGCTCTTCAACATGTCATTTCTTATTTTTCTGGAACATGTTATGGGTTAGTCATCCTGTTTCAGCTGATTGTTAAATCCTTAACCTAATGAAAATTCAAAATATAGTATTTATTTGTCATGGATTTCAAAGCTGAAAGGTAGGCTTTTGGGACAATTTGATCAACGTCTCTTATCTTTCCAACAAAGAACTGGAGATCTAAAGATGGCAACTGACCAGTCCAACTCATATAACTAGCTAGCTGGACAAGCTAGTTATATGGACAAGATCCTAAATCTCTTGAGGTCAATTTTTGTTTTTGTTTTTCTTTTTGTTTTTGCGGTACGCGGGCCTCTCACTGTTGTGGCCTCTCCCGTTGCCGAGCACAGGCTCCGGACGCCCAGGCTCAGCGGCCATGCCTCACGGGCCCAGCCGCTCCGCGGCACGTGGGATCTTCCCAGACCGGGGCACGAACCCGTGTCCCCTGCATCGGCAGGCGGACTCTCAACCACTGAGCCACCAGGGAAGCCCTCTTGAGGCCAATTTTTGTATGATAGGGTGCTTCCCATCTTCTGCCCTTTATATTAGAGCAGTATTTATAATACTATACACAGACTTTTCTACTAATATTTTTCTTCCCAGCACACTGACAATGGAATTCTTGTTAAATAATAATAAGCTATTGACTGCTCTGTTTGCCTATATGAAGATTTGTGGTTAATCTGTGATGTCTATATTGATTAGGCAAGAATGAGGTCTCTCCTCTACCTGAAGGATAAATAGATCTCAGTACTGGCATAAAAACAAATGTTGTATTAATAGAAATCCTAACCTTATTGGCTACACGTCAGCTCAATCAAACTAGAAACAGATATAAAGAGGAGTAACTGAGAGCAGTGCCTCAAAATCTCCAAAAATGTTCACTAGGGATGTTTAAACTAGTATGAGAGTTCCTAGACTGCAGCACTGGCAGCCTGCTTCTGGGTAACCTTCCCGCCTGGCTCTTCTCTTCACCCCAAATTGAATCCTACACATGCTCCATCTTTTCTTCACTAAGGGGAATCCTATTCATGCCTGAGATGATCTTATATTTATGATGGCCTCTTCTGTCAAATTGTTATTTCAGTAGCTTACTGTCAAAAATGTCACTCAAAGTTTCTTCTCCACCTCTCTTTACTCTCTGTCATAGTAACTTGGAAGGTCTAATCCAAGTGGAATTTACTTCACCTATAAAATACAGCAAGGAGAACTTTTTTTCACTTCTTGTCCGTCTCTCCCTTCCCCCTGTCCCCAGCTTTACACCTTCACTCGGTTTAAGGGCTGCAGTTCATTGTTTCTCCTTGTGGTAAAATTGTTCATCCAAGCAGTTTCTTTTAAGGTTCAAAAACCTAGCTCTTGTGAGTAAAGTTTATATGTAAATATGTTCGGCATATTTTCTGAGTCCATGCTACTTAGTTTAATACTTCAGCATGAAAGAAAACAACACTGAAACAAAAATGTTCTCCAATTAAAGAAAGTTCTCGAGCATAAATAGCAGATATTTGAAAATATAAAAAATAAAATATGGAACTTGTTAGCATTTACAACTCCTTTCTTTATCAGCGTGGCCTCCTTTTTGCTACGTTTCCATTTCATTATTCTTGCATGAATATGATAAATGGTCATTAAATCTAACCATTTTTATTTAATGTTCATAAAAACTGGTAGGTTTTCAAACAGATGTGGCCTGATATGGTTCAGTGAATTTAGTGGACTTCTCATATAAATGGAATAATAACCATACGGAAGATGAATTTTATACCCTTGTTTACCTCTTCCAGAACTTACCCTTATTATAATTACAAATAGTGTTTGTTATGTATTATGCAATATATATACCATTGTCCAGACACTGAACAAACCTTAACTTGATCACTGCCATCTACAGTTTATAATCCGAGATAGCCCTGACAGCAAAAAATGGAAAGAAACAGGGACGAATAGAAGACATGGCACAGTTGTATATTCTTCATTCTATAAAAAAGAAAACGTAATGAAGCCTGGCTCAAAATGGACAAATTTTATCTTCTTTCCACTTAAATATTTTTCTTTCAGACTCAAAGAAGTGTTTGGGAAAGAAGAAATAGTTCATTTCATTTATTTTCTATCAATTAGGGATTACTTTGAGGAATAACCCTTCCCCTTTTAACTTTTTAAAAAGAGGTCAGCAAAGAGAAGAAGCTGGCAGTCAGAGTTGCCTAAGTGCAGAGGATAGGCAGGTTTAATTAATAAAAGCAGGAGAGCCCTGTGGTTTAAAAAAACCTTTACAGTAAGACTGCCTGGATCTAAACGCTGGCTCAGCCACTAGTTAACTATGTGACCTTAGGCGATAACTAACACTTTGAAACTTCTCATAGGGCTATGACAAGATGACCAAATGAGTTGATGCATGAAGGAATTTATCCTAATACTTGATTCATGGTGAGGATTCAATAAATATCATTGGCCTCTATTATTATTATTATTATTATTATTATAGTCAATCCTCTACCCTCCGAGCTTGGATAGGACCGTATATGAACAATCGATGAAATTTAGATACCTTTTACTTTTATTAATCATGTATCTAAACTCAATATTAGTATAGATTCCCAATTCATTCTGTATCTCTTAGGTAACTTCAGTTTTATGTTTGTACTTATCTTTTAGCATTCCATCTTTAAAAAAGACCTACATTGCATACATTCTGCATGCAAGTTATTGAGTAAATAGCTTCTTGGGTTGTTTGATAATCAGATAATGGGAAGACCAGTAGCCTGGGAGCCAGAAAAACTAGATTCCTTTTTTTTTTTTTTTTTTGCAACATGAGTTGAAATTTATTTTTAATCTCTCTCTTTTTATAATTGAAGTATAGTTAATTTACAACGTTGTGTTAGTTTCAGGTGTACAGCAAGGTGATTCATACATATATATTTTTTCCTGTTCTTTTGCATTAGAGGTTATTATGAGATATTGAATATAGTAACCTATGCTATACAGTAAATCCTTGTTATAGTATCTATTTTATATATAGTGGATAATGGTGTGTATCTGTTAATCCAGTACTCCTAATTTATCCCTTCCCACCCTCTTTCCTCTTTGGTAACCATAAGTTTGTTTTCTATGCCTGTGAGTCTGTTTCTGGTTTGTAAATAAGTTCATTTGTATTATTATTTTAGATTCCACACATAGGTGATATCATATAATATTTGTCTTTCTCTGTCTGGCTTACTGCACCTAATCTCTAGGTCCAACCATGTTGCTGCAAATGGCAATATTGCATTCATTTTTTATGGCCGAGTAATATTCCATTGTATATATGTACCACATCTTCTTTATCCATTCATCTGTCGATGGACACTTAGGTTGTTTCCATGTCTTGCCTATTGCAAATAGTGCCTCTATGAACATTGGGGGTGCATGTATCTTTTCAAATTATAGTTTTCACCTTTTCTGGATGTATGTCCAGGAGTGGGATTGCTGGATCATATGGTAACTCTATTTTTAATTTTTTAAGGACCTTCCATACTGTTCTCCATAGTGGCTGCACCAATTTACATTCCCACCAACAGTGTAGGAGGGTTCCCTTTCAGAGAAACTAGATTCTAAATATGTTTCTGCCACTGATTAATATGTGATTGGGCCTCAGTTTCTCCACCTGTAAAATAGGTTGGAGTAGAAATTATCCAAAGTTCATTCTGGCTCTAACACTCAGAGACTGCCTGACTCACACAGCAGAACTTTTTTCTTTCTTCCAAGTGTATATTGTGGTAGGCCCTAGGACTCAAAGTAAAAAAGTAGAGTTCTATCCTTAAGAAATTTACAGTGGAGTAGAGGGAGAAACATCATATTACAGTGTGATGAGTAGAGGTATGTAAAGGGAATGATAAGACCAGATAGAAGCAACATCTCACCAATGGGAAGCAAACACACAGCCAATGGGAAGATAAGAGAAAGCTGTAGAGGAGTTATGGCACCTGAATTGAACCTTAAAGAAGAAATATGAGCTACGGAAGAGGTGAGGAGAAGGACATGCCCGGAGGAAATAGTATGTGAAGAAACAAAAGAGAGAGGAAGAACACGTCATCTAGAGAACAGGCGGCTGCAGGGCAGAGGATGTGGGCAAAGAGGTAGAGAGGAGCCTTCTCCTCACTCTTCCATGTCTCTGTGATCAATCTCACATCTTCCTCCTTTGGCTTTAGTCACCCTCCATTTGCTGCAGACACCCCAATTTATATCTTCAGCCTAGACTTGCTCTTGAACTTTAGACCTAGATATCCAACTCTCCATGGACATCTCCACATGTCTGGCACCTCAAATTTATGATTTTCAACCCTGAGGAAGTACCTTCTCTTGTGTTCACTGTCTTGGTAAATGGTATTACCATCCACTTAGTTGCTTGTGCTAGAAATTTAGGTTTTATCCTTGTTACTTCTCTTTTTTTGTAACCACTGTTCTCCCTCAATCCAATCAATTCCCAGGGACTAATAAGTATACCCCCTAAACGCATCTTTAACCCATTTGTTTCCCTCTATCTCCACTACCATCACCAAGCTGCCATTATCTGGACGTGATGGTTGGGGCTCTGGAGTAAAATATGGTCCCATCATATTCCTATTTAAAACTTTCAATGGAAATGCACCATTCTTAGGATAAGCTCTGAAGACTGATTGATTCTACTCCTGTCCCCCCATCCCCAGCCCTATCTGGAATCTCCTCATTCTCTTTGGTCCAGTCACACTGTCCTTCTCTATGTTGCTCTAACAGCCTAGCCTCCTGCCCACCCTTAGGGTTTTTGCACTTTCTGTATCCTCCATCTGGAAAGCTCTTCTCTCCTCTACCATCCCCCATCTCTAGGCTAACTGCTATTCATTCTTCAGCTCTCACTTTAAATGCCATTTCCATGGGGAAGTTTTTCTTGACCATTTCCCCTGTAGATTAGGTTAGATTCTCTATTCTTATAATACCACTTAAAATTTCTTTGTAGCATGATCACATTTACACTTAATTAATAATTAATCATGTAATTATTTGCTTAATATCTGTTTCTCCTGGTGAAATGTGCCATTCCATAAGGACAAGGTCAGGCATGTTTGGTTCACTACAGTGTCCTCAATGTCTAATAAATTTTTTTTGAAGGGAAAACAAGATGAAAGGGAGGGAGCAGCTAAATAAGATAAGGTCTGGAAAGTGTCCACTGGGTTCAGCAATTAAGAGGTCATGGGTGACCTTGGAGCAGGCAGTTTTGGTGGGGTGGTATGGGTAGATTGGCAAATTAAAGTCGGTTCGAGGAGTGAAAAGGAGGTGAGAAAGTGGAGGCAGTGTAATCGTAAACTAATTTCAAGAATCTTATTCATGGGAAAAATAAAAACAATATGACAATTGATAAAGGGAAGATGTAGGATCAAGGGATGTTTTATTAATACTTTTCAAGATAAGAGAGGACTGAGCTTATTTTTATGGCTAAAAAGAAAGCAGTAAAAGAGAAGATGTACAGACTAATTGAGAGATTAAGAATATAGGAAAAAGATATAATTTCTCTTTATAATGGAAGAAGGTTGTAGTACAAGCTGAGATCCAGAGCATAAGATATGTTTTGTAAAGGTTAAAAGTTACCTCTTTTAACTTTTAGAAGGAAGGAAGTAAAAGGCTGCTGTACATACGGATTAAATAGAGGTGTGGTTTCTGCTTGAGAGTCTGGACTTCCTTCCAGTTGAAGGAGGCACTCAGAGAAAGGGGGCGCTGGGGAGAGAACGCAAGGAGAGCGGTACGAGCTTAGAATCGCTGTTTGAGGGGAGTGGGACAGGAAGCTGACCAGGACCAAGTCGAAAGATTGCTGAACCTTGCCAAGGGAGACGTGTGGTGCCAGCCATCCATATCATTGTGTAATTTTCTCCAGAAGTGCTCAGCGACGTCACTGAAGGAGTGAGATGTGTGGGTTCTTCCAAGTCTGAGAGTTTGCAGGGAAAGAACAATTAGGAAGTTGGGAATAGAGGTTGGGAGGTATTTGAATGATTGAGCGACTGGGTCTAAGTTGGATAAAGAAGGAAATGAAGACACAAGGTGGTGACAGACTGAGAGTAAAATCAGTGATACAGGGGTTGCATAAAAAGAAACGAAATTGAGTTATTTGTAGTGAGGTGGATGGACCTACAGTCTGTCATACAGAGTGAAGTAAGTCAGAAAAAGAAAAACAAATACCGTATGCTAACACATATATGTGAATCTAAAAAAAAAGTTCTGAAGAAACTAGGGGCAGAACAGGAGTAAAGACACAGACGTAGAGAATGGACTTGAGGACACGGGGAAGGGGAAGCTGGGACAAAGTGAGAGAGTGGCATGGACATATATACACTACCAAATGTAAAATAGGTAGCTAGTGGGAAGCAGCTGCATAGCACAGGGAGATCAGCTCAGTGCTTTGTGACCACCTAGAGGGGTGGGATAGGGAGGGTTGGAGGGAGACACAAGAGGGAGGAGATATGGGGATATATGTATACATATAGCTGATTCACTGTGTTATAAAGCAGAAACTAACACACCATTGCAAAGCAATAAAGATGTTAAAAAAAAACAATACTTCAAAAAAAAAAAAAAGGAATCGAGAGGTTCTGAGAGCTAGGGGAATGTAGGAGAGAGGAGTGAGAGATTGTGGTGATGGTGTAGAAGTGGAAGTTACCTGGGGTATAAGTAGATCCAGATTGGCCACAGGGCTTGACATCATCAGAGGCACCTTCACATTTGCCCTATAAGCTGGCAGCACCCTCACTTTCTTCTATTCTCACTTCTCGCTAGAAATCCCTTTGTCGCTCCCTGGGCCAGATCACTAAAAATATGGCAAAGGAGAAAGTGGTGATAGGATTTATTCATTCATCTTTTGTCAGTTTAATTCCATTCACTTCAACAAGTATTTAGTGTGTAAATGCCAGGTGCCAAGGCATTGCTCTGTGGTGAAGAGGTTCAGTGCTTCCCTTTGAGGTATATCATTCTGTTAACTTTGTAGAGAGTGGATTTGGAATGTGTGGGTGGGGACTTGGGAGAGAGACAAGACAAGACTTCTAAGCAGCGACACTAGTGGCTTCACTATTTAATAGCTCTATGTCCCTGGGGTATTTATTTAACCTCTCTGGGTCTTAGTTTCTTCATCTGTATAATGGGAACATTAATAGTACCTAGCTTGTAGGTTTGTTGGGAAACTATTTATTTATAATGATGCCTTACAGATGCCATGGCTGGAGCAGGAAAGGTACCAAATGAAACTGGAACATCTTGCATAAAAGTGAGGAAATGCTCACAAAAAATGATGGGGGCCTGTCAAAAGAGACATAAGAGCCAGGCTGAAGGGGCTTCCACTGGTCAAATCTGGGATAATTTGGGCATCAAAAATAAATAAGGAAGTAATGAATTCTACTCTACTGAATAAAATAAGAATCCGTGAGTCTATAATGATAAATAGATAAATAAGTAAGGAGAGAAAGCTCTTTTTTATGGTAATATGTCAATGAATAAATGTGGAAGGGATGAGGAAAATTTTAAAGACACCATTTTGCAACCATCATAGAAAAAATTAATTTAGGTAAAAGTCATCAATGAATGCTAAATTGAGTGGAGGAAAGTTAATGAAGAACAGGGTGTTCATATTGTATAGATGTATCTCACTATAAATATTTATTACAATAGGGAAAATATTAGCAATCCAGTGGAGAAATAGACAACACTTTCACCAAGTGAACAAAACTAACATCACCCCAAAAAACATGATTTGCCACCAACGTGATACCATGGAAAAAGACACAACCTCACTTCTTGGTATTCCAGCCACAAATGCACAACCTAAACGTAGTCATTTGACACAGCACACAAACCCGTACTGAAGGACATTGTATAAAATAACTGGCCTGCATTATTCAAAAGAAAGACCAAGTAACCATTCCATATTAAAGGAGACTGAAGAGACATGACGACTGTGATTCATTGTCCTGGACTGGATTCTGCACTAGAAAAAAAATACTACAAAAGACATTATTGGGGCAATAAGTGAAATCGGAATATGGTCTTTAGGTTAGATAAAAAGACTCTATCAGTGTTAGATTTTCTCAGTTTTATAACTGTAGTATAGTTATGTAAGAAAATACATGCTGAAATGTAAATGGGTAAAATAGCATGATATATACAACCAACTCATAATTGTTTAGGAAAAAAAATATGGAGAGGAAGAAAATGCTACAGCAAATGTTGTGAAATTATAACAACTGGTGAATCCAGGGTTAGGGTGTAGAGGAGATTTGTACTTTTCTTGTAAATTTTCTATAAGCTTGAAATTATTTAAAAATAAAGTTTAAAAGATAAGTGTTAAAAAATTCCCGCCCTACTCTCAATAAAAGTTAATTATCTCCTCTTCCTCCCTGCCCCCACGCCCCCCCACCCCCGCCAACCCCAAACACCAGTTGGGACATTCTTGCAGTATTTCAAGTAAGAGGTGATGGAGGACCTCATCTCAGGCATCAGGCATTGGAAATAGGGATGGAGTAGACAGGAAATATTCAAGCTAATTGCACCAGAAATTCTGGCAATGATGTGGGGAATGCTCCATGCCATGGAATGCCACATGCCACTAAATATATGACACATCACCTCAATTCATACAGCCCACGGCCAATTCTCACCATGCAGAATGAACTTTCTGTGGCATACTCTTCATGTGTGCCACGCATTCCATCCAAGTACAGTTGGCTTCTGTACCTTATGGTACCTCTTTAGGGCAGTAATGGAGATAAAAGGCTAGCTCGTTTTCACATCGACAGAGATCACCTTTTCCTTCTCTCAGGGAGAAAATGAGAGAGAGGAAGAGGAAGAGAAAGGAGGAGCAATGAGAATTGTTATGGGAACAACCTAGAATGGGCGTTCCAGAAGACATCTCCTTTCTCTATTTCTGCAATCTTTTCCTGGCTGCCAGAACTTAGCCCCCAGTGGTTTGTGCCTAAGCCTGACTCTTTCTATACTAGAAGAAGGTGAGGTAGCTCACCTCCTCTTTCAGATTTACCTTTAAAAGTCTAGTGGTTCAAGATCAACATAGTGACTCATCTGGGGCTGTAAAGCTACAGCCAGCTCCGGCAGCATGCATGTGTGAGACCGGATGGAGAGGTGTCAAATGGATTATGCCATCTCAACAAAGCACTGATTCGTTGATTAAAGTTTGTTTCAGCAAATAAAGTGAGCTTTATTGGAGACAGTATTACTTAAAACCTCCAGTATTTCCTGTCTGCTGACAGAATCAAGCCCAAGATGGCTTTCTATGATCTTGAATTATTCCACCTTGCCAAACCCTCCATACACTAATACTTGAATCCCACTGGGCAACTCATCAGGCCACCAATTTCCTATTTCCCTCTCCTGTGGCTTTGTTCATTCTATTACCTAAGTTAGGAATGTCTTGGGCCACCATGGGACCAAGTTCAAGAGTCAACTTACATGCCAGCTTCTGGAAGCCCTCTGTGAGACTGCCAAGCAGAATGAAAATAATTTATTTCTTCCTTTGGTCTATATGAAGTATGTCCCCCATATATATACGAATATATAGTTCTCCCTTGGTATCCATGGGGGATTGGTTCCAGGACCCCCATGGATACCAAAATCCGAGGATGCTCCAGTCCCTTATATAAAATGGCATAGTATTTGCATATAACCTGAGCACATCCTCCCTTATATTGATACTTTAAATCATTTCTAGATTATTTATAATACCTAATACAACGTAAATGCTATGTAAATAGTCGCCATGCACAGCAAATTCAAGTTTTGCTGTTTGGAACTTTCTGGAATTTTTTTCCCCAAATATTTTCCACCTGTAGTTGGTTGAATTTTCAGATGTGGAAACTGCAGATAAAGAGGGCTGACTGTATTGTCATACAATTTAACATAAATATGACATTTATTAAATTCTCTTTCAGTCTTTTCTTCTATGCTTATGTCTTAAAAAGACTTTAAGAAATAGAAATGGAAATGTAGCAGGAGTGAGAAACTTACTGGATGTTTGTTAGAGTGAGTGGGATGAAGGAAAACACGAGATGAAAGATACTACAATTATCTGTGAGACTTGGTGTAAATCATGTAAGCAAAATAAAGGATCTAATATTGATATATGCAAAGCATTTTACTTTTAGAAACTTTGGCTCCTTTGTAGAGCATTAATTTTTATGTCATATTAGGTAGAGAAAATGCACTTTTGTATATAAAAACTTTATCATTAAGTTATTTACCTTTTCTTTCAGAAACTGTTGTCTTTCCAACTCCATCTTTAGGCACAGACAAATGGTCAGCTGAGTGGCATCATTAATAGAAGCAGCTATTTTAGAAGCTCTACTTCTGGAAGTGGAGTAAAAAGGAGGCGTAACCTGGAGTTTAAGATACCCACTGATAATGAGGGTATTTGAGTGATGGTAATTGGCAAGGAGAAAGACTTAAAGATCTATCTGGAGACCAACCCTCACACTCCAGGCATGCTGCCAGATAAAGACTAAAAACAGCATGTAAGATGGCAAGAAAAATATGCTCTTGGTTTCTTCATTGCCATAAAAGCCACTGGGAAGAGCTTAAAGAGATATGCCATTCCTGAATAGTAACATGAGACTTCTTGTTCTATGACTTGTGTGAAAACTTCTGCCCTTCCAGACTGGAGACAAGGAATATCATTTTCAACAAAGTGCAACCCTTTGGTCTATCTGCTCATCATCAAAAAAACGGGTACCGTAAGCAAAGCTGCAGAATGAACATCCATGTACATTCAGTGCTGCTCTTGGAACAGATCAGTAACTCAACAATATTGCTTCTTTCTTTTAGACTAAGGTAATGGAACCTCTTTAACCTTGAGGATGACAATTTGATTTTTGCACACCACACAAGATTTGGTAGTACACGACAAGCTTACAGAATGTAGCCACAGCTTCTTGCTCTGGGAAATGTGGATCAATTTAATTATTAAAACCAGTTTGATGTTGGGGCCCTTGTGAGCAGAATCTTTAAGATGACCTGAGCCAATCCACACTCCATTATTTCTTAACGGACACTTAACATGTTCTTTGTAGCTATCAAGCTGTATCTCCCCAAATCCAAGACAATGAGTAAATTACATCAGTTCAGTCAGTGAATAAATCAGTGAAAATGGTTGCATGACTGAACTGACAAGTCATTTGACACATTGTAAACTGAAACACTGAAGGAAATTGGAAGAACTGAGATCGTGTTGTCCCGAGTCACTTAAAATCTCTGAGTGTGTTTCGTTTTCTGTAAAATGGGTGTGTTAATACTTTGCCCAGATGGGTTGTGGTGAAGGTTAGAAATAATGCATGTAAAGTATCTGACATGTAGCAGACCCTTGATAAATGGTTGCTGTAATTATTATTATTATGAAAAGTTCGAGTTACTTTGAAGAAATTAACCAATTAGTTACTGGTTGATGTAGATTTAAAAAAATAACTTCTATCTAGTACTGTTTTATTAATCAATTAGGTATAATGGCAAAAGGCAGTTTAAAGCTGGATTAACCCAAGTTGTCAAGCAGCTTAAATAGCAAGCCAGCCATTTATTTTAGTTTATTATTTATCTGCCTTCACTGTTAATAACCAAGCCCCTTAGTTTCAGCTGTTTTATGGAATATTCTTTTAGTACATAGCTGATCTAATTGGTATCTTGTTAATAGGAAAAACTGAGTAAGAGAATAATAGTGATTGCTTGAAGAAGGAGGAAGCTATTGCTTCTAGTTCAACATTTTACGAAATGGACTGCAAATAGAATAAAAGCAGTATTCTCATACGGTGGAATCCCTGATACATTAAGAATACCAGCAGTATACAGGCTGTAAGCAAAAAGCAATAAATATGTCAAAAGAAACTTTAGAAATGATTTTTTTGCAAGCCAAGAAAATTGTCAATTAACTTGGAGATTATATGTGTACTAATGTACTTGTATTCCTCACCTTCTGATCTTGATTAGTTTTTCAGTGCTATTGGCATCTCTAAGGTTGCAATTTGGGGGAGATTCTGGGTTGCAGTCGTGCTGTCAAAGGGTCATTCGTCCTGGTAATAAGGTAGCTAGTGGTCCCTGGGAGAGAAGAGAAAACAATCAGGTCTTGAAAGCTGAAACACTGAAGTCAAGGGTGAGTTCTTGGCGGAAGCCTAGCTCCTCTTTCTCAGTGTTTGTTATTGTTGCGATGAAGAAGAAAATGGTGGGGTTCACACCTACAGCCATGAAGTGGGAACCAAAATAACAAAGGAACACAACCACTGAAGCGGCAGACTGTACTATATCTGGGGACTATTTTTGAGAGCATGTTGGTGTTTTGTTTTCTTTTTAAAGTACCTTTAGATAGCTCTCAATCTCTGGAAAAAATACTCAGCAACTCAGGAATTTCAGTCTCTCATCCTTCTGTCAATTTCCTCTCCAAGATGGTGTCTCAGTTTTAGGGAAGAGACAATCCTGAACTTGGGTAGGAGAGAAGAAGAACCCTTTGATTCCATTGATTTTTGGAGTAATGTTACTTGTCCCTCTAGACTGCTACTCACCATGAGCTTTTGTGGCTAAAGTCTGCAGCTGGTATAACACATAGTCTGGGGTATCTCTAATTTGTTTGGGCCCAGAGGTGCTTTCTGGCTGACTTGGTCATCTGTCAACTCTTGCTGACCCACCTCAGGCACAGCCATGCACTATATCTAGGGCCAGATGGCCAGCCTTTGTTGTAGAGTCACACCATCTTTTCCAGGATGTACCCTGGGAAGGCTCACTGTATTCATACCACTCTGGAACTGAGGCAGGCTCAGGACTGCAAACAAAACCATCTGGCTGCCTAACCACACCATTCTGCCCTCATAGTTATTATCCCATGTTGGCATAGAACCATTCTCCTCTTGGTGTTTTCCTCAATTTCTCTGTAGTATATACCCGAAGACACCTTTCTCCAAAGGAGTCACCTTCAAGTTGGGGAGTGGAGCGCAGAGAAAGTGAACACTGAGGTATCTTCCTTTTCTGACTCCCCCTCCCTCTCCATCTTCCTCATTTATTCATAATGCACTGGGTCTTAGGGTTGCCCCCTTTCACTCTGTGTTATCTCCCTTCTACCAGAAATCCTAACAGGCAGAAGGAATGCCCTCTGGGAAAAACTCAGAGAACTTGAGCAGATCCTGTAGGCTTGGTCCTAAAATCTTAAGGAAGAAGAAAGAATAACTTAGACATTCTTTCAAGACAATGGCTTATTTAGAAACCATTGTAAGACAGTTATATTTATATTTTGATATGATATTTTAATGATACAAAATTACATTTGAAATGTCAGAATCTGAACATTTTGGGTCCTTTTGTAATAATCCTAATTCTCTTGTACAACCATGTGACTTCCTCCTTTCCTCCACACCACAAGTGTCCTTGGGCCAACCAGGGAGGAGATTATGAACTTAGAAAGACAAAAGAAAAAAGCAGACTATTTCAGAATATTACCTTCCATGTACTTATCCAATGAATTGATCTATTAAGCAACATTTACATTTCTTCTAGATTTTCATACAAATGGAATCATACAGTATGCATTCTTTCATTTCTGGCTTCTTTGCTTAGCAATATGTTTTTGAGATTTATCCATGTTATTGGTTGTATGGGTAGCTTGTTTCTTTTTATTGCTGAGTAGTATTCATTGAATAGATATACCACAATTTGTTTCTCCATTTAGCTTTGATGGAAATTTGAGTGTTTCCAGTTTGGAGCTAATAAGAATAAAGTTGCAATGAACATTTGTGTACAAGACTTTTTGTGGACATCTGGCCCTAATTTTAAGTCCAGACCTGGAGCATGTAAACAATCATGTGAAACAGACCTCAGTTCAACATCATAATATGCCTTGGTGTAATTTTGTATGTGTTTACACCTTTCATCAAAATTGGGACATTTTCAGCCAAGTATTTCTTCTGCTTCTCCACTTTCTCCTTTTCAAGATCTTCAATTACCCATATGTTAGACCTTTAAATTGTATGATCGGTTATTGAAGCTCTGTTTAATTTTCACCATATTTTCCTCTGCGCTTTAGTTTGAATAATGTCTACTCTTTCTTTCAAGTTTACTGATGCTTTCTTCTAGAGTGTGTAATCCACTATTAAGTTCATGAAGTGAATTTTTCATTTATTTCATTTCTCAGCTCTAGAAGTTTTCTGCTAATTAAAAATATTTTATCCTCTAATTATGTTCATGTTTTCTTTTAAATCCTTGAACATATGTAGAATAGCTGTTTTTAAGTCATTTGCTAATTCCTTCTTCTCTGTCACATCTGGATTGTTTTTAAAGAATTCATGATCTCCGTGATTTGTGACATATTTTTTCTACTTCTTTGCATGTCTAGTTTTTCTTTGATTATTGGATGCTAGATATTGCAAATTTATATTGTTGAACATCTGGACTTTGTTGTTTTTCTTTAAAGAATGATGAGTTTATTTTGGAAAGTAGTTATTTGTAGACCAGCTTGACCCTCTTGAGTCTTGCTTTTAAGCTTTGTTAGGGTAGCTGAAGAGTATCCCTTACTTTAAGGCTAATTTAACCCTACTGCTAAGAAATGATCCTTTTGGAGTCTCTAATGAATGTCCTGGATGTTCAAAAAGGCCTCTCCATTCTGACAGTTTAGAACTCAATTGTCTCCTAATCCTTTGAGAATTCTGGGACTTGTTCAGTTTATAGCTTTCTGGTATTCTTAATTTGTTATTTACCTAGCCTTGAGTTCAAATCTTATAAATAAGAACAGATTGGTATTTACCCAAAGATGGAAGAGGATTTCTATACAGATTTCTAGGACTCTATTCTGTTAGTTTAGTGAAACACATTAATAGATTTTCAAATGTTAAATCATGCTTGCATTTTTGGGATAAACTAAAGTAGTTTATATTGTTCCTTTCTCCCCAGCATTTAGTATGCTACAATTTTATTTAGATTTTTCCATCTATGTTAATCAGTACGACAGACATAAATTTCCCTTATCATACTCTCCTTATGTACTATTGGTACTAAAGTGATATTAGACTTATAAAATAAGTTGGGATACTTTTTCTCTTTTTCTATTTTGGGTAGGAATGTGATTATGTCTTTATTTGGTAGAACTTTGTCTGAATTTCTTTTTTTGTGTAAGTAAATTTTAAATAGCTAGTTCAATTTCTTTAACTTCCAAATTTATGACGTTTGATATAGTTTTAAATTGAAGTATAACATATTTACAAGGAAGAGCATCAAGGTTAAGTGTACAGCTCACAGCTACCACTTGAGATTTATTTCCTTCTCATTTGTGGCCCGTTGAATTTCCCTTACTTGTGAATTCAGCCATGTATTTGAAAAGATGTAAGTTTTTTAAGTGGAAGGGTATTTATTAGCTATTACTTTGTAACAAACAAAATCTCAGTAGCATTCAACAATAAACTTTTTTTCTCTGCCTCACATGTTTGTAAGTCTACTGGACCTGCTCTGCCCCACGTGTCTTTCACACATGTTCTCATGGCTCTGGCAATTTTGCAAGAGGTTTTTATAATATTATATTTCTCCAATTAGCAGTGTGGCTTGTATCCTATTTATTCAATTCTTTTTTTTAAAAACATCTTTATTGGAGTATAATTGCTTTACAGTGGTGTGTTAGTTTCTGCTTTATAACAAAGTGAATCAGTTATACATATACATATGTTCCCATATCTCTTCCCTCTTGCGTCTCCCTCCCTCCCACCCTCCCTATCCCACCCCTCCAGGCGGTCACAAAGCACCGAGCTGATCTCCCTGTGCTATGCGGCTGCTTCCCACTAGCTATCTACCTTACGTTTGGTAGTGTATATATGTCCATGCCTCTCTCTCGCTTTGTCACAGCTCACCCTTCCCCCTCCCCATATCCTCAAGTCCGTCTTCTAGTAGGTTTGTGTCTTTATTCCTGTCTTACCCCTAGGTTCTTCATGACATTTTTTTTTCTTAAATTCCATATATATGTGTTAGCATACGGTATTTGTCTTTCTCTTTCTGACTTACTTCACTCTGTATGACAGACTCTAGGTCTATCCACCTCATTACAAATAGCTCAATTTCGTTTCTTTTTATGGCTGAGTAATATTCCATTGTATACATGTGCCACATCTTCTTTATCCATTCATCCGATGATGGGCACTTAGGTTGTTTCCATCTCCGGGCTATTGTAAATAGAGCTGCAATGAACATTTTGGTACATGACTCTTTTTGAATTATGGTTTTCTCAGGGTATATGCCCAGTAGTGGGATTGCTGGGTCATATGGTAGTTCTATTTGTAGTTTTTTAAGGAACCTCCATACTGTTCTCCATAGTGGCTGTACCAATTCACATTCCCACCAGCAGTGCAAAAGTGTTCCCTTTTCTCCACACCCTCTCCAGCATTTATTGTTTCTAGATTTTTTGATGATGGCCATTCTGACTGGTGTGAGATGATATCTCATTGTAGTTTTGATTTGCATTTCTCTAATGATTAATGATGTTGAGCATTCTTTCATGTGTTTGTTGGCAGTCTGTATATCTTCTTTGGAGAAATGTCTACTTAGGTCTTCTGCCCATTTTTGGATTGGGTTTTTTTTTTTGTTATTGAGCTGCATGAGCTGCTTGTGAATTTTGGAAATTAATCCTTTGTCAGTTGCTTCATCTGCAAATATTTTCTCCCATTCTGAGGGTTGTCTTTTGGTCTTGTTTATGGTTTCCTTTGCTGTGCAAAAGCTTTGAACTTTCATTAGGTCCCATTTGTTTATTTTTGTTTTTATTTCCATTTCTCTAGGAGGTGGGTCAAAAAGGATCTTGCTGTGAGTTATGTCATAGAGGGTTCTGCCTATGTTTTCCTCTAAGAGTTTGATAGTTTCTGGCCTTACATTTAGGTCTTTAATCCATTTTGAGCTTATTTTTGTGTACGGTGTTAGGGAGTGATCTAATCTCATACTTTTACAAGTACCTGTCCAGTTTTCCCAGCACCACTTATTGAAGAGGCTGTCCTTTCTCCACTGTACATTCCTGTCTCCTTTATCAAAGATAAGGTGACCATATGTGCGTGGGTTTATCTCTGGGCTTTCTATCCTGTTCCATTGATCTATCTTTCTGTTTTTGTGTCAGTACCATACTGTCTTGATTACTGTAGCTTTGTAGTATAGTCTGAAGTCTGGGAGCCTGATTCCTCCAGCTCCGTTTTTCGTTCTCAAGATTGCTTTGGCTATTCGGGGTCTTTTGTGTTTCCATACAAATTGTGAAATTTTTTGTTCTAGTTCTGTGAAAATTGCCAGTGATAGTTTGATAGGGATTGCATTGAATCTGTAGATTGCTTTGGGTAGTAGAGTCATTTTCACAATGTTGATTCTTCCAATCCAAGAACATGGTATATCTCTCCATCTATCTGTATCATCTTTAATTTCTTTCATCAGCATCTTATAATTTTCTGCATACAGGTCTTTTGTCTCCTTAGGTAGGTTTATACCTAGATATTTTATTCTTTTTGTTGCAATGGTAAATGGGAGTGTTTTCTTGATTTCACTTTCATATTTTTCATCATTAGTGTATAGGAATGCCAGAGATTTCTGTGCATTAATTTTGTATCCTGCAACTTTACCAAATTCATTGATTAGCTCTAGTAGTTTTCTGGTAGCATCTTTAGGATTCTCTATGTATAGTATCATGTCACCTGCAAACAGTGGCAGCTTTACTTCTTCTTTTCTGATTTGGATTCCTTTTATTTCCTTTTCTTCTCTGGTTGCTGTGGCTAAAACTTCCAAAACTATGTTGAATAAGAGTGGTGAGAGTGGGCAACCTTGTCTTGTTCCTGATCTTAGTGGAAATGTTTTCAGTTTTTAACCATTGAGGACAATGTTGGCTGTGGGTTTGTCATATATGGCCTTTATTATGTTGAGGAAAGTTCCCTCTATGCCTACTTTCTGCAGGGTTTTTATCATAAATGGGTGTTGAATTTTGTCAAAAGCTTTCTCTGCATCTATTGAGATGATCATATGGTTTTTCTCCTTCAATTTGTTAGTGTGGTTTATCACATTGATAGATTTGCATATATTGAAGAATCCTTGCATTCCTGGGATAAACCCCACTTGATCATGGTGTATGATCCTTTTATTGTGCTGTTGGATTCTGTTTGCTAGTATTTTGTTGAGGATTTTTGCATCTATGTTCATCAGTGCTATTGGCCTATAGTTTTCTTTCTTTGTGACATCCTTGTCTGGTTTTGGTATCAGGGTGACGGTGGCCTCGTAGAATGAGTTTGGGAGTGTTCCTCCCTCTGCTATATTTTGGAAGAGTTTGAGAAGGATAGGTGTTAGCTCTTCTCTAAATGTTTGATAGAATTCACCTGTGAAGCCATCTGGTCCTGGACTTTGGTTTGTTGGAAGATTTTTAATCACAGTTTCAACTTCAGTGCTTGTGATTGGTCTGTTCATATTTTCTATTTCTTCCTGATTCAGTCTTGGCAGGTTGTGCATTTCTAAGAATTTGTCCATTTCTTCCAGGTTGTCCATTTTATTGGCATAGAGTTGCTTGTAGTAATCTCTCATGATCTTTTGTATTTCTGAAATGTCAGTTGTTACTTCTCCTTTTTCACTTCTAATTCTATTGATTTGAGTCTTCTCCCTTTTTTTCTTGATGAGTCTGGCTAATGGTTTATCTATTTTGTTTATCTTCTCAAAGAACCAGCTTTTAGTTTTATTGATCTTTGCTATCATTTCCTTCATTTCTTTTTCATTTATTTCTGATCTGATTTTTATGATTTCTTTCCTTCTGCTAACTTTGGGGTTCTTTTGTTCTTCTTTCTCTAATTGCTTTAGGTGCAAGGTTAGGCTGTTTATTCGAGATGTCCTGTTTCTTGTGGTGGGCTTGTATTGCTATAAACTTCCCTCTTAGAACTGCTTTTGCTGCATCCCATAGGTTTTGGGTCATCGTGTCTCCACTGTCATTTGTTTCTAGGTATTTTTTGATTTCCTCTTTGATTTCTTCAGTGATCTCTTCGTTATTAAGTAGTGTATTGTTTAGCCTCCATGTGTTTGTATTTTTTACAGATCTTTTCCTGTAATTGATATCTAGTCTCATAGCGTTGTAGTCGGAAAAGATACTTGATACAGTTTCAATTTTCTTAAATTTACCAAGGCTTGATTTGTGACCCAAGATATGATCTATCCTGGAGAATGTTCCATGAGCACCTGAGAAAAATGTGTATTCTGTTGTTTTTGGATGGAGTGTCCTATAAATATCAATTAAGTCCATCTTGTTTAATGTATCATTTAAAGCTTGTGTTTCCTTATTTATTTTCATTTTGGATGATCTGTCCATGGGTGAAAGTGGGGTGTTAAAGTCCCGTACTATGATTGTGTTACTGTCGATGTCCCCTTTTTTGGCTGTTAGTATTTGCCTTATGTATTGAGGTGCTCCTATGTTGGGTGCATAAATATTTACAATTGGTATATCTTCTTCTTGGATTGATCCCTTGATCATTATTTAGTGTCCTTCTTTGCCTCTTGTAATAGTCTTTATTTTAAAGTCTCTTTTGTCTGATATGAGAATTGCTACTCCAGCTTTCTTTTGGTTTCCATTTGCATGGAATATCTTTTTCCATCCCCTTACTTTCAGTCTGTATGTGTCTCTAGGTCTGAAGTGGGTCTCTTGTAGACAGCATATATATGGGTCTTGTTTTTGTATCCATTCAGCCAATATGTGTCTTTTGGTGGGAGCGTTTCGTCCATTTACATTTAAGGTAATTATCGATTTGTATGTTCCTATTCCCATTTTCTAAATTGTTTTGGGTTCGTTATTGTAGGTCTTTTCCTTCTCTTGTGTTTCTTGCCTAGAGAAGTTCCTTTAGCAGTTGTTGTAAAGCTGGTTTGGTGGTGCTGAACTCTCTCAGCTTTTGCTTGTCTGTAAAGGTTTTAATTTCTCCATCAAATCTGAATGAGATCCTTGCTGGGTAGAGTAATCTTGGTTGCAGGTTTTTCTCCTTCATCACTTTAAATATGTCCTGCCAGTCCCTTCTGGCTTGCAGAGTTTCTGCTGAAAGATCAGCTGTTAACCTTATGGGGATTCCCTTGTGTGTTATTTTTCCCTTGCTGCTTTTAATATGCTTTCTTTGTATTTAACTTTTGACAGTTTGATTAATATGTGTCTTGGCGTATTTCTCCTTGGAGTTTTCCTGTATGGGACTCTCTGTGCTTCCTGGACTTGATTAACTATTTCCTTTCCCATATTAGGGAAGTTTTCAACTATAATCTCTTCAAATATTTTCTCAGTCCCTTTCTTTTTCTCTTTTTCTTCTGTAACCCCTATAATTCGAATGTTGGTGCACTTAATGTTGTCCCAGAGGTCTCTGAGACTGTCCTCCATTCTTTTCATTCTTTTTTCTTTATTCTGCTCTGCAGTAGTTATTTCCACTGTTTTATCTTCTAGGTCACTTATCCATTCTTCTGCCTCAGTTATTCTGCTATTGATCCCATCTAGAGTATTTCTAATTTCATTTATTGTGTTGTTCATCATTGCTTGTTTCATCTTTAGTTCTTCTAGGTCCTTGTTAAATGTTTCTTGCATTTTGTCTATTCTATTTTCAAGATTTTGGATCATCTTTACTATCATTATTCTGAATTCTTTTTCAGGTAGACTGCCTATTTCCTCTTCATTTGTTAGGTCTGGTGGGTTTTTATCTTGCTCCTTCATCTGCGGTGTGTTTTTCTGTCTTCTCAGTTTGCTTATCTTACTGTGTTTGGGGTCTCCTTTTTGCAGGCTGCAGGTTCGTAGCTCCCGTTGTTTCTGGTGTCTGTCCCCAGTGGCTAAGGTTGGTTCAGTGGGTTGTGTAGGTTTCCTCGTGGAGGCGACTAGTGCCTGTGTTCTGGTGGATGGGGCTGGATCTTGTCTCTCTGGTGGGCAGGTTCACGTCTGGTGGTGTGTTTTGGGGTGTCTGTGGACTTATTATGATTTTAGGCAGCCTCTCTGCTAATGGGTGGGGTTGTGTTCCTGTTTTGCTAGTTGTTTGGCATAGGTGTCCACCCCTGTAGCTTGCTGGTCATTGAGTGAAGATGGGTGCTGTCATTGAGATGGAGATCTCTGGGAGATTTTTGCTGTTTGATATTATGTGGAGCTGGGAGGTCTCTTGTTGACCAGTGTCCTGAAGTTGGCTCTTCCACCTCAGAGACACAGCACTGACTCCTGGCTGCAGCACCAAGAGCCTTTCATCCACACGGCTCAGAATAAAAAGGAGAAAAGGTAGAGAGAAAGAATTAGTAGAAGTAGGAAGAAGGAAAGAAAGAAAGAAAGAAAGGGGGGAAGGAAGGAAGGAAGGAAGGAAGAAAGAAGAAAAGAAGGAAAGAAAGAAAAGGAGGGAGGGAGGGAGGGACAGTGGGAGGAAGGAAGGAAGGAGGGAGGAAGGAAAAAAAGAAAGAAGATAAAGTAAAATATAATAAAGTTATTTAATTAAAAATATTAAGAAAAAAATTTAAAAACAAACAAACAAAAAAATGGGCGGATAGAACCTTAGGACAAATGGTGGAAGCAAAGCTATACAGACAAAATGTCACACAGAAGCATACACATACACACTCACAAAAAGAGGAAAAGGGGAAAAACTCATAAATCTTGCTCTCAAATGTCCACCTCCTCAATTTGGGATGATTCATTGTCTATTCATGTATTCCACAGATGCAGGGTACATCAAGTTGATTGTGGAGCTTTAATCCGCTGTTTCTGAGGCTGCTGGGAGAGTTCCCTTTCTCTTCTTCGTTCTCACAGCTCCCAGGGGCTCAGCTTTGGATTTGGCCCCGCCTCTGAGTGTAGGTCGCCGGAGGGCGTCTGTTTTTCCGCTCAGACAGGACGGGGTTAAAGGAGCAGCTGACTGGGGGCTCTGGCGCACTCAGGCCGGTGGGGAGGGAGGGGCACGGAGTGCGGGGCGGGCCTGCGGCGGCGGAAGCCAGCGTGAAGGCGTGACGTGGCACAAGCCTGAGGCGCGCCGTGCATTCTCCCGGCGAAGTTGTTCCTGGATCCCGGGACACCGGCAATGGCGAGCTGCACAGGCTCCCCGGAAGAGGGGTGTGGAGAGTGACCTGTGCTCGCACACAGGCTTCTTGGTGGCGGCAGCAGCAGCCTTAGCGTCTCATGCCCGTCTCTGGTGTCCGCGCTTTTAGCCGCGGCTCGCGCCCGTCTCTGGAGCTCCTTTAAGCAGCGCTCTTAATCCCCTCTCCTCGCGCACCAGGAAACAAAGAGGTAAGAGAAAGTCTCTTGCCTCTTCGGCAGGTCCAGACTTTTCCCCGGACTCCCTCCTGGCTAGCCGTGGCGCACTAACCCCCTGCAGGCTGTGTTCTCGCCGCCAACCCCAGTCCTCTCCCTGCATCCGACCGAAGCCCGAGCCTCAGCTCGCAGCCCCGCCCGGCCCGGCGGGTGAGCAGACAAGCCTCTCGGGCTGCTGAGTGCCGGTCGGCCCTGACCCTCTGTGCGGGAATCTCTCCGCTTTGCCCTCCGCACCCCTGTGGCTGCGCTCTCCTCCGCGGCTCCGAAGCCTTCCCCCCTCCGCCACCCGCAGTCTCCGCCCGCGAAGGGGCTTCCTAGTGTGTGGAAACGTTTCCTCCTTCCCAGCTCCCTCCCACTGGTGCAGGTCCTGTCCCTATTCTTTTGTCTCTGTTTATTCTTTTTTCTTTTGCCCTACCCAGGTACGTGGGGGGTTTCTTGCCTTTTGGGAGGTCAGAGGTCTTCTGCCAGCGTTCAGTAGGTGTTCTGTAGGAGTTGTTCCACGTATAGATGTATTTCTGGTGTATCTGTGGGGAGGAGGGTGATCTTCGCGTGTTACTCTTCCGCCATCTTCCCCTCATCCCCTATTCAATTCTTGTTTAATGTGTTTCCATGAAATTGCCTTTGTGGAGGTCATATATCTTTTTGATCATATTATTTTTTCCATTTTTTATCATCACGTCAATAAAATATAATTATATTTTCCATGGAAAATATTGAACACTTTTAGTATGAAAACTGCATAAAGGTTACTACTGTCACTACTGTATACACAGGAGTGTTGCTTGTAAACCCTGACATACACCAGAATTACCAGAGAAGATGGTTAATTACAGATTTCTAGGCCTCATCACAGAGCTACTGAGTCAGAATCTTCACAGATCGGGCAGGAGAATCTATATTTTTAGCAAGCCTTCCAGATGGTTCTTCTAAGAGTAAATGTTTAAGAACCATTGAAACAGGTTGATCTTGGCCAACATTTGCATTAGCATAAATCTTTGATGTCTGTAATCTTACTATTCTATACTAATTTTATTTTAAGCAATGTTTTCTCTCAAGATTTATCAGGAAGATTACTAAATAATAAGCCTTTTACAGAGGGCTTACAATACTGGATTTAAAATAAAAATAGTGTAGCTTTATTTCCACTTGATGACTTGTAAAATGCTTCAGAAAATGGAGTTCGGATACTATTCAGGTCCTCAGGGCATCTGGATAGATTTGATGCAATCATTATTCAGTACCTCAAGTCAATCTGGTTAGTGACGAACCACTTTTTCTTACAGAATTCTTGAATTTCACTCTGGCCAATCCTGCCTTGTGTTGGACTATAACAAGTCTGGTTAATGTGCTAATAATACTAGAGAGCTCTTTCTGTCTTTTTCTGACAAATTGCTTAGCATAATAAGAGCAGTTCCCTTTAGACTGGCAGCAAGAAATAGTGCTTTCTGTTCCTCAGTCCGATGGTTCATTTGGCTTATTATTTTAAATTGGGCATAATAAGCTTCCCAGGATGATTTTCCTTCAGCGTTGACTGGTCTCTGCATTGGCCGATTACACAAATTGACCATATTGCCACTTATTTCTGGTTCTTGAGGCTAGAAACTTGATTCAGGATTCTACAATGGAAAGGAATATTGCAATCCTCTGGCTTAAAAGACTCTGCTTAAAAAAAAAAACAAAAAGAGACTCTGCTTGATTGTTACCTGAAGAGAGATGTAAACAAAGTTGCCAGAAATTTTCTTCTCTTTCTCATATTTTCTTCAGTGTTTATTATTCCTTTTTATTAAAACAATACTTTGATAATCAATACTTCTCTGCCAATTGAATTTTTGATATATATTTTTCTCTGCTTTCTGAATTTTAAGTTTACTGATATAGTTTGCCTATTTGTTTTTTGTTTTATTTTTTTAAGCAGAGGTGCTTTGAGCAGGTGAGATTCCTTTTGCAAATCCTGGCTGATATCTGCCTTACTCTCTGAGATTTTTTGATTTATTCTAGGTCATTTTCTATATTGTTAATTGATTTGAAGTAACTTGAGATTTCCTTAGCTTTTGAGACTCAGTATCAGGCTTTGAGGCAACAAACTCAGAATATTGTTTACCCTGCTCATTCATATGTGCACATTTAACTATGTGGACTTCACAATTAAAATATTGAGAGGGTTCAGTTGAAGTTAGGGCATTGAGATGCATTTTCCTTCTCTCTGTCCTTTTCCTAAGAAGATTGTTCCGATTAAGAATTATAGAAAACTACATGTATGGCACACGCCTTTACTGAAGCAAATAATGTATTCCTGCTAATAGGAAAAGGTAATGATATAAACAGTAGGTTTCTCTTGGATGTCTTCTGGTCCAGCTTCCACAGTGTTTATGACCCTTTATTGCACTGCTCTTAAGTCATGTAAGATAACTTCTACTGAGTATGAAGAACCACTGCAGTGGTGGATTTCAAGTCATTTAATCATGAAGGTGCCAGCAATTACTTTTATACCCAGCTATTTATGACTCTGGTTATTAATAACTTCTGTAAAATACACTCAAGCATGAGCATAGTTTTTCGGCTTTTGATTTCAGCTCTTAATTTCTAAAGGTGCCCCTTTAGAAATTAATTTTTCGGCATCTATTAGATAATTTCTTATAAAATGACTCACTTCTAATTACTCCAAAATTAAGCTATGGGAGAAGCCACTTGTTATTTGATTTGAGATTCTTGCCTCCCAAGGTAACCAGTAAACTTCTTTGGGGTGGGAGAAAAAGTAAGAAAGCAAAATATCTGGATTCACCCTGAAACTTGGCTTTGATGCATGAGGACCTCATTATCTGATTATTTGTATCCAAGTTCTGAAGTTATAAGGCAGTTTAGGGAAAAGTGGTTGTTACTTAGAAATATCTATTTATGAGCTAATCACTTATATAATTAGTCCCCATCCAACTATCTTTCCTGGGTTAGTGGAACATTTATATTGGCCCATTGTGTCAATACCCTCATCACTCTCTCTATCAAATATTATTAAAAGTCAATAATATGATACAATATAATACAAATTAGTTGCAAAAAATTTACATATCTTTCAAAAGATGTAGAATTTTATGAAATCAATGAAAGTAATATTGATGAACTACACAAATCACATTTTCAGCCACTATTCAACATATAAGGATCTGATAGAGTTCAGTTAACAACTAGAGAAGAGAAATCAAGGAGAAGGAGGATATGAAACAGAATGTGAATATCAAAGGCTTTAGTGAGACCTTTGGAAAAACCAAGTGAAAAAAACCTTCAAATGTTTTCCAAGTGATAGTATTCTGCAACTGAAGTGAAATGTGAAATGATGGGTGTGCTATGCTCTCTTACAATTTTATTGGGGAAATTACAACCAAAAAACTCAAAATTTGATTCACTCCTCTTGATTCTAAGTAACTGAATGGAATTATAAAATATATTTTGTTACTTACAAAATAAAGTTGTCTTCATAATTTTTATTTTCATTTGAAAAATAGTTGTAAACAAACCTTTTTGAACTATTTACTATTAAATTATGGTTCCGTTTTAAGTGGACTTGCCAGGAGACACCTTTTGCTGGCACCAGTGAACCCAGGAAATCAGAACTCCCTGTGCAATGAAGTGATCCACCTTCCTCTTTGCTTTTACCCTTCTCCATCCTCCACTCTAGCTTTCATTTAGTTTCTTGCTTTCTCTACCACTGTCCTTGTTATACTTCAATTTTCTTCCTTTCTATCCATTATCCCTTCTCTTTTGGTGAGACTCCAGCTCCTAGAAAACTAGATGGGTGAATGTATGTAGTCAGTACCTTGAGATGCTTTTTGACCTGTTGATTTCTTTGCAGTTTCACTTCGTCACGAAACACAGAAAAATGCATTTCTATGTCTCCATCCTATCCTTTATTTCTAACAATTTCAAAGTAGTCCTAGCCTGTAAAGGCTGCTTTTTTTAAAAATTATTTTTTATTGGAGTATAGTTGTTTTACAATGTTATGTTAGTTTCTTGCTGTACAGCAAAGTGAATCAGTCATACGTATATACAGATCCACTCTTTTTTAGATTTCCTTCCCATTTAGGTCACCACAGAGCACTGAGTGGAGTTCCCTGTGCTATACTGTAGGTCCTCATTAGTTGTCTATTTTATACATAGTAGTGTATATGTGTCAGTCCCAATCTCCCAATTCATCCCACTCCCCCTCCTTCCCCCCTTGGTAACCATAAGCCTGTTCTCTACAGTAAGTCAGAAAGAGAAAAACTAATATCGTATAATATTGCTTATATGTGGAATCTAGAAAAATGGTAGAGATGAACTTATTTGCAAAGCAGAAATAGAGTCACAGATGTAGGAGGCTGCTTTATTTTTTAATTAACCTTCTTAAGGAGAAAAATTGCCATGGTAATAATTAGTTAGCCTCCCCTTGAGGAAAAGAATTGGGTCAGCAAGTTACAGGAGAGAGTAGGAAGGTGCTTTCAGGGAAGGGTTTTGATTCTTTAAGAAGAATATACGCTGATTCCCTTAGAGAATTGACTTAGAACTTTGCACATGATAAACGCTCTGTAAATATATGTAGATAGGCTTGAGGGGCCAGTGCCAGGAGCCAGTGTTTTATTGTATTGTCAATTCATCTCTAGAGCCAAGTCATAGAAAAGCCTGAGGCATAGTGCAGACCCTTCCCTACTGCCCTTGTTGATTGGTGCTCAGGCTATTTACTATATAGATTAGTGTTTCTCAACTACACTTCAGAACCATGAAGGGAGCTCTTAATCCTGATGCCCAGGCCATGTCCCAGACCAAACCTCCAGGGTGTATTTAGTATTTTGGTGATTCCAATGTGTAGCCAAACTTGAAAATCATTGTCTTAGATCATGTTACTTCTGTGTACTTTCCTTAAGGTGGATTCTATATGGTTCTGAGTTTTCAAATAGTCCTTTTATAGAATTATCATATGATCCAGCAGTCCCACTCCGGGGCCTATATCCAGACAAAACTATAATTCAAGAATATACATGCACTCCTATGTTTGTAGCAGCACTATTCACAATAGCCAAGACATGGAAACAACCTAAATGTCCATCGTTAGATGAATGGATAAAGATGTGGTACATATATACAATGGAATACTATTCAGCCATAAAAAAGAATGAAACAATGCCATTTGCAGCAACGCAGATGCAACTAGAGATTATCATACTAAGTGAAGTAAGTCAGAAAGAGAAAGACAAATACCATATGATATCACATATATGTGAAATCTAAAATATGGCACAAATGAACCTATCTATGAAACAGAAAGAGACTCACAGACATAGAGAACAGACTTGTGGTTACCAAGGGGGAGGGGAGGTGAGGGAGGGATGGACTGGGAGTTTGGGGTTAGTAGATGCAAACTATTACATACAGAATGAATAAGCAACAAGGTCCTACTGTATAGCACAGGGAACTATATTCAATATCCTGGGATAAACCATAATGGAAAAGAATATAAAGAAGAATGTATATATGTGTATAACTGAGTCACTTCGCTGTACAGCGGAGATTAACACAACATTGTAAATCAACTATACTTCAATAAAAATAAAATTTAAAAAACAGTCCTTCTAGGGACTTCCCTGGCAGTCCAGTGGTTAGGACCTGTGCTTCCACTGCAGGGGGCCTGTGTTCAATCCCAGCTCGGGGAACTAGGATCCCACAAGCCGAGCAGTGAGGCCAAAAAAATAAAAAATAAAATAGTCATTTTAACTTTCTACATCAGACACCAATACAGGTTATTCAGTTCTGATGGAAAGACTCAGAACTGTCCTGGAGTATGGTAAGGCAGAGTGCTCAGCCTGGGTGCCAGAATTTATGTAATTTAGGGTTGGGATCAAGTGAAGGCTTTTTTCACATATAATTGTGAGGTGTATCTGCCACAACCTCTCTTCCCCTTTGTGACACTTGATGTCCTTTAACCCAAATGGTGGCTCCTTTAAAGGTGCTGTGGCTTGGCGATTGAGACATCCCTCACCTGGCTGTCCTCTTTCTTCTGGGGTCTGCCTGATGACTGTTGTCAGACTCACTTCTTGAGATATGAAGGATGAAACACCTCTCTGGTCTTCTCCTCCCCAGCCCTCACTTTTTGGGTGATAGGCAGCACAAAATATTCCAGAAGCACTACTGCCGCCCCCAACTATGGTCAAGTATGAGCCTAGGAAACAAATTAAGTAGACGAAACTCCTGCCCTGGCAAGCAGCCTACATTTTAAACTGTGCACACTGCAAAAAATCATTCGCTAGGATGTAATGTAAACATTGACCTACAAGCTTTGGTGTGCTGTGTGTTTGTGTTGTGTAAGTAGCTTGTTGAAACTGAAGGGGAAAGAGATTTATCATCTTACTCCTGTAAGTCAGGCAATGTTCTGGAGGGGCAGAGGGATTTTAGGAGCTCTTTAAGTTGGGGAGAAAGCAGGTATTTGGTCTTAGTGAGCAGTGAAACGAAACAAGAGGCTAACATTTAGAGAAAAGAGATTAATCTACCCAGAAAAGCCAAGTTACTGTATGAAGTAATGGTGTAGAGGTGTAAGTTATGTTTCATGCCCCTAGCACGCAAAAGATGGCTGCAAACTCTTCTATGTGTATTCATTTAAAATAGTGGGTCTTGATATTATAATAAATATAGCTACCATTTGTTTATTGGGTGCTTAGCACATATAAACCAATTTATTCTTCAGGACAATTCTAAGCGGTAGGTAAACTATTAATATTATACCCACTTCACAGATGAGGCACTGATAAAGCCTGCAACTTGCCCCAGGTCACACGGTCAATGAGTGGCAAAGCCAGAACTGTCACTTAGACAGCCTGGCTCTGGACTCCATGTGCATTAAGTTGACTTTGATTGTGCTGTATCATTTCATTCAGTGTAATTGCTGAAATTGTTAATTTTACTTTCTTGCAACTAAGATAAAATCTTGTCTAATCACTTAATTCTACTGGGTTCACTTGGGATGAATGATAATTATTAGTGCCATCTAGTGAGGTTTATTCTGCTGGTCTGATCTAACAAATGGAGCATGTTTAAATTATTATTATTATTTATTTTATTTATTATTTATTTTCTTTTAATTTTTTTGGCTGTGTTGGGTCGTAGTTGCGGCACATGGGATCTTCATTGCGGCACATGGGCTTCTCTCTAGTTGTGGCATGCGGGCTCCAGAGCATGTGGGCACTGTAGTTTGCGGCGCGCAGGCTCTCTAGTTGAGGCGCAGGCTCAGTAGTTGTGGTGTGTGGGCTTAGTTGCCCCACGACATGTGGAATCTTAGTTCCCTGACCAGGGATCGAACCTGCGTCCCCTGCAGTGGAAGGCGGATTCTCGACCACTGGACCACTGGGGAAGTCCCCACAGATGGAGAATTTCTGACAGGACATTGGAGTATCGATTTATTTATTCACAAGTATTTCTTTTCCTGAAGTGAAAATTTGTTTAGTTGTTAATTTAATAACTATCCTTTCTTTGATAAAGATGGGAGAACTAACAACTATTAGGCAATTTCAATTTATTTAATTTCTATAATAGCTAAATCAAACTCATTTGGAAATTTTAAAGTGAGAAAATTTTATATGAATAATAGAGAAGTCTGTGATAGCTTGAAGAAGTGTAGAAGAAGTTATACACATGGTAGAACCTCCCAAAAGTCATCTTGCAACACAAAGTAAGGGTAGACTTTCCTATAATTGGTTCGATAGACTCCACAAAATTTGTTGTATATCACACTTACAGTTGAAGATAATATCCTAGAAATTCAGAATTTAAAGGTCTATAGCACTTCGAATATAGTACCTGGCCCTTTTTCGGCATACAATAAATAGCTGTTGAATGGATATTACAGGGTGGATTCAAATTACTGCTGCAGACAGAGGGCAACAGGCTCAAGCTTCTCTTTTTTTGAACGTTTTTATTTCCATATTTTTCTGCCCAAAATGTACGTTTCTAACATCACCAAGGAATATTAAATGAATGGGTCAGATGCAGCTTCATGACATTTCAGATAAAAGATTATCTTGGGGCTTCCCTGGTGGCGCAGTGGTTGAGAGTCTGCCTGCCGATGCAGGGGACGCGGGTTCGTGCCCCAGTCCGGGAAGATCCCACATGCCGCGGAGCGGCTGGGCCCGTGAGCCATGGCCGCTGAGCCTGCGCGTCTGGAGCCTGTGCTCCGCAAGGGGAGAGGCCTCAACAGTGAGAGGCCCGTGTACGGCAAAAAAAAAAAAAAAAAAAAGATTATCTTGAAAGAAGACTGCAACCACATTTCTTCTGACTTCCTCAAGCCATGTACTCAACTTATGTTCTGAGGTTCTATTTCTAGTGTCAGTGTCATTTGTCTTTCTCTGGTTACTTTTTTTTCTTTAATTTGCTCTTCATTCTTTAATTGTTTAGAGAAAATTATCCACTTTCAGCCTCATTAAAGAGCACATATACTTGGGACATTTTACCAAATGATCTAAGATGTGTGCCTTTTGTTTTTAATTATGTACTTTTTAGAAAAAAATTAAGTGTTTCTACCAAAATCCCATCTCTCCTGTCTCTTTTCTCGATGGTCAGCAGGCAGGAGGTTCAGAGTCTCTGGAGACTGGAAGATCGCTCCTCCCAGGCCCAAATTGTCCATATGGAAGTACACACAGACACTCACCAACACCCCATCTTTTTTTGGTTCGGCATTTTCACTCTTCCATGTGATGCTTTGATTCCATGTTATCCTTTCTGTTCTTTCTACTCAGTCTGATATTGGAGACTGGCCCAAGAGGAAACAGAATAAACAACAAATAAAAAAACCAAGTTGGGTGTCAGACATCCTTGTCAGCACCTCTGAGCCAGTGAATGGCACCAGGGAAAGCCGAGGTGACAATTTTGTGCTCTGGTTTCTGCCCTGTCATGATGCAGATAATAATATTTGGCTGGTGAGTGGTTGGTGAACCTCAGGTGAAAGTTATTGTAAATAATGGCCACAGAACTGTATTGTTTTAACCCAATCCCCTGCTGAATTAGAAGCAAAATCCAAGGAGGGGAGCAATGACTTTATCTCAAAAGGAGACCTCAGGTTGAACAGCTGCATTTCCAAGCCTGAAATGAAGAACACTCAGAGCCTGTCTTTGCCTGAGCTCTTGGTGGGGGCAGAGAGTGCCCCGAAGTTCTAATTTTCAGCCTGTATCTCAAAGGTAATGTCTAGAAATCAGTTTTCTCCTTGTCCTCTTGTTTAGTCAAGGGGAGAAATTTGCTGCTTATGAAGGCTTGAGGGCCTGACACCACTTGAAGAGAACTCTCCAAGATCTCAGGTTAAGGTATCTTCTGCGTGAGCTCGCCCTCCCTACACTGCAGAAAGCCTTAACCTTGACCTAGAGGGGATTTCCCTTCCAGAGGAGAGCGAGGAAATTCCGTTTCCATGTTAACAGAGGGAGGTCTCCCTCTGTCACTGTCTGCTGCTGTGAGCTCTGTGGGCTCTGGGAGCCCAATTATGTGTGGAGGCATTACAAAAGGAGCCAGTGTTCAAACTGGCGTGCAGAAGACATGGACACGGATCCTGTCAACAAATAATGGAACGTGCCGGCGTGTTGGCATACACAGTTGTGGTCTGGAAGATTACCTTTCAAAGTGGACTTACTGTGACGTTGGAAACGAGCTGAAACCTCCCTTTCCATACCTTTCCTGCTTGGATAGGCTGGATGCCATTGGCACAGGCAGCAGAGAAAATAACAGCAGGGTTAACTGTTCATGCAAGTGTCATAATAGTCTTTAACAGAAGAAGAGTAATTACCTTTGTCTAGTTTTCCCTGCTGTAAAGTGTAATAAAATAGAGACCATTGTCTACTGTGATATGCACCATGCTTCTCTTCTGAAACACACGCCAGTGACTCTGAAACACCCTTTGATCACAAGCTGAATTCACATCTTAATTTTGAAAAATCCATTACTGTTGGGGAGATTCCCGAATGCATTTGACAGCTCTCAGGCCAGTGCTATTAGGCGAAAAATCTCAAAGCCACGGGAGATTTACAGCCTGGGAGATCATAGAGCATGAGTGGGTGCAGGCCCATCCCCCATCGATTCTCCAGCATCACGATGACAGGAGGTATCTGTGTAGCAGAAGGAAGAGCTTGAGAGGGGTGCCTTCATTTGGAAATAGAATCCCCTGTTAGCAGCCGGAAGCAGTGGTGCTGAAAAGCAATCACTGGTGTCAAGAACTTTCTTAGCTAAGCAGTGCAGCTGGTGGCAATAAATAGCATTCTAATAAAGGAGGATGTTCAATCCATGACATAAGTGCACACTCTTTCAACTACCAAACATAATTCATGAGACTGCATATGTCTGAAATGGATTTCCCCCTATACATTTATAAATAAAAATGCAAGATTTCAATAGGAAGAAAAGATCTGCATTTTAAATCAAAGTAAAATGGGAAGATCAATGAGAAGTGCACTGTTTTTTTAAGTACACCATGATACATAACATTTTAAAGATGCTTCGAGTGTCACACTGTACAATTACTTTCATTCCTAAAAAAGACAGATACTGTTTTCTATGATAGTGAATGCTGTATTTATGACAAGAGGTCTTAGAACTCGCCACCTCTTCCCAGAAGCTGCAAAAAGGCGAATGCTTACATTAAATATCTTGGACCTCACTTTCAAAGATATGAGCACATGTCTTACATGAGCCATTAATGAAATCCAGTCAATTTCACATAATCCTTAAAATGGTTCTGAAGGAACTGTTGAAAATGATGAACCAGAAAAGCCACGTGTACTATTAGTAAGGCTTAAACAACAGGGCTCAACTGACCTCTTAACTCATTGACTCTGCATGAGTAAATAAGTTATTAGTTTTGACATAACCAGTGGTTTATTTTACCATCTACTGCTGTTCTTTGTTACATGTTCTATTCATACCACATGTTATTGCTCTTTATAATTATTGTGGAACATAGCAATTGCACAGACTGTATCATATCCCAGTGGGATAAACATTGTGGATGAGGGACCAGAAGAACTTGCCTTTGACTTAAAGTTTATTCCTACTGCTTTCTTTACATGAGAAAGATTTTCACCGATGCTATTCACAAAACTAACTCTATGTTTTAATGACTAAGGAGTCACTTTGAATAGCACTTTATCCAGGAACTCCAAATGCCAATTTGTTTTCTACTGTGAGGTGTGTGTTCAAGCTTATGAATTGAATAGCTGGTTAATCTTTTAAGCTATGATTCAAGATAAAAATCTACGAAACCTGAAAGTCAAATACAGCATTCACACTGCTATACTTTGACATTCACTTTTCCATAGTGTGCCTCTATAAACTGTTTATTAATATCATATTTTTGCTTTACAAAGAAAGGGTATGGCAAGTGCAGATGTCAACGAGCCCCAATATTTCCCTTATCATTTTATTGACTTTGAAATTCATCACTTGGTGGTAGAAGAGCTGAATTTCTATTCCTTTCAAGTGGAAATATTAAAAATGGGTAGTTACAGCATAAAGACATACTGTTAAATGGATATTATTTTTAGGTATTTTAATTGTAAGTGCAAGCCCAGTCTATAAATACGGGCAGACATATATCAGTGCGTTATTATCATAGAGTCAAGAATGGCTATAGAATAATGTGAAAGTTTTGACATGTTCTCTTTGGTAGAGAGAAAAACATTTGAGATAATCAAAAAGTATAGAGCTACTAGAAAGATTTTGCTTGACTGTATCCCCTGAACTGTTAAGAACCAGATGGTTTCAGAGATATTATATATGAAATTGATAAAGATTTGAATCCAGTGGGGAATTCTAAGCAGATGCCAGCGGGATGTGCTTAAAAAGTTAAACAGCAGTAATGAATTCCCTTAAATATCTCTTAAAACGCATATGGATTCTCCAAATCCATACTTTGATTTTGTGTGTGAGGCTGAAATTGTAAATCAAAACAGGGGAGTGGAGTTAGTCAAGATTTTAAATCACTTACATACACGTTCTTTCTCTAAGTCAGCAATGGAGAAAATATGAAAGTTTATCTTCCTTTTCAAGGAAGCATAAGTAGGCATATGGTGAACATTAGTTATCTTAAAAAATAAGTTTTGGTCATGGCTGAATATTGCCTCTTTTATTCTGGAATCATTAGCTCAGGACTGATCTAACTTGACACACGTGTACAACATGAAAGGAAATGCCGACAAAACAATCCTCAGTTATGGTTCCACATAAATAGGGACTAGAACAACCTTTGCGGTTGGTGGTGGGTGGAACTAGGGACAATTTTGAGTGCAGTAGTAGAATTTTAGGTGGTACCACTCTGATCCTCACGTAGAATTCTACCGTGTGAACTGAGGTTGTAGGTTCATCTGAAGTTCCTTTTGAAAACTAGAACTTAGGGACAATTTTTTCAATGCAGTCTTTTATCTATAATCTTCAATATTCTCACTTTTAACAGGAGAACATGTGCTTTCTACTGCTGATAAAATTCTTGCGGTGGTGTATGAGGTAACAATGAAAAACTTTGAGGGACGTATTCAATAAAAGGCAATAATTCCCAAGTCTGGATTGCCCAGCCCAACCTCTCTCTTGAATGCTAGATGCATATTTTCATCTGTCCACTTGTCCCAATGGTTCTTCCATTTCGATGTGTGCTGAACACTGACCCTTTTCTAGAGGAGCTTTCCATTCTCAGTGCCAGGAAAAGCTGGGTTCTTCTCACAGTTTTCCTATTTTCATCTATTGGACACTATGGATCTTGCCCTGAGACTACTTCTCTCTTTGCTCTGGCCATTAAGAAACTGAAATTGGGAATTCCCTGGCATCCAGTGGTTAGGACCCTTGTGTTTTCACTGCCGAGGGCCCAGGTTCCATCCCTGGTCAGGGAACTAAGATCCTGCAAGCTGCGTGATATGCCAGAAGAAACTGAGATCAAGCCAAATCTGTTTCATATTGCGTAGCTATATAAATCATATCACATGCATTTTGAGTGCCAATTTTCATCTTGCCTTCAATTTACTTGTCTTGACCTCTATTTCCGCATTTCTTTTTTTAACCTGTTGTAATGTTTCCACCCCTGCAAGGCACTCCCAAATCCATTTACACAAAAGAAGGAGAATAAATAAATAAGCTACATTTTAAACTGTCATTTTCTTCCCACTATCGTCTTCTACACTTAATGCTGTAATTTTGAGTTTTCCCTTTTCCTCAGCCACTACTTCTGTTCATTCTCTCTTTTAAATATCTCTGGAAACCACTTCTTGTTTTCTTGTTCTACTGCCTTTGCCTTAATCCCAGGTAAGCCACCTGATTAGTCTCCCTTTTTAGACTCTTATTTTAATAAATTCCATACCTAGTAATATGATTATTAATTTCCTGTTTACAAAAGCAAGTATTATTACTTCTTTGCTTAAAAACTTTTAATTGGCTTTGTATATCCCACAGGCTAATCTAAATGTCTGCCCTGATGCACAAGGCCGTTCATTGTCTGGCCCCAGATTTCCTTCTAGGTCCTTCCTCTGCTCTCCCTAATAACCCTGTGCAACCAATCATCCAATAACCCTGAACTGCTAATAATGTCCTGAATGTGCTTTTATATATATATATATATATATATATTTTTTTTTTGTAATTTCATGTCTTTGGATGTGCTATTCCCTTGCTTGGAAAATATCAGTCTCTGTACCCTAATCCTTGCCCCCATCCTTCTAAAGAAAGGTTCAGTGCCACTATTTTCCAGAAACACCCAGTCATAAGTAGTCACTCTCTTCTCCCTGCCACCTTTGAATAAACCTCTATGGCAGCACATTCCACAGAATATTTTAAGTATTTGTTAACTTGTCTCTTCCCTTTATGAGATCTCAGTTCATTAACAATAGGGTTCTTTTAGTGTTCTTTGTATCCCCAGATAAGCCTCGTCACATTGCAGGTATTCTATGAATGTTTATGCAATGGATGGATGGATGAATGACTGAATAAATGAAGGAATGAGTTAATAAATCCCCCATCTCTGGTCAGCAAGAGATAGTACTGGATTCTTTTGACCTGTTGGAAATATGGGGTGAATTCAATATTTTAACTTCTATAATGGACTGAATTTTGTTCCCCCAAAAAGATATGTTGAAGTCTTAACCCTCAGTACCTCAGAATGTGATCTTATTTGGAAATATGGTCACTGCAGATGTAATTAATTAAGTTACAATGAGGTCATAAGGGAGTAGGTTTGGCCCTAATCCAATATGACTTGTGTCCTTATAAGAAGATGGCTGTGTGAAGACAGAGAGACACACAGGGAGAACACCGTGTAACGACAAAGGCAGAGATTAGAGTTAGGTGCCTGTAAGTCAAGAAACACCAAAGATTGCCAGAAAACCACCAGAAGCTGGGAAGAGGCAAGGAAGAATTCCCCTACAGGTTTCAGAGGGAGCATGGCCCTGCCAACACCTTGATTTCAGACTTCTGGTCTCCAGAGCTGTGAGACAATACATTTCTGTTGTTTTAAGTCATATAGTTTGTGATCCTATGTTACAACAGCCTTACAAAACTAGTATGTCCTCTAAGTACATTTTAAATGTGAGCATAATTTCTACACACTTCTTTTCATTTTGATAATGATACATAGCTCACTTCAATTAATGTTAACTTCCATAAAGTTTCTAAATGATATTTCCATCAGAGATTTCAAATAAATACTTCAAGTGTGGATGTCACTATTGACCAGAAGCACACTGACATAAGAGATGGAGTTATCAGAGCATTATTAAGGAGAGTCCCCTTCTTGCCTTGTACTGGACCATATACGGCATCAGTGACCAGAGTTAATGTAGTTAAAAAAAACAACAACTCTAAGGAGGTGTCATTTGCATACAATAAAAGGGAATCCACTTTAAGTATAAAGTTCAATGAATTCTGACCAATGGACACTCCATCTAATTATCAGCACAATCAAAATAGAGCACATTTTCATCATCCCACAGGTTTCCTTGTGCTGTTTCCCAATCGATCTTCCTGCCCCCATAGGCCCCAGAAAACTATTGATCTACTCCTGCTCTTAATCTTTTCTAGAGTTTCATATAAATGGATTCATACTCTTGCATCTGGCTTCCTTCTCTAAGCATTACCTTTTAAAGATTCATTCATGATGTTGCATGTATCAGTAGTACACTTTTTATTGCTAAATAACATTCCATTGTATAGAAATACAGCAATTTATATCCACTCACCTGTTGATGGACATTTGGGTTGTCCCCAGCTTTTGGCTATTATGAATAAAGTTCCTATAAATATTCATCTACAGTCTTTGTGTTGACATATATTTTCATTTCTCTTGGATAAATACTCAAGAGTAGAATTGCTGGGTCTTTGGGAAGTGTATGTTTAACATTTTAAAAAATTGCTAAGCTGTGCCAAAGTGGTTCTCACCAAACCTTGATATTGTGCCTTTAAAATTTTGGCTGCTCTCATGCATGTGTATATTTTATAATTTTAATTTGCTTTTTCCTCATGATTAATGATGTTGAATATCTTTTCTTGTGCTTATTGGCTATTTGTATATCTTTTTTTGTGAAGTGTCTGTTCAAATATTTTGCTTAGTTTTTAAAATTAGATCACTTGTCTTCTTATTGAATTGTAAGAATTTTTTATATAACCTGGATACAAGCCTCTTTCAGATATATGTTTTGCGAATATTTTCTCCCAGTCTGTGACTTGTCTTTTCATTTTCATAGTGGTTTCTTTCAAAGAACAGTGGTATTTAATTTTGATGATATCCAGTTTATCATTTCTCTTATGACATACTTTTTGTGTTCTAAGAAATCTTTGCTGAAGTCAGACACTTTTTTTCTCCTATTTTTAAAAGTAATTTTATAAATTTATCTTTTATGTTTAGGTCTCTGATCCATTTTGAGTTCATTTTTCACATATGGTGTGAGGTAGGGGTCTGGATTCATTTCCTTCTTATAAGAACATACTTGTTCCAGCACCATTTTAAAAAATATCTATGTTTTCTTCATTGAATCACCTCACCATCTTTGTCAAAAATCAATTGACATATATGGGTAAGTCTATTTCTGAACTCTCTAGTCTGTTTCATTGATCTATATGATCTATTTAGCACACTGTCTTGATTTCTGGAACTCTATATTAAGTCTGGAAATCAGGTAGAACAGTCCATTGATTTTGTCTTTCACTTTCCATACTGTCTTGACTATTCTAGGTTCTTTGCATTTCTATATAAATTTCAGAATCAACACATCAATTTCTTTAAAAAAAATGCTGAGATTTTGCTTAAGGTTGCATTGACTTTACAGCTCAATTTACTGAGATTTGACACCTTAATAATAGTACGTCTTCTGATCCATGAATCTGATATGTCATTTATTTCAGTCTTCTTTATTTCTCTCAGCAGTTCACACATTGTAAAATAATTTTGTTAAAATTTATTTCTCAAGAGGAACCCTAATTCTCCCCTTTGTGGTTTGGGTCTTGCTATACTCTGAGCAGAACAATATATGGACTATTGAAAACAAAAGCAGAATCAAGAAAAATCAAACCATTTTGATACTGAGCATAACTAATTTCTCTCCCTTCCTCCATGTAACAGTCATGTTCATAGAGTAAAATTGGATTCTTACCTATGCAGATGAAGATCACTTAAAGAGATAACTGTTTTCTTTACAGTTTGAGAAAAAATGACAATGATAGTAATTCACAGACCAATAAGGAAATAACCGTAGGCCTCTAAATTTTAACATGGTAGATAGGAATTTAATTGATGATTTAGTTTTCCTCCTTTGGTAACGTCGTGAGCCCAAGGCCACATGACAACAACTGAAGACTTTATATGCTGGTTGTATGCTGAGATGATGCATAGTTGTACACTATAGGATATTATAGATGGAAAGTTTATAGAGCAGATTATAGATTATAGACAGAGTCTATATGTAGGCTATAGATTATAGTAGATACACCCAGGATGTTTTATGTTTGGCCTAATTTAGATTTACTTAGATTTCATGACTTTGTAAATGTCAGGGAAAAGTATAGTCCACGATTTCTTATCTGTAGTTCTGAAATCCAAAATGCTCCAAACACCTCCAATTTTTTTTTTTTTTTTTTTTTTTGTGATACGCGGGCCTCTCACTGCTGTGGCCTCTCCCGTTGCGGAGCACAGGCTCTGGATGCGCAGGCTCAGCGGCCATGGCTCACGGGTCCAGCTGCTCCGCAGCATGTGGGATCTTCCCGGACCGGGCACAAACCCATGTCCCCTGCATCGGCAGGCGGACTCTCAACCACTGCGCCACCAGGGAAGCCCCCAAAACCTCCAGTTTTAAAAATAACATTTGATAGCAAAACCTGATCTGACCTAACCTTATCTAGTGCCTAAATCTGACCTAAACTCACATGAGGCTATTTTTGGTCTTTTCTACCATTTAGTGTGAATATTCAGACAATTCACTGCAGAAATATTTATGCATTTGGTTATGGGATGCTGTTGCATGACCTGCTGGGATGTTACATAATATGTGGTATACACACTATATTATCTTTCTAAAATCTGAAAAATTCTGGATTCTGAAATATATTTGGGCCCAAAGGTTTTAGATAAGTATTTTGGATTGTGTATCTGATTACTTGTGTATCCTGATGTTATGCAGACAAGCTGTGGTGAATTTGCAGAATCAACTTTTTGGTCACACCTGATTTGCAAGCAGCCATGAAAGTGGGAACATAGAGCTCCTTCATTTTTGGCAGCCGAGACTCCATTCTGCCTTCCTGGTGGCATCTGGCTCCTTTTGGGGAATGGCCTCTTCCCTGTTCGGGGGCTAACCCTGGTGTCTTCTCGCACTATAGAAGCTGAAGGGGACAGAGCCTCCCTTTTCCTGCTCCAGTGCTGTCAAGTGTTGGGCATCTGTGACTGTTGGGCCAGTCAGTCAGATGTCCAGTCCTGCAACTCTTGGAGGAGTTGTGTAAACAATATGATGCACAAGTGAAGGACTCACACAGACAACATCCATCTCAGCAGCTGTGCCAACCAACATGTCCCTGTACCTGAGCCCTCTGGACTTATATTTTTAGCCTTGTCCCTAGCCCTCAGTACCTGTGAATGTGACCTTATTTGGAAGTTGAGTCTTTGTAGACATAAGCAAGTTGAGATCGAGACATACCAAATTAGAGCGGACCCTAGTCCAATTACTGGCATTGTTATAAGACGAGAAGAGACACACAGACACACAGTAAGAACGCTGTGTAACAGGGGAGGCAGGAATTGGAGTGAACCATCCACAATCCAAAGAATGCCATGGATTGCTGGGAACCACCAGAAACTGGAAGAGGCAAGGAAGGATTCTTCCCTAGAGCCTTCAGAGGGAGCATGGCCCTGCCAACACCTTGAGTCTGGACTTCTAGCTTTCAGAACTGTGAGATAATATATTTTTGTGGTTTTAAGCCACCGAGTTTGTGGTATTTTGTTATAGCAGTCCTTGGAAACTAATACATTGTCAGAAATTCTCTTGTGGTTAAGTCAACCAGTATTAGTTTCAACTAGGCATTCTAACTATTATGCCAAGTAATAATCTACATAGTTTTGTGTGATTCCTGTATGTTATAAATTATTAAAAAAAATTCTAAAAGGAGTATGCTTAGATAAAAAAGTTAATTTTCCTATCTGAAGTATCACAAGGACCAAGGCTAAAAGAAACAAAGGAATTAAAAGCTCAGATATTCAGAGACACACTACACAGCCACTAAAATCCTGAAAGTTTCCCAAACAAAATATTTTGTTGCTCATAGCAACAAATTAGTGAATAGCCAATTAGGGGTTGCCTTTAAAATATATCAAAATAGGCTTTCCTTTACATAAGAGAAAGTCCTTATGTTATGATTGCTTTCTAAGATATATTACAGTATGATAAACGATCATGTGCATTGTTTTGACAATCAGAGATTTTATGAATGAGGAACTGATTTGCCTGCAGTGATGAAATGAATTGTGAAAAAAGCATTAGCCATGATGATACTGTTTAAATTTTGTTTAAGAATTGTGTTACAGTTTTGCTTTCTTTTTAATCAGGAGCAAAAAAAGCAGCCGAAAGGCATTTATATTGCAGTTAACAAGTATCTGACAGGTCTCATTAGAAGAACTCACTTTCAAATCCAAAGGTATAGGCTGGTTTGTTTCTGCTGTAGCATGTTTACATGACCTCTCAGCTATGGTACAGAGATAGCCTACTCCTGTTTTTAACCATGTGCATGGGGGAATGTCACCAAGTTTCGTTATCTGTTCCCAGGTTCTTAGAGTGAAAGTGATGATTCTCAATAGTTTAAAGGCGGATGTGTAGCAATCAGGACCCTGGGCCTAAGGATCTGTGTGTCAGGCATGAAATGCTTCCTTGATTCATAGGAAATAAAACTCAAGGTGAATCAAAAATTATGACCACTTTCCTTCATTCATACCTGACAAAACAAAACAAAACAAAAGCCCAACAGCTCTAATAACCTGTTGAAGAATAAAGAGTTCAAGGTGAAGAAATATTACTAATTGGGCATGGTAAGATTCACACATAACTTCCAGGGAGTTCTGTTGGGGCTTCAAAGTGCAATGATGCCATAGTTAGGGTGTCCCATGGGGAGGCTGGCTGGCTGCTTGCCACAGAGCCTCCCAGTCTGGCACTTCCCTTGATGAACTGAAAGTAGAGCCCTCAGATGTGCAGGCTCTGAAATCTGATGTATTCAGCACCCTGAGATGGATCTGTTCCTTATGAAGAGACTTCATGAACCCAGCTCACATGAGCCTATGTAAACCAGAATGCCGATTTACTTAATTAAAATATAAAATATAATCATGAGAAGACCAGACAGGTTGGTTTTCTCACAAGCAAAGAGAAATCTAAATGAGAATCCAAATTGTAATGAGAAAGACACTAATACATATGGAATCAGGACATGAGAGATTAGCTGTGTGAGTCAAATTTGAAAGGACTTGCTAACTTGAGGCACCCTCCTCCACAGAGACTGGATGGGCTATTAGCCTGGGAACCTGGTCTTCTAGTCCATGGCAGTGCTGGCCACCCATTGCCAGCTTCTCTACTTCTGACTCCCCATTCTCCAACTTCCAGTCTGACCACTCTCCTTCTGAAAGGCTGCTTCCTTCTCTAGATGTTTCAATGCCATTGGTAAAGCAGCTGCTTTTGACATCCGGTCACCACCCTGATCTTTAGACTAGAAGAATCTTCTAGTCATCTAGTAACACATTGTTTACCTAGAAATTGATTTTACATCATGTAATATTTAAAAGAGCCCAACTTAATACATTCTGGTTGGGAGGAAATCTTCCTTTTGCCCTATGTACCGTCCACAGGCATTGGGATCCTGAAAATATCTCTGCTTCTTCTCATTGCACACAAGGGAACTAGACTGTGAACATAACTAGGAGTTACTTGAGAACTGAGGGTAAGTCTCACTGATGTGTACCTGGCTCATGGTGAATGTTTGTTGAGTGAATGAGTGTGAGGGATGAGTGCTGTCATTGACCTGTTTGGAATTTGACTTGCCGTGAAGTAGCAGAGTGTGTTGATCCATAGAGGTTTTCCTGCCCATCACTTTCCAATAACCAGAGATTTTTAAAATTAAATCAAAACTTGACTAATGAGTAACCTTTCAGACTGCTATTGTGCCAGATGTAGGCAGTGGACAGTGAAGAAGTGCGCTGACCCTTTGAATCTGCTATCTCATTTGAATAATTTAGACTATTTTCTCTTTTTTTCTAGGCAATTTAGGCAAAAAAGGAGGACCCTACTCCTCCAAAGGATGCTCAATAATTGCACCTATGAGTCAATGACACATTTTATCCTGCCATTTTCCTTTATTGAATGATCTTACTGGTCTCTTTAATATGTGAGTCCAATAATTGACACGTTTGTTGGGTTTCTTTTATGTGCAGGGCATTGCAATAATTATAGTGGGTGATACAAATAATTATCATATGTTCTCTACCTTCGGACATCTTCCATATGAGTTGGAAAGCTAACATCTATATAATAAAGTTAGTTCTCATTACAAGGCAGTACTGATAAACATAAAAGAGATGGAAGAGACCTCAAAGACCATAAGCATTTATACATAACAACTCTCCAGTGGGGAGCCTGGAGCATTTTTCAGGAGCTTCATAAAAACTTTGTTTTCTTCTCACTTTAAAAAAGAAAAATCATTTTATTATCTTATGTTCAAAGCTATGCTACTTTCTTGGGTGATATAATATATTGTAAACTTTTGAGCCAAGTATAATGGCCAACTTCTCTAATTGCACTCTCTGCTTAGGGCTTTATATACTAATGACCCCCAGATTCATCTCTCCAGCACTGTCTTCTCTTTCACCTTCAGATATAACGTTCAACTGTCAACTTTACACCTGCACTTAGTTGTATTCTACTAGGCATCTCAAACCTAATATATCCAAAGCAGAATTCTAAATTTCTGCTCCATCCCGTTGTTCACCATAATCACGAGCCCCGAGCTTCCTCAGCTCTGTGAATGGTACTGCCGCTAGATCAAGTCAAAAACCTAGAAGTCATTCTTTTTTTTCTTTTTTTCTTTTTGGCCATGCCACATGGCATGTGGGATCTTAGTTCCCTGTCCAGGGATTGAACCCATGCCCCCTGCAGTGGAAGCATGGAGTCTTAACCACTGGACCACCAGAGAAGTCCCTAGAAGTCATTCTTGAGTTTGTTTTCCTCCTCACCTTTCTTCCTCCTTGCTTGTCCAATCTGTCCACAAATCCTCTGGGTTCTAGCTCCAATTATACCCCTTATCTATCCACTTCTACCACTCTAGTCCAAGCTACCATCATTTCTTTTTTATTTTCTTTAAATCTCTTAATTTTTTTTTAACAAAACAGAAAGAGACCCACAGACATGGGCCATTGTTTTATTTTTATTTTATTTTTTTTAACAGTTAAAGAAGTTTATTTATTATAGGACTTCTCAGAGCCTTTATCTTGGTGGTGTTCATCATGGAGCTCTTAGAGAAAGGATAATTCTGTAACCTCTTAATTTTTTTTATTGTGGTAAATATACTTAAAAGTCACCATTTCAACCACTTTTAAGTGGCATTAAGTACATTCACACTGCTGCGAAACCATCACCGTCATCCATCTCCAGAAATATTTCATCTTCCCACACTGAACTTCTGTACCCATTCAATAATAACTTTCCATTTCCCCTTTCTACAGGCCCTGGTAGCCACCATTCTACTTTCTGTTTCTATGAATTTGACTATTCTAGGTACCTCAGATAAGTGGAATCATACAACGCCTTTTGTGTCTGGCTTATTTCACTTAGCATAATGTCCTTAAGGTTCATCCAGATGAGAATTTCCCTCCTTTGTAAGGCTGAATAAGAATCCATTGTATGTATGTATCACATTCTGCTTATCGAATCATCCATCATGGACACTTGGGTTGCTTCTGCCTTTTGAATATTGCGAATAATGCTGCTTCTTGCCTGATCTTTGTTTCCTCTCTTTTCCCCTAAAATCTATTTGCCTCATACAGCCAGAGTAATCTTTTAAAAATGTAAATCAGATCATGTCACTTCTTTGCTTAATATCTTCCAGTGGCTTCCCGTTGCACTCAGTGAAATCTGAACACCTCACCACACAGTCTTGTCTCTGTCCATGTACTTTGCTCTCCTTCCCTGCTCACTATATCTGGCCACAGGCCTATTTGTCATTTTCAAACAGAACAGGCTTCCCTGTCTTAGGGCTTCACCCATGCTGTCCCTTTGCATGGAATGCTCAGCCCCTTCTCATCCAGGTCTTTGCTGAATCAACTTCTTGGGCATATAATCTAAAATGCCCCCTCTCCCAACCATGTTGCTCTTTGTTACATCTCCCTATTCTCTTTTCTCCATAGCACTTATCACTATGGAAAATTAACATGTTCATTTATTGGTTTATTTATTTCTTTTCTGTTTCCCCATATAGTATGTGCCACTACTGACCTGCGGATAGGATAATGCCCAGTGTGACTGGCTGAACTGAAAAGTGGCGAATTCAACAATTTGAGTTAGTTAGCTGCTTCTTTCTACTCTTCTCTGGTGTGGTATGTTAATTTTCCAAATGCAGAACCTAGACATTTATAAAAGGGCACATCATACTTCAATTATTGAATGCTTTCTGTGACTACTGTGCCTAGTCTATTTGTTACTGCCAGATTGAGACCAAACATTTGAAAATTAAGTATGCCCCTTAGAAGTACTTAAGCGTAACAGATCAATATATTTGGAGAGACATGTCAAAATCAGTGTGTAATTTGTATTCAATGACTGTGGACACTCATAGGCGGTACCTGTAGATCCTTGGTGTTACTGATCACATACTGCTGTCAGGGAAAAGAATTGTACACACACTCTTAAACTCTGTATATTTACTTACATATTGTTTTTCTGTATTGTAAAATATTGAATAATATTGGTAAAATTAGTAAACAATATTAAATATTAGTACAATTAAGTTTTTCTTTGTTGCAATTGGAAAATAGAGGTTCTGATATACTTTTCCTACATAGCCTCTGGGATGAATGCCTCTTGCTCTTGAATCCACTGGCCTAATCATGAGCCATGACTTGTGTCAATAGCAAACCTCTCTTCGCTGTCACTGATCAATCTTCCATTGATGTACTTTGTGGGGAATAGACCAGTTTTGCTGCTGGTGTCTGTCCTTGAAAAGCAGGGAGAATGCTCTACAGTCTCTGGTATGTTCTACTACTTTTTTTGTTGAGTGAAGTTATTAATATATTACAGACTTAATTTTCTTCATACCCTCCTGCTGGCTGTAATAGCCTTTGCTTTTTTTTTTCTTAAAGGAGCCTTGGTTTTCTTTTTTTAAATTGATATATGATTGATTTACAATATTATGTACGTTTCAGAGCTTTGGTTTTCCAGTATGACACTAGGCAAGGTTTTCATACAGTCTATCAGTGATTCAGATATACTTCCACTGGATAATGTTCAGCTCATACTTTGCCTTACTTATAAGTTATGTAGAGAAATTTGGCTTTCAGAACAAGAATGTTTTATATTGAAGAGACTAGTTGAAAGAGACATATGTATTTTGCCCATTGTTTATAAATTTATTCTAATAAATATGATTAGCTTTGTTAAAGAAATAGAGGAGTATAAAGGGCATCTTCTTCTTATTGAATTGTCCTGTAAGTTGCTAAGGTTTGGTGAAAGTCAAGGTGTTTTGGGGTGTTTGGGATAGCAATTTGCTCAATGAATTGTTTTTCCAGTTATGTTCTTTTTAAAATTAAAAGAAAAAAATTTTATTCTTCACCTCATAGCATTTGAATTATCACTCTGTGTGCAGATTGAATAGTTTTCTCCAAATTGAAAATTTCCTTTTTCCGTAAGTTTCTGGAAGTGGGTCTTGCCATTCAAGTAGAGGAAGAGAAGAAAAAGCAAAGCTGCCTTCATGGGAGGCAAGGTCTGTTCTTGGCTTTGTCCCTTGTTAGTGTGTGACCTCCAGCAGGTCACTTCACGCCTCTAGTGTGGCTGTTATCTAGCAATAATAGACACAGTAATTCCTGTTCCTTTACGCATTTTCAGGAAGTGCCTTCACTCTGTAGGAAGATGCGTGGAAATGACTGTAGAAGTGAAGAGGTTTTGCCATAAAAGTTGATCACCTGTGAAGAACCACTATTCAAAGTAATTTCACTTTTAAAGGCTCACTTTCTTTGTTTTATCTACTGTTATTTTTATCCCTATTTTCAAATGAACTTTATTTTCTAATAGTTTTAGATTTATAGAAAAATTGTGAAGATAGTACAGAGTATCCATTTATCCCATGTCCAGTTTCCTCTTTTATCAGCATTTAAGATTAGTATTTTATCCATATTTTTAATCACTAAAATAAATACTATTCTATATCCTCGAGATCCAAAAAATAAGTGGGGGATGTCCTGCTTCCTTTTCTGTGATCTCAGCTTCCCTTCCCCACCGCAATGGGAAACAGTATATTTGCTGTAACAGTGTATTTGCTTATGGCATTCTTGGCTCCAAATACAGAAAAGCTTGACTCAACTGGCTTAAAGAGTAAAGAAAATTTATTACTGAGATAACAGGAGATGTGGCAGTTCCAATTCAGGGACTCAGTAACGTCCTCAGTCAGGCTTTTCCCATGTTTCTGCCTCCTCATCCTCAGGGAGCTGGCTTGTCTGCAGCCTAGCACTGCTCCTGGTTGCCAGATGGCCACAGCAGTTCATGCATCCCATCCAGATACAACTACAGCCAGCAGAAGAGGGACTGTTTCTTTTGTGATTCTTGATCAGCAAAGAAGGCCTTTTCCAGAAGCCTTTCAGCAGACTTTCTCTCAACTGTTTATGGTCCAATTGCATCATATGTCTACGCCTATACCAGTCACTGGTAACAGAAGGGAGGTGCTGGGAGTGGCTTAGAGCAATCATGATGTGCCTCTTAGGGTTGCGGCTGGGGTTCTCTTCCTCTGAGGAAGTATACAGCCTAGGGAACAGTGGACACAAGCAAAAGTAATGCTGGGGTTGGTGGTGTGGTGACTGTCTGGTGGGTAGGCAATTAACAAAGGCAACTACCACAGATATTACTACATTTGCATAATAATGGTGAGTGGAAGAAATTTAAATAATAAAATAACAAACACAATATTCGCCTATTTCAAACCAGGTGTTATTCTAAGATAGAAATGGGATTCTGTACATAAACAATATCATCAAGGCCTTTTCTAACATGCTTTGAAGTAATGGAGATTTGGGGACATAATATGGTTATTAGGGGCCTTTAAAATTTGCAAAGCTGCCTATTTTACAGATACTGAAACAATATATGCTAAATAAATATTTGTTGAGTTGTGTTGAATGAATATTTTGTCCAAGGCAGTGAAGCAAGATATATTTTTCCTTTTTGCTTGAATATGATTTACTCTTCTAAATTTTGACTTTAAACAACATATGCATATTTCAAGCAGAGTTAATATAGATAAGTTAATATATTATTATTTTATAGATAGTAAATTGAATCAGGGAAAAGTTTAACTTATAAACTGTCAAAACATTACCAACATTTGAAGAACAAACTCATTTGAAATTATTATCCATTTAAAAAAATTTACATTTATATGCTTTTGTTGTTTATTGAGGTATAATTTACAGAGTTTTTTGGTGCAGAGTTCTATGATTTTTGACAAATGTATACAGTGTGCAACCACCAGGATTAAGACAGAGAGAGTCAATTTCCTCCCCTCTACTTTAATCCCTGGCAATCACTTCTTTGATTTCTGTCCCTATAGTTTTGACTTTTCTAGAATATTATAAAAATTGCATATACAGTATATAGTCCTTTAAGTCTGGCTTCTTTACTCAGCATTACTCTTTTGAAATTTTTTAATGTGTGGTGAGTATCTTTTGTTGGTTCCTATTTATTGCTGATCAGTATTCCATTGTATGGATGTACCACACTTTGTTTACCTATTCATAAGTTGGTGGACATTTGGCTTGTTGCCAGCTTTTGGCAATTATAAATACCATTACTGTAACCGTTCCTGGAGAGGTTTTTTTTTTTTTTTTTTTTTTTTTGCGGTACGTGGGCCTCTCACTGTTGTGGCCTCTCCCGTTGCGGAGCAACAGGCTCCAGACGCGCAGCCTCAGCGGCCACGGCTCACGGGCCCAGCCGCTCCGCGGCATGTGGGATCTTCCCGGACCGGGGCACGAACCCGTGTCCCCTGCATCGTCAGGCGGACTCTCAACCACTGCGCCACCAGGGAAGCCCTGGAGAGGTTTTTTAAATGAAAACAATTCATTTCCCTTGGGTAAATTGCTGGGTTATATGGAATGTATTTAATGTTATAAGAACTGCCAAGTTTTTTAACCAAGAGGCTATACCATTTTGCATTTCCACCAGCAAGCAATGTGTGAGAGTTTCAGTTGCTCCACATCTTCTCTCAACATTTGGTAATGTCAATTTTTTAACTTGAGCTATTTCAGTAGGTGTGTAGTGGTGTATCATTGTGATTTTAATTTGTATTTTCCTAATGATTAATGATGCTGAACATCTTTTCATGTGCTCGCATGGCATAGTCCTTCATTGGTGAAATGACTGTTCACATATTTTCCTGATTTTTTTTTTTATTGAGTTGTTTGTTTTTTCATTATTGTTTTCAGAGTTTTAAAAATATTCTGGATACAAGTTCTTATTAGATAGGATTCACAAATATTTTATCCCAGTCTGTGTTTTATGTTCATTTTCTTAACCATGTCTTTAGGAGATTAATCGATTTTTAAGATTCAAATTTGTATGTTCTAGGTCTGGGAGAAAGAAAACCAATTTGTTTATGCCTACTTGAAGATTGCTTACATGCAGGGTTAGCTAAAATGCCTTTCAAAAACCCAAAAGGCCATGATAATTTTTATAATAGATTTTTCTCTGATATCCTAAAAAAATGCGAAGCAGCAATAACATTAAGGCTAAAATTATGAACTATGTTAGTTACAACATTCATAATTTTTTTTTTTTTTTTTTTTGCGGTACGCGGCCTCTCACTGTTGTGGCCTCTCCCGTTGAGGAGCACAGGCTCCGGACGCGCAGGTTCAGTGGCCATGGCTCACGGGCCCAGCCACTCCGCAGCATGTGGGATCTTTCTGGACCGGGACACGAGTCCGTGTCCCCTGCATCGGCAGGTGGACTCTCAACCACTGTGCCACTAGGGCAGCCCAACACTCATAATTTTTTATCCTATAGGTTTGCCGCATGATTACTACATGCAACAGAAAATTAAGCTATAGAACAATGTTCATGAACTTTTCCTTATGGCTCATTATAACACTGTTATAATGTCAGAAGAACCAAAAAAAAAAAAAAAAATACCAAGAGGGATTGCCAATGAGCCACTGGGATAACGTTAATTAAATAGAATATTAAGTCAATACTCTTTTTTTTCTTTTCTTTTTTTTTTTACAATATTTGGAAATTTTACTCTACTTATTGAGATAGGCTAGGATGATACTGTGGTAACAACCCCCAAATCTTAGTAGATAAACAGATAAAAGTTTACTTCTGGCCCCTATTGGGTGGTGGTGGTGGTGGTGCTGGTGTGTAGGTTGCTCTATTTAATCTCTCAGAGCTCACGAGGGTAGAGACTCAAATTTGGTTGGGTGGTACATTAGGGGAAGAGAGAGAATGGAGAATCCTGCAGGCTTTTCACTGCCTCACTGGCAGAGGTCTTATCCACTCACACTTCATTAGCCAGAATTGGCCCTGTGTAATCACGAAGGGGCTGGAAAGTGTAGTCTCCTGTACATTCAGGAGGTCAAGGAGAATATTGGTGAGTGCTAGCAATGTTTATCATATTTCCAAAAATAACATAAAAGATAAATTATAACCACCTTATTTAAATTAGACATTTTGAGACAGCCTTATTACTTACTTGCTGGAAAACCTTGAACTAGTTACTTAACTTCTGCGAGCCTCAACGACCTCATCTAGAAAAGGGGTAATAATGATAGCTAACATTTATTGAGTATATGCTAGGAGCCAAGATCTGTTATAAGTACTTGACATATATATAATGCTTTAACTTTTTACAACTCATATGCAGAAGGAACTTATTACCACCATTGTTACAGATGAGGCAGTCGGGGTACCAGGAGCCTAAGGAATTTGCTGATTCAGAAGGTTCATGAGACTTGGTTCTGATTGGAACCCAGGCATCTGGTGCCGGTGCTGCTAGGCTTCATGACTAGGCTATACCTCCTCTTTTGTAGGTAATCATACCTGTTTGAATTAAATGTGTATTAATTAGATTAATTAGATGTGTGTTGCACAGTAGGTGCAATCCTTGTCATTATAAACATTTTAGATGTGCTGGCAAAGACAGAAAGAGAAACTTAGCTAAGATGTTCAGTTGAATAATCCAGTGAAAATGCTATTGTTTTATGGGGGTGTGGAATGGAGAGGGAGATGGGAAAGGTTATCCCCAAATGATTGTATATCTGGCTAAGTTTCTACCCACAGTTCTCTGCGGGGGCCCTTTGCTCTCTATAACAGTTTCCATCGTGATCTCAGTATTGACAATGATGTCCCTGGAGGTTTCAGTTCTGGCATAGACACCTGACATATTTTCAGAGTTCTACAAAATAATGAATTTGATGGGGGCGCTGCAGAATAAATTGCTGGGTTCATCTCCTCTCTGAGGGCAAGTAGCTTCCATCCTAGCCCTCTTAGAGTTTCATATTGCTTAGGGATCAGTGTTTCTGGGTATGTCTTGAGCAACCAGTAACTTTGTTAGGTATTTCATTCAAATCCTCCCACTGTGCATATAAGAAATCACCAAGAATCCTGTTCTAGGAATTCAAAAGATCCCTCTGTCAGTTAGGAATGCTTTTGGGTGAAAGTAACAGAACACCTAAGGGGTGATTGTTGAAACAAGAGGACTTTGGCAGTGACCCAGACTCAATGGCTCCATTACTTCTGTCTCTGGTGGTTTCTTAGCCTTTTGCTCACAGTCACAAGATGGCTACTGAAGCTCCAACCATCCCACCCTTATACCAAAAGGAAAGTGATGGCAGAAAATGGGCTTTCCTTTTATCAGGGAAGAAAAGTTTTCTCTGAAACCTCACAGTACATGTTTCCTCACTGCTCACTGGTTACAATGGTGTTGCATGCTCATTATTGGACCAGTTCACCATGTGTTGGGATAAAGCATCTTCCTCCAGTTCTTGATAAAAATTGTATTTGGCTAGAAAAGATAAAGGAGTGCGTGTGTGTATGTGTCTGTGGGTAGGCAATAAATTTTGTTTGCTGCATAGCCCTTCTCTCTCCTATAGGCACCCAGGAACAGATCACTCCCTATATGGATTTTCATTCTGAGAGCCTATTGGCTGCTTTGGAATTGATCCCAGAATCATACTAGGTGGTAACATTGGACTCCCCACCCAAGATGGGGAGGGTCAATCAGACTGTCTTTGGTGAGCCTCCAGCACATGGGGAGTTATGGTTCCTATAGATACCCTTCTTCGTCATATCTCCAGCTATATCACCCAATGCTTATGTGCTAGTTAGAATGAATGAAGTGACTATTTTGGTGATTCTGTGTTAATTTGACTTCAAAGAGTTGCAAACATAGATCAATTTTAGGCAATAACCAGATCAAGCCATTTCAGGACAGTTTGTATCAGTCTTCATGTTTTTAACAAGATATGATGCCAGGTTGAGTCCGATGCAAATTCATTTGAAATTTTCAAGTTCAGTTAATGAAGGCGTCTAGATTATCTTTAGACCACACAGCCTGCTGCGCTAAAATGGGCCCATTGCAAAGTTATTCTCAAGGGCTGTTACTTCTGTTCCGCCGAACTTTTACTGTTTGTGAGTAAAAAGGGATGATAGTATTTTTGCTCTTCAAGTCTCCCTTTCATAACTTATGCAACGCATCAGCAAGAGTAGGGGACACTGAGGCCACCATGAAAGTTTACAGTGCACACCATCAGTTTCCTTTCAGTTGCTCTTACTCCACAGTTGAGGTTGGAGGGGTGGAAGGAGCCCCTGACATGCATGGCTTGGTATCTACTCTGCCAGCGTTTCATGAGATGCTACTAACCAACTATGAAAAGACATTCTCTGGGTGTTGATCACAGGTTAGTCTGGGCGAATGACACTACAATTTAATTTTCATGATTGGTATGCATTTAAACATTTTAATATTTATTTTTAAAATTGTATTTCAGTTTTCGGAAAACATAAGAGTATGGAGAAAGAAATCATCCTCTTTAGGATAAGCATTTTTTCCAAGTTTCCTTTATTGTTGTTAAGTAAATAAATAACTTCTACAAAACTCATAGTCCAACTGGTTAACTCCTCTGTCCGCAGACACAGGAGCACTTCTTCACCTGGCAGGGATGCTGTGAAGCGTAGTTAATTGTTTGCAAAATGATCCCAAGCTCCCCGATGAAAGCAGCCACCCTTCCCATGACCGTTGTTACTGTTACAGTGTTCTCTGCTGCCAAGGAGAATTGGATCCAGAATCTGCCTGGATTTTTTTTTAAATAAATAAATTTATTTAGTTAGTTAGTTTTGGCTGCGTTGGGTCTTCGTTGCTGCGCGCAGGCTTTCTCTAGTTGCGGCGAGCGGGGGCTGCTCTTCGTTGCGGAGCGCGGGCTTCTCACTGCGGGGGCTTCTCTTGCTGCGGAGCACAGGCATTGAAGAAGACTGGCTTGTGTTCAGAGAAGGGGCGCATCGGTGCTCGTTCAGTTGTTGGAAAATTGTTCAGCTTGCCTGTGATCTGATTAGGTTTACCTTTAGGGGTGGTGTGCTAGCCAGAGTCGGGTCTTTTACAAAGCTGCCTCCAATAGGGTCACGAGCATCAATCAGAGGAAGAATCCAGGAACAAACCAGTCATTTCCCCAAATTCCTTTTTGCTTTGCTTTTTTTGTTTTTTCAGAGATCAAATTCAAACAGCATTTTATGCTTTCTTTCACTGAACTAACAGTAGCCTGGAGAAGGTATTTCAATCCCTTTATAGAAACTTTTTCTATAAAGTGCACTTTCCGGGGCTCATCTGGAGCACTGCTGGTTTGGGCCTTCAACTGGACCTGGAAGTGCTGGCTGGTCCCTGCGTTGTGCTGTCTCCAAAGTCGTATTTATGGCAAAGGCTACGGTAACTATCAAAAGAAACATGGGCCTTTGTTATACCGCAGAAACTAACACAACATTTGTAAAGCAATTATACTCCAATAAAGATGTTAAGGAAAAAAAAAGAAAAAGAAAAAGAAAAAAACACAAAATAACGTGGACTTCCTCTGAGCTCCTCTGGAGCAGAGGAATGTTAAGTGAGACATCCGTCTGCAAAAACAGTCAACTAAATATGCCCACTGCCTGTCCCTGAACTTTAGGAAAAATGGTTTATACTTTTTTTTTTTAACATCTTTATTGGGGTATAATTGCTTTACAATGGTGTGTTAGTTTCTGCTTTATAACAAAGTGACTCAGCTATACATATACATATGTTCCCATATCTCTTCCCTCTTGCGTCTCCCTCCCTCCCACCCTCCCTATCCCACCCCTCCATGCGGTCACAAAGCACCGAGCTGATCTCCCTGTGCTATGCGGCTGCTTCCCACTAGCTATCTGCCTTACGTTTGGTAGTGTATATATGTCCATGCCTCTCTCTCACTTTGTCACAGCTCACCCTTCCCCCTCCCCATTTCCTCAAGTCCGTCTTCTAGTAGGTTTGTGTCTTTATTCCTGTCTTACCCCTAGGTTCTTCATGACATTTTTTTTTCTTAAATTCCATATATATGTGTTAGCATACGGTATTTGTCTTTCTCTTTCTGACTTACTTCACTCTGTATGACAGACTCTAGGTCTATCCACCTCATTACAAATAGCTCAATTTCGTTTCTTTTTATGGCTGAGTAATATTCCATTGTATACATGTGCCACATCTTCTTTATCCATTCATCCGATGATGGGCACTTAGGTTGTTTCCATCTCCGGGCTATTGTAAATAGAGCTGCAATGAACATTTTGGTACATGACTCTTTTTGAATTATGGTTTTCTCAGGGTATATGCCCAGTAGTGGGATTGCTGGGTCATATGGTAGTTCTATTTGTAGTTTTTTTAAGGAACCTCCATACTGTTCTCCATAGTGGCTGTACCAATTCACATTCCCACCAGCAGTGCAAGAGTGTTCCCTTTTCTCCACACCCTCTCCAGCATTTATTGTTTCTAGATTTTTTGATGATGGCCATTCTGACTGGTGTGAGATGATATCTCATTGTAGTTTTGATTTGCATTTCTCTAATGATTAATGATGTTGAGCATTCTTTCATGTGTTTGTTGGCAGTCTGTATATCTTCTTTGGAGAAATGTCTACTTAGGTCTTCTGCCCATTTTTGGATTGGGTTGTTTGTTTTTTTGTTATTGAGCTGCATGAGCTGCTTGTAAATTTTGGAAATTAATCCTTTGTCAGTTGCTTCATTTGCAAATATTTTCTCCCATTCTGAGGGTTGTCTTTTGGTCTTGTTTATGGTTTCCTTTGCTGTGCAAAAGCTTTGAAGTTTCATTAGGTCCCATTTGTTTATTTTTGTTTTTATTTCCATTTCTCTAGGAGGTGTGTCAAAAAGGATCTTGCTGTGATTTATGTCATAGAGTGTTCTGCCTATGTTTTCCTCTAAGAGTTTGATGGTTTCTGGCCTTACATTTAGGTCTTTAATCCATTTTGAGCTTATTTTTGTGTACGGTGTTAGGGAGTGATCTAATCTCATACTTTTACATGTACCTGTCCAGTTTTCCCAGCACCACTTATTGAAGAGGCTGTCCTTTCTCCACTGTACATTCCTGCCTCCTTTATCAAAGATAAGGTGACCATATGTGCTGTGGGTTTATCTCTGGGCTTTCTATTCTGTTCCATTGATCTATCTTTCTGTTTTTGTGTCAGTACCATACTGTCTTGATTACTGTAGCTTTGTAGTATAGTCTGAAATCAGGGAGCCTGATTCCTCCAGCTCCGTTTTTCATTCTCAAGATTGCTTTGGCTATTCGGGGTCTTTTGTGTTTCCATACAAATTGTGAAATTTTTTGTTCTAGTTCTATGAAAACTGCCAGTGGTAGTTTGATAGGGATTGCATTGAATCTGTAGATTGCTTTGGGTAGTAGAGTCATTTTCACAATGTTGATTCTTCCAATCCAAGAACATACTAAATGAGTTTTAGAAAAGCAATAAAAGCCAAGGTATCCACCTTATACTGATTTCTACAGTAACAGAGAAAACACAGATTTTTAATGGTGCATATCATTTATTAGATGGATCATTCTATGGTAGCAATATTATTAACTATATCATGTATAATACAACTGTATGGTACCAGTTTTGTTAGAGCTCTGATGTACGATGTATTAGGTACTAATATTATTTAATCCTCACAATAGTCCTATGTGATAGGTAGTTTGATTTTTTTTTTTTTTTTTTTTTTGCGGTACGTGGGCCTCTCACTGTTGTGGCCTCTCCCATTGCGGAGCACAGGCTCCGGACGCGCAGGCTCAGCGGCCACGGCTCACTGGCCCAGCCGCTCCGCCGCATGTGGGATCTTCCCGGACCGGGGCACGAACCCATGTCCCCTGCATCGGCAGGCAAACTCTCAACCACTGCGCCACCAGGGAAGCCCCAGGTAGTTTGATTTTACAGTTGAAGAAATGGAAGATTTTACAGCTCAGTTACTTGTAAGTGGAGAAGCAGGGATTCCAACCTGTTGTCAAAGCGTCAGTCACAAGGTTCTACTGGGTACAGTTCTAGAACATGATATACTAATCATTATTGGTAATGATCAGAAAAATTCATGATTTACTATTCATTTAAATATTAGTTATAGGAACAGAAGATGATAAAATAACATCTGTGAATTTTTTTTTAACAGAAGAAAAATAAAATGAAAATGTAAATCAGCCAGAGGAAAAATGTCCTAAAACTGTTTCCAAAATCATTCTTAGTGGCAAATCCTTAGGCTAAATGGCAATGTATAGAAACTCAGTGCGGGGAATTCCCTAGTGATCCAGTGGTTAGGACTCTGCGCTTTCACTGCCGAGGGGCCCAGGTTTGATCCCTGGTCAGGGAATGAAGATCCCGCAAGCTGTGCAGCATGGCCAAAAAAAAAAAAAAAAACGAAAAAGAAACAGAAACTGAATGCCACCAAATGATAAGGATTTTAGTTTACTAAAGTGCAAATAAAATGGGAATTATTTCTGTCAAAGCAAGAGCTGATTTCTACTACAGAGATTAGGGAATCAGGGACAGGGCAAAAACAGTAAGGTTCAGAATGTTTATTTAAAAATATACCATGATTCTTTACTTTGTAAATACTAAACATAACTTAGATATTGGAAGTTCCTTCCAGAATAAATTATTAACCCCATGGTGGAAAGGACAGTGGACAGGAGGCTAGGAGGGACAGATTCTAGTCCTGCCTCCAATTAGCTAGCTCTGTGACCTTGGACGAGTCGCTTGACCTCTCCAGACTTCAGTTTTTTCACCTGTACAATGAGGTCTCTGGTCCCTTCCAATTCTAAAATTCTCAAAGTCTATGAGTCAAACTTATCTCATCTTTGCTAATGGTTCAGTTTTACTTTCCACACACCCCTTAGGGAATTGTCAAGGAACCAACTGAAAAAGCAATTCAATTCTCACATGAGTTTCTTTGCTCACTCTATGCCCCCAAGCTGCTGCTGCTGTTTTTAACCCCTTTGTCATTGGGAAACACTTTCAAGGATAGTGGGGAAGCAAGTAAGATGAAAATAATTTACCAAAAGACCGAGTTTTACATTTACATGCAATGCACTTATGTCCACTTTGCCATCTCGTTCGTTGTTCTGCTTTTCAATTACCCTCTGTTAGTTTGGATTGCTTTTGTTTTTTCATTTACCACAAAATCCTATTTAAAAAATTGTAACTTGGAAAACCAAGATGGATCCTCCTATTCAAATTAGCAAGGAACAAAATATTTTTAGATTTTTACCTACTAATTTTCCATGTGCAACAACTGTCACTATTTTAGCTGACAGAATTAATGAGCTGATTCAATTAAAAGGTTTTAGGAAAATTATTTATGGCTTAATGGTAAGTATATTAACAAAACCTCCACTACCATGTACAGCATACCTATCTCTTTCATCCTTGAAAATATTTTAAGATTCTTTTTGGGAGCATATTTTAAAACAAATATAACAAGTATACAATAACTGCTTTATAAAAATGCCCTGCACTAAGTAGGAAATTGATACCCAAATGATACAAAGACCATGAAAGAGAAGGAAGGCGCAGTCTGCAGCTGACCTTGAAACCCCAAGCCTGTTTTTACCAGGAAAACAAACAAACAAGAAAACTAAAAAACTAATGAGTATGTGAGACCATCTAATAGGAGACAATCCTCAAATCTCACAATCTTCACGCAGAGCCCAAAGTATAGAAACCTAGTGTTTTTTTGTTTTTGTTTTTTTTGCAGTACGCAGGCCTTTCACTGTTGTGGCCTCTCCCGTTGCGGAGCACAGGCTCCGGACGTGCAGGCTCAGCGGCCATGGCTCGTGGGCCCAGCCGCTCCGCGGCATATGGGATCGTCCCGGACTGGGGCATGAACCCGTGTCCCCTGCATCGGCAGGCGAACTCTCAACCACTGCGCCACCAGGGAAGCCCGAAACCCAATGTTTTTCATCAATAATGTCATGTAACTTGTAGGCGTTTACTGAGAGCAATAATTATCTGTGGCCTTCTAAAGTGTTTATCTTGAGTTTTAAAATCATATTTCTATTGAAATATTTTGCTTATATGAATTACTAAACAGATCTCAGCCATGGACAGATGTTATTTCACTTGATGTTATAGAACCAGTGAAAAATGTTACTGCTTATTTTATTACTCAGGCCCATGAACAAGATTATGAGTTCTGTTCCAAATGCTTAGAATGTACTTATACTTGCACTAAACATGAATGACCTAGGGTGGGAATTGAAACTATGTGGCATCTATGTGATCACTGCCCACTCCAAAGATTAGTGCCCATAATTGATCACAACCCTATTTCCCGCTGAGCTGAACTCGGCCTCAGAATCCTTCTCTATAGCAGTGGATGCAGCTACCACAAGCAAATAGAAAACTATTTGCTGCCTGAAGTCTAGAAGTAAAATATCTTATTAAAAGCCCCATAGGTTTGCCTCTTTCCTTATTACCCTGTAATTGTCCTCCCTGAAATTTTCAAATCTTTTGTTTTCATTTTGACAAGTAATGATTTATTTTAAAAAAAAATGACCATTTGGGACTTCCCTCGTGGCACAGTGGATAACAATCCACCTGCCAATGGAAGGGACATGGGTTCGAGCCCTGATCTGGGAAGATCCCACATGCCACGGAGCAACTAAGCCCGTGCGCCACAACTACTGAGCCTGTGCTCTAGAGCCCGCCAGCCACAACTACTGAGCCCACGTGCCACAACTACTGAAGCCGCGTGCCTAGATCCCATGCTCCACAACAAGAGAAGCCACCGCAATGAGAAGCCTGCACACCGCAACGAAGAGTAGCCCCCGCTCGCCACAACTAGAGAAAGCCTGCATGCAGGAACGAAGACCCAACGCAGCCAAAAATAAATTAAATCTTAAAAAAAAAAAATGACCATTTATTGCACATTTTTGAATTTCCCACAGCACCTCAAACACTTCTAAACACACATTAGGAACTCTATAAATACTTGTGTCTTGAAGAGTCTAAATGCTAGAAATACAAGATGGAAACATCCCACAGAGCCAAAGAGGACCCAATCACAGTGACGTCTGTCCTGGGCTTCAGTTCTCTCCAGACACTCACAGAAGGAATCACACACCAAAACGGCCCCAACAAATTAAGTCCTGGGAGAGCAAAGGAGAAACATGGAAATTCCGGTTCCTTTTGTGTTATAAGTTTTCAAAATATGAGGAAATATGCCAAATGCCTTTGATAATATACTCTGAATTAATGACTAACAGGGAAATGCCCCCTGAGCAGTTCATGGACAGTGTCTCTCCCAAGTCAGATCCTGTTGGCAAATGACCAAAGAACCCTTCTCTCCTGAGCCAGCAGACACTTCTATGGCCAGGAAGCACTCTGATATCAACTCAGCATTATAAAAGTGAGCAATTAAAAGCACCATTTGCAGTTAATCTAATAATTCTACTGAATATCCCCAAACCTGTGTACAAAACATATTTTATTTGGGGCCCTGACTTGATTTTAGGGTAAACTGTTTCTTAAATAGAAATATAAAGATAAAGATAAGCCTTAAGCCTTTTTTTTTTTAAGAGAAACAAAGATAAGGTTTTAAAATGTTTGAGTTAATTTAGCAATATACTGGATAAACAATAAGGTACTAAGGCTAAATTTAAGGCAAATGCAATGAAAGAACATGAATTCCCCTTAAGACTAAGTATCAAATAGTCTGGTTGATGAAACTGCTGTATTTTAGGTTTTGAGGGTTTCTAAAGTAAGTAATTCTCTAATTAACACCAAAATATATGATGCTTTTCTCTGATTACAATACATACACCCAGTTTTCAGCTGAAGAAAATGAGAAAGTTAAAATTAAAAAGGCCCAATTATTTCTTTAATGCAAGCAAGTGAGAACATGTTTAACATAAATTTAACAGTCATTCATTTGTGCATTCAACATTTATTGAACACCTGCTCTGTGCCAGGAACTCTGTTAGCTATTAGGGGTTAGAGCGGGGAACAAGATATAGTTCCTACTCTATGGAGCTTACAAGCGAGTCAGAAATCTTGCCATTAAACAACTACAGAAAGAAGTATGTCAACAATTGAGATAAATGTGGCACAATCAAATAAAAGGCTCTTGTTTACAACTTTCGGTTTACTTACAAAACTATGGTTTCCTACAGAGGTTTGGATTATGTAAATTTTGATTTGCCCTATAAAAGAAATTTCAATTAAAATTAAAAGATAGAGTCTCCTGGGCTTCCCTGGTGGCGCAGTGGTAGAGAGTCCGCCTGCCTATGCAGGGGACGCGGGTTCGTGCCCCGGTCCGGGAAGATCCCACATGCCGCGGAGCGGCTGGGCCCGTGAGCCATGGCCGCTGAGCCTGTGCGTCCGGAGCCTGTGCTTGGCAACGGGAGAGGCCACAACAGTGAGAGGCCCACGTACCGTTAAAAAAAAAAAAAAAAAGTCTCCTATAGATACACTCAATTGTAATTTCGGATTGTATCTGTGTTGAATATAAAAATGACAAAGGCATTTTTTTTTTAAAGAAAAAAGTGCTATTTATTCTAGAAATGCTTTTAACGGAGGCTGTTTCCAGGGGAATTCACTGCTTTAGGTTAACGGTTGGTGGCTTCATGTTCAGGCCTCAATTAAACTCTGAACTTCCATTGTTATCACTTAATTGACTTGGTTATATCTCATGTCAGCATTTCCAAATGACCTTCCTTTTAAAAAATAAAAATTACCTGACATAGAAGCATTGTTGCAGCAATCCCACACTGTCTTCGTGTATGGCTGGGCCTAGAATCTGCTTAGCTTATCTACCACTAGGGTACCTCCCATCATCCTTGCTTATAACATGAGACAGCTCCAGGTACATGCATGTTGAGGGAAAAGAGATGAAAAATGAAATCTATCTATTATCACGACTATTATTAAGATGACAACTAAATACACTGATATCCACTTTATTCTAAGACAGGAAGTTAGTCTTAAATACCTTGCATATCACGATTAAATATTGTCAAGTTATGCTTATTTTAAAGCAGGATTATGTGCATCTTTTCCTTACAAGTGTCTCCGAAGGTTTAGTTGTGCTAGTTAACCAGATGGAAACTTAAATCCTTTTTACTTGTACATGAGACAACAATAAGAACAAGTTGGGTTTCTTTAACTAATGAGTGGGATTTTATATAAAGTAGGTATGACGCCAAGATGCAACTCTGCTAGACTGACTGAAGCAAATTAAGGCATCAAATGAGCGTTTCCCCTCCCCCTGCATTGTGGAAAAGTTTTAAAAGTCTTTTTGAAGTACTTTGATCAAGCTTTGAAATCATTTTAGTGGATGACTATTGTATGAAAACTGTAATTTATAGTCCTTGACCTAAGCAGCTCTTTGTCTCACAGCCACATTCAAAACAATAGCAGGAAAGTGAAAAACACAAGGGGAACCCAAGCTGTTCTGGTTATTATTTAATTCATAATTCCATTTTCCTTAATCTTTCGAATCCAGGCATGTTCTTAATAAAACATCTTCAGACTGTTTTTACTATATATAGGAAGGTTAGTTTGGGGTAATACAATTAGATGGTCCGAACTTTTGTCACTGCGACCCTTCCTTAAACTGAGAGTGACTTCCCAGGCAGGTCCAGAGAGGCACCTCTCTGTAAGTGGTGACAGTGCAGGCAAACTCCTATTGTTTGCCTTTTATTTCCTCTCTAGTTAAGCTGGCTTTGTTCCTTGACCCTAATTGAGAATGTGCCAATTGGGAGATTTTCTCCTCCTGTCCTATTCACAAAATAGTTATACTTTTGAGGCAACTTGCAGATCACATGGAAAATGGCAAGCTGCCCCCAACATGAACGAGCTAGGAGTGATTCTCTAACTAAATCACGGAGACATTTTACTATTTAAATTCGTAATTTTAATCAGCTGAACACTACCATTCAGCCTGAAAGTATCTGTAAACCTCACATGTTCTTTTGGCTCCTTTTGCCAAAACAGTTGCTGACACACTAAACCTCAGACCATATTTGACCCTGTAGTATCTTAGTTACAAGTTTTATCACCTTCAGATACCAAAGATGCTTAGGTGTGCTTTTCCCCAGAGAGCTTAGGTCAATTGTTCTCCCCCAACTTGGACTCCAAAAAATATATGGATCAGGACTCCGATGAGCTGCATTTTGGTCCTGGGATCATTTTCTAGAGAGAAAAAGAGACAAGGGGTAGTGAGAGAGTGCAGAACGTGTGTCTACGTGGAAGGAAACTGCAAAGGCAGGAGAAGGCGAGGACAGCCGGGAAGAGGCAGGAAGTGAGGGGAGTACAGCACATGGAAGATCTAATTCAACTGAAACTCCAGGTCCTAGGGCGGAACAGGTTAAAAAGAGCAGACATCTCAGCTATCTTGGTTCCAGAGAGGAAAGGAAACACTGGGTGTAGCTCCTTAGGGAGGGGTGAGTGAATTAACTGTTCACTTGGGGGCTGTGCATTAATTAGTGAGGCCCCCCCAGGGCCCATTTAGTGGATGACCTCATCCAGGGCTCTAAGCTATCCCCTGGAGGCTTCAATGAGTGAATGCACCCCCCCCAAAGACGGACAATTTATCATCTTCTTCCAGGGTGGAATCAAGCCTTGCCAATAATGAGCAGGTACACACACTGATGCTTAAAAGAAAATGATTCCCTCTGGAGATCCAGCTTTCTACTCTGCACCCCTGAGCCTCCCTTTTATATATGATTTTAGGAGTGTTCAGAAGAGTTGACATACACCTCGCCTGAAGCAAAAGAAAAGAAAAGAATTCTCACCGTTCTTTGTTTTTTGGGTGGAAATGGGGTGGGGTCTATGAAGTCACCTGAAATACTGGATCGGCTTTGTTCTGAGCTCATGCCTCTGCATGCTTCGAACAAATAGGGTCTCTCGTTTGTGAGAGCAGACACTGGGCAAGTCTATCTATGCAGAGAGAACAGCATTTAGTTTTACGTTCGTGCATATACTCCTGCTTTCTGACTTGGCATAATTTATTAACACAGTTTGCAGAAAGCTCCATAACACAAGATTTGACTTTAATGTTAATGTTCTAATGATGAGAGCCAAAAAAAAAAAAAAAAAAAGGTGTCACCCCCATGTATACCCTCTAGGGCTGATGTTTACACGGTCTAAATTTAAAAAACAAATAAGTAAACAAACAACACATACAGATAGACCACAGATAAGTATTCCTTACATAAAAAAGGAACAAGGAGGATTTCAGCTTCCAGTCTGGGAACGCTAGGCCCCTCACCACACTCTTCCAACTGAAAAATAGTAGACGTTATAATCACATTAGTTTTTATGTTGAATAAAGCTTAGTTTTAAATAACTTGTAACTTTATCATAGTACGTACAGTCTACTGCTGGTTCCTTCCCCACTTTTCAGGGCCAGATTTTAAAACCCCATTCATAAAGAGGAGGTGGTGCCCTTGCCAGAGAACACCGGTACCTTCTCCTAACACATTATGTCAGGGCACCAGTTGAAGAGCAAACTCTGAAATGCAAGCACCTCTTTCATTTTTTAAATTTATTTGTGCACCTTCATCATAAATTTGTTTAATATAAATCAATCAAATTCTTGACGAAGGTTTAACAGGGTTTTCAACATCTGTGCAGATAAATGTAATTTATTTCTAAAGAAGAAAAAGCAGTTTAGAGCATGCCATGAAAACTGCTTTTAACAACATTTTAGTCTAAAATGTGTGTGTGTGTGTGTGTGAGAGTGTGTATCAAGACAACAGCAGTGGTTCCAAATCATTCTATTTTACTCATGAAACCTGCATGGTGAATTTTACACTGAAACAGAAGTTTGCCTGATGCCGCCTTACTGTTTCATCATCTTCCTCTTTCTTTTTTGTTTAATGCAACTTGCAACAGAGCTAAAATCCATGCCTGAACCTGACATGTTTCTGTCCTTCAAAAGGAAAGGCAGTAGGCAGATTTCTGCAAATCTTCTTAGGTACAAAATGAACAAAGTACAAATGGTACATTTAGTCTTTTGAAAGAACCAAGCAATGTATATAACTTGAAGGTGTTTGTAAAAGTTATATTTTTACTAATATTTCCAAACTCATTCAACATTATAAGGAATATTATGTTTTGTCAACATGAGGGCAAATATTTTACTAAGTACATTTTTGGGTATGGATTAATTTTTCACCTTCCTGAAAGATAGGTTTATAATGAATTTACTGATGTTTTCCTTTAGATTGAAATTTGGTTTGCAGTAGAAAAAGTGAATAAGTGAAAGTGAACAAATACAAAACTTCTTTTGCTTACTTGAAAACTGCTCTAGGTTTATTTTTGGTACACTTAATTCATTCAAAGCCAAACAATCCTAATGCCTAAATTATTTGAGTGTTATATAATTATGCGGTATAAAATGCAGATACAAAGCAGAGTACAGAATGCGCTTTTGAAAAATTTTACTCATAAAAATACTGACTACCATACATACTGACAACTAGTTACGTTTAAAAATAAACTCTTGTCAAGGCTGGCACCCAGCTTCAGTCGTCTGCCCTCAGCCCCCGATCCAAAGAAGGAGTGTGGTTTCCAGACACAACGTAACTAATGCTTTTAAATGAGATAAATGGAAAATGTTTGGTGCTCAAATAAGTATTATAGAAAGAGGAAATTCTCATCAAGTATATTTTTTTCAGCTTGGCTTACTGCCATAGAAGTCAGGAAACCATAAAGACTGGACAAAACAAACGCAGGCTCCCAGCAAGGTCTGCCCTTGCAGGTGAGAGCGAAAATCTAGTTGCAGCCTTCATGATTTCGGCTTTGCTGGGACTGTGCTAGGTTATTCCATGACAGTAACGCAACCCTGGGTATCTGTGAGTGTACATGAAGAGAAAGGGGGAGGGAGAGAGAATGAATGGAGGCTTACCAAAAAAAAAAAAAAAAGAGGGCGATTCAGTAACTGGGAGGAAAATTGAAAAATCACACCTTTCAGTCTCCACATTTTTTCTTTTGTTCAGTATATAAGGAGAAACCATCCGGAAGGAAGAAAGATTATGACTATAAACTAACTGTTTGACAGAGACAGAAATGCTGATAATGAGTGGGCTGTGTCTGTAGTTCTTGGCTGTTCACATGAGCAAGGGGTGAAGGAAAACAGAAACTCTTGATATGTTTGTCTAAAGAGGTAGTGGTGTGACCACGGGCAGCGAGAGTTCAGCTGAAGTTCAGGGCAGATGCTGCCAGGAGTTTACACTGCAGGAAAGTAAAATTGCTTCCGGATTCATCTTTTCCTCCCAGCTTCTCTTCCAGGACCATCAGGGTCAAGCAATGCTATGGCATAAGGTGACGATGTTGGTGGGGAAACAGGCTTGGAGCAGGATGCCCCTTTCCCGGTTACAGTCTAGCTCCTGGATAAATCCGTACCAGTAGATGACTAAGCCTGGCCCAAACCTGCAAAAACATGAGAAAATAACATGCACACATAGGATCAACATAGTTCCAGAAAAAGGTAATCTTTGAAGCATGGATAAGATGATTAAATGACTTTATCGTACGAAGTTTTTGTTTCGGTTGCTACGATTATGACTGAAAGTAGCTGAACTTACACCAAAGAGCTTATTTCATGCAAGTGTCACCGCCTTGGACGGATTTGTTACCTTTCTTTCAAGGAACCTGAACTATTTCACTACTCTAATTACCTCTGAGTCAGGTGTTGTGACGACTTAGCTGATGAAGGACAAAAGCAGAGTAGAAACAGCATTGATTTGGGCAGCACCAGGCTTGGGATTTTAGCCTCTTGACATTTAGAGGCACTCTTTTAAAAGTTAAACCTACCTATTTTCAACTAAGGAAAAAAAAAGTATTTGGAAAATAATTTTTAAAAAATCAACAGCTCAAGGTCTTCTTCTGGCTATAATGCTCTATTCACGTACCAATAGGGCCAGAAGTTCCTTCTGTCATTCATTCTTTCTAGTCTTAAAAACAAAAAACAAACCCATATGACAACTGGGATCCTGCAAAGAGTTCTCTCGGCCCCTTCACTCTCTGCATTACAGCCTCTCTAAGCGTGAACATGGCATGAAATTTGGTCGTAGGTTCTCATCACGAAAGTAAGGAATAATGCCATGTGGAGTTCTGAAAAAGTCTAGACAGATGGAGGCTTGAAACCTCAATGTTTCTAAATTGTGCCTCCGAATTATCTCCAATTTGGTTAGCGGCTCACTCAGGAAGTAGCCAGCAGGAAGTTGAGACCTCTAGGCTGGGTTCATAACGATGTAATCACTATCAATCACTGTGCACACAGAGATGTTTTGCACATCAGTTTCACGTTTTTCCTACCGAGAGTACTTAATTAAAGGGCAGCTCTACTTTTGGTGTCGTGTTGCAGGAATTTTACAGTGAAAGCATAAATTATGAACGTTGGGTTAGTAAAAGGATGTCTAAAAACAGAACTGCTTTCTGTATTCTGACATTACAGCAGGCTGAACCACGCTAGGCCAAAAAGCTTTTTCCTTCCATGATTTATTATATGCTGAAGTGTACTTGCCAAACCTAACAGTACAGGATGGGCTGCAAGATACTGTATGCACAGAAACAAGTTCAGTTGGATGTCATGGAATAGTTTATTTGCCAAGCTGTACACGAGATTAATTAAAACTTTTGTATTCCCTCCATGCAGGGATAGAATCATGAGACGTTGACTCATCAACTGAACTTGTTCTAGGGGACACAGGAGCTGTACAGGATGAGAAGCCTTGGAGCACCAGGCGCTGTGACATTTACCTGAATTCAGGGCTGATTGCAAATGCTTTTGTTTCTCAGTATCTCTGGGGAGAGCTTCCTTTGTGGTCAGAAGAATCAGGCACCTAGGGCACGAGGTATTTGGGGCCCCAGTGCTTAAATGCACACCAGGTGAAGCTCACACCTGGACGAGGTCTTGCTTCCATTTTAACCAAGGGTTTCTTAGTAACTTTTAATCACAAACAATTGTCTGCAATGGATACCATTTGGTATCTTGATTTTACAAAGAGCTCTATGACTAGTATCAAATGATCTCAGGTTTGTCAAAACAAGTCTGGCAAGAGCAAGAAGACCTGTGATTTGGAGGACCATGTCTGAGAAGCCTCAAACCTTCCCATCAGTGAAGCAGCCCTCAGTCACAGCCTCAAGAAATCTACTGTTAACCTCAACACATTCCCCTGTTTTATTACACAGCCATTCTTGAGGCCGTGATGTCCTTTAGAAAGGCGCTCATATTTCTATGAAAGGAGGGAAAAAAAAAGGTGAGCTAACCAGTCATGGAAAAGAACAAAAGAATATATAGAGGTCATAAACAACAAGCCCAGTGTTTTAAAGATTTAATAAAACAAAAACACATATCACCAGCCTGCACTTTCCCTGAATCATAAGCCAAAGGACACGAAGCAAGAAGGCTCTTTACGAAAATGGCATTTTCTAGGCATGAAAGTCAGGCTGGGGAACACCTCAGTGACCAAGAAAGTGGACTTGTTTCACTTGTGAGGCAACACATGAAATCAGCACCTGGAAAAGGTTTTGCAAGATTGTGAATCTAAACATTTCATGTAGTGGTTCACTTAGGAGGACTCCCTGAAGGTAGCAACACAGATCTATGAACTGTTTTTAGTATATATGAGAAATGACTCACAATAAGGCTCTATCCTCTATCTAAGTCATTGTTCCCTAGCTTTGGGGTGAAATTATATTTACTTGGGAAATACCAGCTCTCTCCTATGACCCAAAAGCTCTGATTGACAATATGTGCTTAATTAATTAAAAACGAGGAAATACGACTCCCTTTGTAAATAAAGATTGGTAGACGGAGGCTTTCAAATTATGTAGTCTTTGAATGACAACAATAATGAGGACTTTAGAGGGTTAAAAGTTTGGAAATTTAACTGGAGAACAAGACCTGGCCTTGTTCCCAATACCTTGAGTGCATTTCTGACGGTTCTCCAACAGCTGAGGATCCAGAGATTATCAGATGCTGGCAAATTAACCTTTCAGCAACTTGGCTGTTTATGAAGAGGCCGACCGCATTAGGCAACATTACATAATCCATTCCTCCATTATCGGAACCAGCAGAAGGCAACATGTAGGCTGATAATTCGAAAAATCAAGCAACCCATCTCTAGTATTTCCTTCTGAAAAGTTGTAAAACGGAGTAAACAAGACCTAGGAAATTTTTATGTTGGTCAAGTACAGGCTGATGGGCCTAGAGACTTCACCTTTTTGATGCCTACTTCCATTTATTGTGGCACTACTGGACAATAATGAGATCACTGGGAAGGCAAACATAACCTTTGTGACCAATAAAAATCAGAGTCTATTCACAGAATTTAAAAGAAAACAGAGTCCTTGGATCTGAGCAAATGTGCAAAGCAGAGGGTTGGTCTGCTACTGGGATTGCAGCCCTCGCTACCAGGCTGGAGACACTCAGTAATGGGATGTATATGGATATCTGAATTGACTGTGTAAACACATTTCAAGGTTGACTATAATTTGAAGGTTACTATACTCATGGTCAAGTAATAAGATCAAAGACTCCAAATGGATTTTAAAAACTCCTGTGGAGCAGAGCCTGGAATGTAAGTGACTCTTGAACAAGTAATTCTGCTTGCAAATAAAATACCACCAAATTAGCAACAATAACAAATACCTCTTGATAAAATGGGAGGTGAAAGTCAAGAGCCATGACAGACCTTGAGGGTATGAAAGATAAAGCTCCTCATAAATAATGACAACCTTATAAATGTGTTTGAAATGTGTTTCTCTGGTTTCCTTCCATTTTAGGGTATTTAGAGAAATTAAGCAGGAGGCTGTGGAATGAAAGCCGGGCACCCTTCTGTGGTCTTTGTGCACAGTTGTCTCCCAGAGATTACACGTTTCATCATTTGTCTCTTTGCTACGTTGTGACCCTTTTGAGGACAAGGACCATGTTTTATTTACATTTGTGTCCTCTGGGGCTAGCACAGTACCTGGTACATGACAGATACCCTCAAGAACAAGATGGAGAACACAGAGTTAATAATAGGATCAGACAGCTTTGTTGCACTGGTTACTGAATCAGTGGAGGCCTAGAGATGGGCAAGATGGAAGGACTCGGCTATTGCCATGGTTTGGCATTTTTATTAGTGAGCAGGATAGCACCCTAATGGCATACAAACAGATTATAGTGCTAGTAATAATAACAGTTACAACAATGTTAATAACACTTTCATCGCACTTACTACGTGACAGACACTGTTCTAGGCACTTTACACGTATCGATCCATTTAACTCTCAGGTCAGCCCCATGAGGGAGGAAGATACAATTACTGTCCCTATTTTACAAATGAAGAAACTGAGGCACAGAGAAATTAAGTATCTTGCCAAAGGTCTTAGCTAAAAAGTGGAGGAACATGTTTTGGAACCCAGGACTGGATGGAGGGTCTGTGACTGTCTTGCTATGATGTAGTGATCAGTCTACTAAATATGGTAGAATGGTATTAGAATGGTATTTCTTTAACCAGAAAAAGAGGGGAAATGCCCTATGAACTTGTTAGACCACACTTAGAGTGTTGTGGAGGGTTCTGGTGTCATATTTTAAGGAGAATATCTCTAGTCTGGAAATGATCCAGAGGAGACCTCTAGGATGTTTGAGGAAGCATTAGATGAACAAAGTATATGTGACCTGGAAATGAGAACTCAGGGTGGTGATATGCTCATTCACCACCTACGGATGTTTACAGTGCTCACGGGAGAAGGAATTAGATTCCTATTGTAGCTCTTGAGCACAGACCTAGGGCAATGTTTAAAAGTAACCAAGAATCAGATTTTGATTTAACATGAATAACAATCATTGAGTGAGTTTGGAAGTGGATCTTTCCTCAGTCAGGCCTTCGGATGAGACCACAGACCCTGAGCCAATAACTTAAATGCTGAGAGAAGGTGAAGAAGAGGGCCCGACAAGCTATACCCATATTCCTGACCCACAGAAAAGGTGAGATAACAAATGTGTGCTATTTTAAGTCATGTAGTTTTGGGTGTTTTTTTTTAATATAGCAATAGATAACTAATAGATACACCTGCACTACAGACCTGAGTAGTCAAATACCATTCTTCACGTACGCAGTAGGGAGAGTCCTGTTGGCTACTGACTGGCTTTTGTCAGTTACACCTGCACCTAGACTTTATAGCAGAAGGGATTACCGAATGAGATTATCAATAAGTAGCAACTCTTCATCAAGGGGAAATCTCAGATAGGAAGCAGCTCTGTTTTTACACTCACAGAGCTTCCTGGCTCCTAACTTAGACTATATACCAAGGCCCCTCCCTGCTGCATATCTAGGATGCTGGGGTTATCCAAAGAAGTATAGAAATCATAAAATAAAATGAAGAATTCTGCATATTTTCTCAAGTTCTGTGGTTTTGGTGTTAGAGTTGGTTATTGGGCTTCTGAGGCTGCAAATAGAGGGTAGAGATAGGGTGTGGGAGGTTGGTTACAGTTGAGGTAACTGCTGACAGTTAAAGAAGAGACACTAAAAAAACCCAACCAACCAACCAACCAACCAACCAACCAACCAAAAAAACAACCCAATTGTAGTAATCCAAGGCTATTTGGTGCGGGGGCAAATAGACTTTGTCAACCTCAACAGGTGCTGAGGACAGCCCAGGAAAAACAAATGCTGGTTTCATTTTGTTCAGTTAAAAAAGGCAGTAAAATCTGTAAGATGTTTTTTAAAAAATTGTCACCAAGAATGTTTTAAAAATGGTACTTCAGTGAGTAAATTCTTAGTTTTCCAGAAAAATTTAGCTATCCTCAGATAGTCTCTGAGGTTGTTAGATTATGAATGTTGGACAGAATACGGTACAAGTTATAAAGGAAGTCTTTCTACAGCTCTCTGAGAAAGTCAGAGGCACAGACAGGAAATTTGGGCCCCCAAATTAAGGAAGGACTTGCTTACTCTTTCTAAACTATAAAAAAAAAATACCCTCCCTTCCTTGCCATGCCTCTACATTATCCTATAACTCAGGAATTACTTGGATGGTAGTTTTACTTATGGAGAAAAGAGAAGACTATTAACTTTCTATTGTTAAGACTTTTCCTTGAGGCACCTTCTTCAGAGAGGTTGAAATGAAAGATAAATGCAGGAATTTAGAGATTTCCAATCACATATTAGATATCATTTTGCGAAATTAGCCCCCAAAACCAGCTCCCTGGTTGGTTTCCTGAAGGCTGTTTAGCTTCTATGTCTCCACAGATTTCAGAGGGCACTTGACCAGACATTATGTCTATAAAGATGCTGTCTTAATACAACTAAAATGATTCTAATACCCAACAGCAAAAAGGTAACTTTTACTGCACACTCATTACGTGGCAGGCAGTGCTTCAAGCACTTTTTTTTTTTTTTTGCGGTACGCAGGCCTCTCACTGTTGTGGCCTCTCCCGCTGCGGAGCACAGGCTCCAGACGCGCAGGCACAGTGGCCATGGCTCACGGGCCCAGCCGCTCCGCGGCATGTGGGATCTTCCCGGACCGGGGCACGAACCCGTGTCCCCTGCATCGGCAGGCGGACTCTCAACCACTGTGCCACCAGGGAAGCCCGTCAAGCACTTTTACATGTACAGACTAATTTGGTATGCACAAGACAGCCCCCTATGCAGGAAGGGTGGGGGTGATACTGTGATTATCCCCATTTCACAGATGAAAAAACTGAGGCACTAAAATGGTTAGGCTTTGAACTTAAGCAGTCTGGCTCTATGGCTTGTGCTTGTAACCACTACATTATACTGTCTCTCATTATGCCTTGTATTTACACAGCAATTTGTAACAGTCATTCACCTTTGAAAAAATATTTACAACACCTAGAAATGAGAGAGGCGCAGGGGCCTGGAAGGCAGGTGACTAATCAAAAGTTCAGTGTATGCGTTGGAATTCACCTGTCCTACAGGAATAATTCTTCAAGTATGAAGTCAATAGTTTCACACTAAAAAGTTTATCTAGCTACTCTTTTAGGTTTAAGTGTCACCATGTTTAGGAAGTATATGTAAAGCAACGTACAATTCAGGTGAAAGAAATTAAAGTGACTGCATTTGAGGGAGCGTATTTGAAGCATTTGACAATCAGGTGGAAGTAAGCTGGGGAATGAGAATCATAGCCTGTTCACATAAATGGAAATAAACAGCTGGAATAAGTTATGAGGAAAACTGAGGGAAGCAACGGGTCTAAGTGAGTGTGTCAGGTGGAGATTTGTTTTCCCAGAAAAGAAGGTTCAGACTTGCTAAACAGGGTTGATACGGTGAACTCCAAAGGCCCATTTTTGCTCCTAAAATCCTTCTAGTACAGAGATGTATCTCATATTTGTGCAATTAACTTGGCTTATCAATGTTTTCAGCTCCAAGAGAAAATAACCACATATTTAAAAAAAAATCAATACAATTTTCCATCTCTTTTGATAATATGAAGGTGAAGGGTGGTGGAAGACTCATATCCTATTGTACAATTTGCCTTTCTACATAGAATAAGAGAAAACTCATGAGACTGATCATATACTTCTCAATGAGCTACGTTACCATTTTTACATAAAAAAGGATTCTAATGCACCAGGGTTCTACAATATAAATCTGGATCGAGTCAATAAAACAAACAATTTTCAACTGAAGGATGACAAGAGGACCATGGAATGATCTGATGATTTTAGTAAAGTTTCTTGTTCATGAGGGTCTTCATAAAACAATAAAAATAAAACCTAGCTGTATTGATTCAAATCTTTGTTTCCAACCCAAATCTTATTTTTCAATTCATAAGCAAATAGAAAACGCCTCTCCAAAAGAGGAATAGCAGAGAATCTTTTTTTTTTTTTTTTCTCATTTTGAGTTGCTGTGTGGGGTCTGGGATATCTTCTGAGGATGTGTGCAGACATGTGGCTGCTGGAAGTCAATTGTTTCACCATCAAAAAGACTTGCATGTGGTTTTCATGAAGAACACATTCTCAAACACACAGTTCAGGATGAAGGAGAAATATAAAACATCTTGTAATTGTTTTAAAATAAACTCTTATACTGTTTATTTAGTTTTAATCTGCGTGTTGTAGATTGGTTATGCACTTGTTAATCACTGTTGTATGTATCTCTAGACAGAGTTGTAAATAACTTTTCAGTCCAAGTGAAATATGCTTGCACATGTTTATATGCAAAGTATGTGTGTATTTATGCCTATGTATAAATATGTGTACAATAATAATAGATTAGTGATCATGCAATATAGCATCCTAAGGTTCTGGCACTATGGTCAATTTCATATACAATGCGAATATTCTTTTTTGGTAATATATAGAGATGAAGTAAAAATATAAATTGATTGTTTCATTTGCTTTTTTTGCTTGGCAGTTCTGTGTTTGCAAATTGAAATGACTAAAGAAAGAGAATCCTAGTTACGAATATTCTTGTTCAATTCATGGATCTTGGTTAGTAAAATTGCAGTTCTCTTTGTAACATCAACTCACTGTCTATAATTTTGAAAACAAAAAAGGAAAATATATGAGAAATACTGATTCACCCTTGGCCTTTATGCCACATAGAAAATAAACAGAAAATACATTATTTTGAAGAAAATTTAAAATGTATATAAATACACAACCACAACCACCTGAAATTCTCCCTGGTGTTTATACAACTCGGCATTTTCATGTCGACATTAAATTGCCTGGAAAAGTGCTTAATTTCCACTCCACTTTGTCCTGTGTTGGAAATTCTTAGATGCTATATACTAACAGTCTTTCCAGCCTATAGTAAATCTCTTCTCCAAAGAGAAAAACTGAGGTAGGCAGGATAGAAAACAAAGGCAGAAGCTTTTTTATATTTAATCTGTTGTCTTTAATATCTGTTTTCTTGCAGAAACACTAACCCCTGGCAGTGAGGCAGGCTCTCTGCATGTGCCCATTAAGAGTCTATATATAAGCCTGCATATTCATCCTGCGTGGAGCACAAGTCACACAAGAAAGGATATTCCTCTCCTTTAGATACTTACAGTTCAAATTTTAATAATGTAGAACCATGCACATGTAAGTGTAAAATATAAGTTTCTGAATATTGAATAATTATTGAATAATAAAATAATAATAAACGAACAAAGTGCCAAAAGGTTCACAGCGAAAGAATAATTAGAACAATAACATGGTGTTCTAGAAGTTTTCCTAGACAAGGCGAGTTCCCAGATATGCTGCATTTATTCATACAATGGCCCTTTTAATTTTTTCCATTATACACACATGTTTTTTGAGGGCAGAATGAAGACTGGGGTTAGGGGTCCCAAGAGATGTAGAGGGATGGCAGAATCAGAAGCATATTGAGACGATTTCATTGTAAGACTAGAGAATGAGTTTAAGTATGATAGCCCTGTTTTTCTGTTTCAAATGAGGATGTGTAGAGTGGACAGTACACATCCTCAAATAGGAAGAAGAGAGAAACACCAAATGCAGTGAAAGAAACCGAAACCATAAAAATCACAAAGTACCCAAGGTCATATTTACTTTGAAAAACACTTAAGTACTAAGAGTGAGAGAACACTTCAGGCGGACCTTGGGTGCAAATCATATCTATCTCCCTAGAATTTATACCCCAGCCTTTTTCCAAAAGTTGGGGTAGTTTACAAAATTGGTTGTGTGAATTATTACATGTTTTCTCAGTTGTTTCCCCAGGGAAACATGCCAAAGGCAAACCCATCATTTCAGCTGATTTAGGGTTTGATGCCAGGGGATTTATAATTGATATGACAACCATAATGGAAAGTGATCATCACACTGGCAACACATGGGCTGACAGTGCGCTAGTCCATTTTGGTGTTTGCCAGTTAGAGACTTGCTTGGATAAATTTTGAGGTTATTTCTGAACTTTTCATTACCAACTTCCTGAATACTAGAAACTAGAAATGTGTTATAAAATAGAAAAGATTTTATCACATAAACATTGCTTACCCCAAATACATTTTTTTCACATAGTCTTTTATTATTAGGTAGAGGGGGGATGGGGTCTCTTTTTCCTCGGCTCAGTTCACAGATCACAGGGTAACCCAGACTTCAGTCAGACATTTATCTCAAGACACAAAGAGATTTATGGGTTCTGGATATATAAAAGTCGGCTTAAAATAAAAAAATTATCGGAATTTTCATACTTGGCAAAGTCAAATAACTAAAGGATTAAGGCTGATACATGTTTGCCCTATAAATCTATCGTTAACCAAATGTGACACAATGCTTCAGGTATGTCAGATCCCAACTTGCTCTAAATGTGTAGTTAAAAATTTCTCTTAATCACAGTAAATATTTCACGATAAGGAAAATCTCTCTGGCTAACCATCACAGTCCTCAAAAGCAAACCTCCCAATTTTACAGATCCATAAAGGCAAATACTGGAAAGAGGAGAAAAAAATCCGAAGGTAGAACCATCTAGGTCATTAGGAAAAGTGGTCAGGCGAGGAAAAACAATTTACAAAATACGGTTCTTAGAAAAAAATAAAATAGAGATAATCCAGCCTTGCAGTTATTAAACAAACACTTCTAGAATGCAAGCTCCATGAGGACAGCTTGTATTTCACCGCACACAGGAGTCAGCCAATAAATATTGCATGAATGAATACCACTATAGAGCCCCTGCCTCAGGAAAAGCTGTGAATGCTATCATGCATTTGGAAAAAAAAAATCTTTTGCTGATAACTCTCCACCGTGTAGGGAAGAAAAGTCATTTTTAAAGGTGAGAAAACGAGCTTTAAAAATATGCCCAAGTTGCACACTGAAGAGCTAGCTCCCCGAGGGGCTATTAGGAATCTCTGCTTTCCAGGTTGTTACGGGGGAGATGATGCTGTGTTCTAAAAGCTGGGAGGAAACACGAGTACTGTTCCCTAGAAGGGCCACTCCTGATGGCTGACGTGGTGACTGTGAGGTGGGTAGGAATTAACTGCTAAGAAGAAAAACTAAGCACTTGGGAGCCAATCACTGCACACAGGTGGCTCTCTCTTCCTTGAAATACAATCAATTCAGGTAGGCTTTTGTTTACAGTAGCTTTTATCTAGAAGATAAGGTTGTAAAAACATCAATCAAAATGAAGTACTACTGTTTCTGGCCATATCTCAGCAGGTTCATCTGTTTTATTTCTTCCTCCCTTTCCAAATACCTTAAGGTGTTTAAGATGAGTGAAGAGATATCAAACTATTAAAGTGAACTGTATTTGTATGACACAAGGATTTGCACCCCGTGAACCACAAATACCATCCCTACGGTGCCTGCGCATTCCCAGGTTCAGGAGGAGCCTGTGTTCCTGTTGCTTTGCTTTTCGATCCCATATAAACTTTACAGAACGATCTTTACGCTATTTTCAATAGTGCTGCTTTAAGAAAATGAGGAGTTGATGGCTTCTCTATGTTGGTGTGAGGCTTTTAACTTATTTCTACCCTGCCCTTTCCCCCAAAAGGCGTGTATAATAAAATAGCAAAATAGAAATAGAAAACTGAGCTCAGGAAAAGAAGAATGCATTTTACGGTTAAACTGAACTTCGAAGGTCAACTGCACAGTTAACAAAATTTTAAATTTAAGCCCATAAAGACCCTACCTGATTTTAGTTTTAACTGCATTACTTATTTAATGCCAGATCCGTACAATGAAGCTCTGAGGCAGGGATGTTTCCAAGTGATGAGGGTAACTCTGTTGAGGGAGTGAAAAGGCACACTGGCTCAACTCCAGAGAATAGTTACCAACAGGGCAGTGAGGTGGGCAGGAGAGGCCTGACCGTCACGCACAGACAGACGCATGGGGGGGGCAGATGTACTGGTGGTCACCTGGAAACAGACCTTAAAGCTAGACACAGCCGGCAGGCCCCCCACTCCCCACCCCGGGCTGGATGCAGGTTGTACTGAGGGTCTGCATGGTGGAAAATATCTGTCCTTCTTCAGATTACAAATCACTCGTCAGGGCTGGGCTCTGTGAGTAATTTTTCTGCTTGATCCCCTTCTAAATACAACTAGAGTAAGGCATTCTAGTAAATGTAATGCCTGGTGGTTAACCCATTTCAGACTCAAGTCACCTAGATTCAAAGGATACTTGACTGACTTTGCTCCAAGTTTATCTTGCTGCCATAGTCCCAATCTTTGGAACTGGTAGAAGATACAGACTATTTGATTTTTATTTCTTTGAGGAAAATAACACCGCTGATAATCATACTTATAATAATAGCCATAAACATAATCATAACAGCAGCTGGTACATACTGAACGATCACCACGTGCCAGCTACTCCTCTAAGCTATTTATACGTATTATCTCATTTAAAACAAAAGCCCTATGAGTAGTAGCCAATAGTAGTACTTACACTTTCATGTTGAGGAAACTGTTCTAAAGCTGTGCTAAACTGACCATAATGATGACAATGAAGAGAATTAACACCTGCATGCTTACCGTGTGCCTAGCACTGCACTAACCATGTACGTTACTTTCATTTACTACATGCAATAAACCTACGAGGTATGAAGTATTGCTAGTGCCATTTTACAAATGAGAAAATAGAGACACGGAGAGGTGAGGCCGCTTACTCATGCAAGGAGATAAAGCTCAAAAGTGGTGCAGGTGTTAACCCATGTCCTCTGCGTGCAGGGCTCCCTCCCTGAGTAGCTATGCTACAAGGCCTTCTGTGCTTCAGTCTCCCTCCCCCAAATACTCTTCCAAACCCTTACAACATCACTACCAACCACCTCCCCATGCCAATGTCAAGGTAAGGCTCCTGTCTGTCTAGGTTCAATACGAATGCTTTACTAAAGGATTCTTCCACGCTGGACAAATCTTTCCTCTTCTATAAAATGTGGAGGCTGGAAGACATCATCTTTAATGGTACCTTTCATTTTTAACTTCCTGTGTCTTGTTTTCCATCTGTAAAGCAGGTATAATAGAACTTGTATCCTGGAATTCAAGGTGGATTTGAGAATAAATAAGCTTCACAGCACTTTAATTTGTTGTTAATTCATTGTTGCCCCCTTACAAAAATTCTGCCTGATAGTGGAATGTAATAAAGAAACCTCCCAACCCTTGTTCCCCTCTCCCCAACCAATGAATGGGTAGATCTATGTCCAGAGGACTGGAAATAGACCCATTAGGAGAAGGAAAACCAGGTCAAATAATAATCCAGGCAGTATTGGGAAGTACTTTATCCAGGGAGAAAACAAGATGAAGAACTGGGTAGGAAGTGTGAGTAAAGCAGAGTCAAAACATTTCCTCCATTTCTAACTAGACTAGATGCTTCTTGGAGCCAGAAAGCAGGAAAGGTCACATCATACAGTCATTCCTGCCCTTAAAAAGAAAAGCTGATCAGCTTCATGGGACCAGGAGAAACTCTACTTCAAAAGAGACTTGACAAAAAATGCTGATGATGTCAGTGATTTAAATTTTATTTAAATATAGGTTCCTGCTCTTAATGACATGACTCCTCTGAGCCTGTTCCCACATTTTGGCCCCAGGTCATCCACTAAGAAGGGCTGCACACAGAGATTTCAGAACAGTGCCTTGAGATTTCATTTTACCATCCCGATACATTTCTTGTTAGACCAAGGGCATTTTGAAGTCTCCCCAAGCTTAACAGTTCATCTTTGTAACAAATGGTTTCAGTATTTTTAAAAAGGGAGAACATAAAAGGAACAACCTTGAGCATTTTTTTAACATCTTTATTGGAGTATAATTGCTTTACAATGGTGTGTTAGTTTCTGCTTTATAACAAGGTGAATCAGTTATACATATACATATGTTCCCATATCTCTTCCCTCTTGCGTCTCCCTCCCTCCCACCCTCCCTATCCCACCCCTCTAGGTGGTCAGAAAGCACCGAGCTGATCTCCCTGTGCTATGCGCTGCTTCCCACTAGCTATCTACCTTACGTTTGGTAGTGTATATATGTCCATGCCTCTCTCTCACTTTGTCACAGCTTCCCCTTCCCCTTCCCCATATCCTCAAGTCCATTCTCTAGTAGGTCTGTGTCTTTATTCCCACCTTACCCCTAGGTTCTTCATGACATTTTTTTTTTCTTAGATTCCATATATATGCGTTAGCATACGGTATTTGTCTTTCTCTTTCTGACTTACTTCACTCTGTATGACAGACTGTAGGTCCATCCACCTCACTACAAATAACTCAATTTCGTTTCTTTTTATGGCTGAGTAATATTCCATTGTATACATGTGCCACATCTTCTTTATCCATTCATCCAATGATGGACACGTAGGTTGCTTCCATCTCCTGGCTATTGTAAGTAGAGCTGCAGTAAACATAGTGGTACATGACTTTTTGAATTATGGTTTTCTCAGGGTATATGCCCAGTAGTGGGATTGCTGGGTCATATGGTAGTTCTATTTGTAGTTTTTTAAGGAACCTCCATACTGTTCTCCATAGTGGCTGTACCAATTCACATTCCCACCAGCAGTGCAAGAGTGTTCCCTTTTCTCCACACCCTCTCCAGCATTTATTGTTTGTAGATTTTTTGATGATGGCCATTCTGACCAGTGTGAGATGATATCTCATTGTAGTTTTGATTTGCATTTCTCTAATGATTAATGATGTTGAGCATTCTTTCATGTGTTTGTTGGCAATCTGTATATCCTTGAGCATTTTCAACTAATACTTAAGGACTCTGGAAACAGGATAAAGGAAACTTCTGACTTAGGAAACAAATGAAGGTTGATATTTGAAACTGTCCTGACAAACTTTTTGGACACTGAGGCTGGCCTTTGAGGCAGATGGGGTCTTTAGGAAGCTCAGCGGCCAGCACCAATTCTAAAGGTGGCCAAACCCTTTGTTTTCTCATGGTTAACGAAGCTATTTTATCAGTTAATTGCAGGAAAAAAATATGAGACTAAGGGCAGAATTTTTTTTTAAGTAACAGGTGAAGGATCACGTGTGAGTGTGGAAAACTGCAGGGCTGGACTCAAAGGAGGGACACACTTTAGTGAACTCTGGGTTCCATTCTTCAGCTAATGGTGGGCAAAACACTTCAGAGTTCTTAAAATACGTTCACAAATTATACAGTAACATCTGACCCCAAAACATGTTTTATTTTGACTTGACAAATATGGAAACTGAGGTACTCAGAGGTCGAGTGACTTGTTTAAGATCACATGGGAGCCACGGACAGTGGTGCATGAACCCAGCTCTCCCTCCTTTCTGTGCAGTGTTGCTGTGTGCATGTAAAACCACCTCCCCTGTTTTCCTGGCTGCAGAACAGGGAGAACGGTACCTCCTGCTTTTCTGAAAAGGATGCCATGTTCTGGGGATACAGCGATAACAGGGACACAGTCCTTGTCTTCCAGGGGCTCTCAGGAGTAAGGGAGATAAGCAGGTTAAAAGGCAGTGTACGGAGGAGACAGATGTTGTAGAACTGTGCAAAAGGCTCTGCAGTGGCCCCAGGCAGGTGAGGGAAGGCTCTGAGCAGAGGTCAGGTGACCTTTGGAGGGAATCTGGAAGTCAGGTTTGCTCTCCTCTCTGTAAGACAGGGAGGATGCTTTGGGTGGAGGGAGAAGCACACACAGACAGTGATGAGAAAAAGCCTGGCGCCTTTGGGGGCAGCACAGAAAAGTTCAGAATAAACAAAGATCATGGGCCTGGCACAGGACACAGCTGGAAAAGCGCGGTGGGAGCGAGGCTGCTGAGGGCCAGAGGGGCACTGCCTAGCAGACTAAGGTGCCGTGAGGGCCGAGGGGCTGGTACACAAGTAGAGACCGTTCCTCCGATCCCATGGAACAGGCACACCAGCCCTTTGCCCCAGGCTAATCCTCTTTTATGAAACCCAAATGCCCGGGGCCATGTTTCTGTACGGAATTTGTGAGCTAAATATTTACTTTGCGTAGGGCCAAAGTATCTACTACAGCTCACTTATTTGGGGGTAAACACATTAGAGAAGAGTATACATTAAAACAAATCTCTCCCCTTCCCCACATTTCCACTCCATACAGAAAAAAGACCGCCTGAAAACTATACTGAGGGCTCAACTTTCCGGAGTCGCTGGGACAACGTATGTGTATATAAACAGTCACAGCCCAGCTCCACGGGGTCCCTCCCTTTTGTATTCTTGGAGAGGTCTGCAGGCACGAGATGACTGGCCAACAGTTTCCTTAGTGACTTACACAGCAAAACCTTATTTAAGGGAACAGGAGTCATTAGCTACATTTTATGAAGATAAGGACTTCCAGGAGTGAGTTCTCATCTGGTTGTTTTTTGATTAAAAGCAAGACAAGGGAGAGAGCGAGCTCCACTGAGCCTGCAGTTTTCCTTGGCAAACTCAGCGGCTCTGAGTTCGCCCCATGAAGGCCACTGGGGCTGGTGCTGTGGTTTGACTCCAGCGAGTTGAAAGCAATCTGTCAATGTGGGGAGGAGTTACGGAGGTTATTTTAAACATTTAGTTCAGCTTTGGACTGTCTTCTTTTAGAGGCATTCCTGGCTGCAAACTGCCTCATCCTGGGTGACATAAGACAAGCTATTGAATGAGGTTAGACTAAGGTCCCCACAGACAGAGAGGTGGTCCACCCATGTTGCCATTAGCTGATTAATAGGTGTTTATTTTTAGGGCTTGAACTCACAGGCCATGCTAAGGCCAATGCAAGAGGATATTGGAAGTAATCTGTGAGTGCCTCATGCTTGCAAAAGACCTTACTTTTTTGTGTGGTTGCTCGTATACCTGAAGTCCTTGTCAGACCAGTAAAATTTCATGTCAGAGATAGAGAAAACGCCACCCCACTACATTACAGAGAGGGCCGCTGCCAAAATAGATCCATCATCACTATTTAAAAAAAATATTTGTTGAGAGGAAAGGGAAGAAAAATATGACCAACCAGTTATGGCAACTGGTTCAGTCCAGATTCTCATTCAGCACTAGATACTAAATAATGAAAATTCCTAACATTAGGTCCAATGCCTTGCACAAAAAATAACGAGACTTGCTATTTATTTATTTATTTATTTTTGCTATTTATTTTTGAATGAGACATTGTGACTGCAGATATATGCCATTATAAAGCCTACTTGCATGTATGGAATTTATTTTGATTTATGAACTTTATGATTCTAAAGGATGCTGAAGCTAAATGGCAAAATGAACTGGTCTCTCGTTGCCAAACTCTAAGTTTAAAGGATGTTACAATTACATATTTATGTTTATTTGTTTAATGCTTACCTCCCTCATAGACAGCATGTTCCATAAAAGCAATGTCTCGTCTACATTACCATCACCTGGCATTTAGTGCTATATGGCACATAACAGATGTCGAATAAAAATCTGTTGAATGAATGAATGGAAAGTAGAAAAGTTCCACAGAGGATATTTGCACAGCTATTTCACTTAGGTGTAGTCTAGATCTTGAACCCAATGGCATACAGAGAATGGGCTGAATAGTCTGAAAAACAGTGCGGTTGTTTGCTTTACTTAATCATTTGCCTTTGTTTACTTGATAAGCTCTCCTACTTCCCCAAGCAGGATCATCGTGGTGTTGACTGCCACAGTCAGAGGGAAGTTAAAGTGACTGGCTTTCATACTGCATACTTTTTCTTCGAGCTATTTTTTGCTGGAATATCTTTACAGGAAAATGAGCTGGAAACTTATTAGTTTGGATTTGTCACCTCAGCCTTGTGACACGTAATAGTACAACACTCTTTCCTTACCTTCTGGGTTAACACAAATCCACCTCTAGCCATACTTCTGAGTGATAACAGCTCTGGGAAAGAGGGATTTAGAATGTAAGACTGGGAAAGATTGCTGGCCACGGTCCCGATCCCCTGCTGAAGTCTGTGCTTGACACCAAAGAGCAAGGTGCAGTTTTATTTAGACTTCATAGAAAGATATGGAAGATCTTAAGAGCCCCAAAGTCCAGTCTGTAAAGCTGTTACGTCCACAATCAGATCAGCTAGGTTCCTAACGGGGACACATATGGCAATTTACCACCACCGTTTCCAAAGGGAAGCAACCCCTGTGCCTTCTGTCTATTTTCATGATCTATCCAACACATTGATAACACCCTTCAGGCTTATTTATGGACCAAACATTGACTTTACAGAAACAGACTACAGTCACCATTTGAAAGAATTCTTTGATCTCACGCAAGATTATGCACTGGTTCTAGACTGGATCTGTCTTTGGTAGGACTAACAGTCCCCATGTTATGTGTTGAACACTCTTAACTATAATGCCTTCAGGTTGGTCAGATGCTGCTTTCAAGCTCTCCAGCACGAGAGCAGACGTTTCAGAAAAAGACGGAAATAACAGAAAAAGAAGGATATCACGTATGGGCCATAATTTTCACAGGAAGCCTGTTAGACTCACAGTGTGATATTCAGACTTTGTCTTAATTTAATGAGAGATGGTTAACAAAAGGGGCTAGTTCTCTGATTGAATCTCGCTTATTTGTTAGAATTAATGCCATTCATTCAGCAAGTATAAAACATCTGTAATATAGGAACAAAAGTTCTCATTTTGCTTAGAGTTACCACTTACAAAGCTGAAACATACCACAACAAACAAAAAAGGTCACAGAAGATTTAGGGTACATATTTCAATGCCTATCTTCTTTTTTTCAATGTGCTTAGCATAACTTGATTCAACTTTATTTATTTAAAATGTTCCTATATTTATTTATTTTAAAGGATTGAACATAATTGCTCAAGAAAATGGTCTGCAATTTTGGAACCCCTCAGCTTGTGTGTGGGTAGGGTCAGTTTCTTTGGGTAACTATAAATAAATTACCCAAAGTTAAACGACAGTAGTTCTTCAAGGATTTGAGGTACTGGGGACAGTCTAGAGGATACTTCCGCCTCTTCTCTCTTTATATTTTAGGAAACATGAGGAAAAGCAGATTGTTTTATTTTACTAATCTAGATAAGGCTGAAAGGAGGAGAGACCTAGATTGAAGGACCAAATAACTAAGCTGTAAAGACACTTAACTTTTCTTCTCAGACATGAGGAAATAGCATCAATTTACATTTATATAGTGCTTTATGCTTTCAAGAAAATGCTGATATGTTGTCCAAGAGGATGAAGTATTTAGGGAAACTAAGTGAGTCCCCAGAGACTTACTGGCAAGACACTGAGGTTAGGACTGAGATCTGCTGACTTCTAATCCAGGGATGATGGAGGAACCTTGGAAAGTTCTGTTGAACAATTTTACCCTATGGTCCCGATTGCATTTATTACTCTTCCAGTTGAGTTAGAATAAAAAGTTAGTCCTTATATTTTACATCTTATCTTGTGTAGGGAGATAAAATGATTCATTATTATTATTCAGAGAGTATTTAAATGCTACAGATTTGATGTAATTGCTAAGCATCATTAAAATACATTTAAGTAATAATTTTGTTTTGAAACTAATTGAGATATTTTACATTTTGATGCCATCACCTCTGACAAGCTACTTCTCACGTTGTACCCACAGGCAAACCTTTCAATTCTATAAAATGGGATTTTTGTCAGGCATCCTAAAACATCCAAAGGAAACATTAATTTTTATCTGTCAGGATGTACTAATTAGAGTTTTAAAAATTAAAAAAAAAAATCATGCCTGAGTTCAAACTACTCATTTGTTTTTTTAAAAAATATAATTATCATTATATTTCTTTTTAAATGTAAGGCAACATCTTATCTTTTAGGTAAGTAAAAACATGTTGGCCTTAGTCCAATTCTACAACAGTAAGTTGCATAATTCCTATCAAAAACTATGAATATAATCACTCTCCTAATTTATTTAGAGAAATATTAAATACATTGTACATATTACCTGATTCTGGTCTTTTGTTATGATTCCTATAGCTATACGTTAGGAATGAAATTAAAACAAAAGGACCTGTAATATTTTTCATTACAGACAGAAATCAGTTCTTAAGTGACAAAACTGACTATATCTATAATACAATTAAAATCTAATTTTTCAGAATATAATGCATAAATATGTATATGATCACAACAGTACTATGGTAAGAACATATCAACTTGTTTAACATTAATTAACCTAATAGATTTTGGGGAGTTAAATATATTCACTATAATCTTAAGATAGTTCTGGATATAATGAGAAATAGGATATTTAAATAACAAAAGACTGAATAACTTTTAAAATTATGCACAAGTGATTATAGGGAGGTTAAAGGGTAAGGGGGTTAGAAGGCAAAAATATCTGCCTTGGAATGATAGGGGAGTGGTCCTTACTTATATCTTTGCATCATCCTTGCTGATGCAAATGAAACTGTGGGTTCAGAGTATGAAACCATAGCTACTAATTACTGTGCTGCAATTTCTGAAAAGCGACCACAGTTCAATGGTGTTGATGGGAAGGTGGAGGAGTGACAGTGGGGGAGATTTCACTGAAGATGTAAAATTTCTGGTTTTTTTTTTTTTTTTTTTTTTTTGCAGTACGTGGGCCTCTCACTCTTGTGGCCTCTCCCGTTGCAGAGCACAGGCTCCGGACGCGCAGGCTCAGCGGCCGTGGCTCACGGGCCCAGCCACTCCGCGGCATGTGGGATCTTCCCGGACCGGGGGACGAATCCGTGTCCCCTGCATCGGCAGGCGGACTCTCAACCACTGCGCCACCAGGGAAGCCCTCTATCTGGTTTTAAAGTCTGAGAGGAGGACGTAAGATGGAGAAACATTGAAGGGTATGGACAGGGCAAGGATAAGAATACAGGCATTTGTGTCTAGGGGCTTCCCTAGAAGTCAGTCTGAAAATCAGTGCAGTAGGCAATTAAAAGACTGAATCTGGAACTCAAGAAAAAGATCTAAATGGATGATACAAATTTGGAAATGAAACAGGCATGTAGACAAGATTTGGCTAGGGGAGCAAAGAGAGAGGGGGTCTGAGGATGGGAACCAGGGGTGGGAATGTCAGGGGCTGGTGGAGGAAGGGGAGACAGCCAAGAAGGTTGTGCAGCATGAGAGGCTTCAAAGGGGTAGAAGGAGAATCAGGAAAGAGTGGGATCAGAAAGTCAAGGAGTGGGCTTAACAGTGTCAAAGAGAGGAGGGCGGTCAGACAAGAGAAAGACGAGGGCGTCCGTCTGTGCTGAGTCTGATGAGGGGCCGCTGCGTGCAGCTACCGCTGAGAGACTGCAGAGATGTAGGGAGGAGAGACCCCAAGTGAAGATGACTCCAAGATGTTCGGTGGCGAAGAAAAGAGCAAAGCTAGAGAGAGAGACGGCAGGAGGAGAATGAGAGCGGGTCAGAGGTAGGTTGGGCCGCATGTGATGTACTGGTGGTCTAATATGATCTCATATACACAAAACAATGACCTTCTGGTAGTTGTGTCCATCGACCCAATCAGAAAGACACAAGATAACAATGAGATGAGGGGTCCACCGAGGAGGAGTACATTATACACACAGTGGACAAACGTCTACAACTTTGAAATCTATACATCTAGCACAATATCAGAAATATTAGCTTTATTTGCAGCACACATGTGGGATCTAGTTCCCTGGCCAGGGATCGAACCCAGGCCCCCTGCATTGGGAGTGCGGAGTCTTACCCACTGCGCCACCAGGGAAGTCCCAGAAATATTAGCTTTAAAAAAAAATAGTAAAAAAAGATAAGTAGCATGTTTTTAGGCAGAGTTAGGAGGAGATAAAGAACGTAACCCAATATGCACCATTTGTTCACACAGGACTAAGAACTTAGGTTTTATCTAAAGGAATAAAAAGTTACTTTAAAAATATATACTTTCACCTTTGTTGCCTTGAACTCAAATTAAAAGTGAAATGGGGCTTCCCTGGTGGCGCAGTGGTTGAGAGTCCGCCTGCCGATGCAGGGGACGCGGGTTCGTGCCCCAGTCTGGGAAGATCCCACATGCCGCGGAGCGGCTGGGCCCGTGAGCCATGGCCGCTGAGCCTGCGCGTCCGGAGCCTGTGCTCCACAACCGGAGAGGCCACAGCAGTGAGAGGCCTGCGTACCGCAGGGAAAAAAAAAAAAGTGAAATGAACTTTATACTAAGGACGTGTGTGCTAACTTAGAAATACTCCTTATTGTTTTCTCTTACTTGATGAACACTGTCAGAGTTTAACAGAGTTCTTTTCTGTAAAAACTATTTGAGCTCCTGAGAGGTGCTCAACTTCCAATTAGTTATCTGCACAAGGTAACGGGGACAGTTTCTCCATAAGTCACGGGACAGCCAGTTTTGAAGCTGCAGTGTGTAAAAAGTCCCAAGTCCAATCACTAGCTCAGACTATGATCAGTGACTCTTCTCTGAACTAAAGTATATATATGCATGTGTGTATCCGTGTCACTTGCACTCATGTGCCTCACAGGTATCCTGGGCTAAGTTACCCCTTCCATACATGCCTACCCAACTTGCTGGGTTAGTAAGTCATGCACTCCCAGAACATCAGTGGTCATCCAACTTTCTTTCAGATGAATAACCAAAGCCCAGTGAATCCAAGTGTGTGGCCCATCAAACTCTCCTCTTCAGTTAAGAGCAGGGTCCAGGAGAACATCAGAAAAATTACTGAAGTTAGTGGTCATCACTGCTCAGTACCTCTTCTGGCAAGATTACTACAGTTATAATTTTACTATGATGGGAACCCAAGTATATGAGAACAGCTTTAGCTGTTCTGTGATTGACTTACAGATATTTTCCCTTGGCTGGGTCAATGACCTGGAACTTCCTCCGTATAATTGTTAATCACTCGCTCCATTCTCAGAAATACACAAAAGAAAGAATCATTGAGGCCCCTTTTAGTGAATCTGTGCAAGCAAACTAGACTTTACAGGATAGGACCCTGACATTTGGAATCAATGTCAGATCATTCAGAAAGATAACCCAATCTCCTTACAGTCCAAAGAAAGCAGCACTTAGCAGTACATGATGGTTTCACTTGGGTGGGGAAAAATCACCCACCTGCAGTACCAAGAAAGCAGCATGGGAACGGTCTCGAAAATGGTGCCTACAGGAACTCCAGCCTATTTCTACAAGAGTCGCCATGGTGCAACAATTATGTTTATGGGACTGAAGGGAAAGATAGCAGAGGGGAGGAGAGATATCCAGCACATGAAGAAATTGAGAAAGAAAGGAAAGGAGGGATTTACTTACTAAACAGAACCAAAGGGAAAGAGGTGAGATTGGATTACTCAAGATTTAAGCATTGTTTAAAATGAGATCCAACTAAATTCCAATGACAACAAACTTCAGGAGAGATTGAGGATTTTAGCCACAGAGTGAGAGATGCTTCTTCACTGCTGAAAAGTAAATATAATAAGGGCAACAGGAAAATTTTGAGCAGACATATTCTTAAGCATACAAGGGCACAAAGTCCAGCGTTTGTTGCACCTTGCAGTGACCGTTGCATTCTAGGAACCTGGCAAGAAATTTACACGTGAAGCTCTTCACAGCTGCTGTAAGTACTGCTTGCTAGACTCTGCTTTTTTCCCCCTGAAATAACTGACTTAACTGCCTAGACGTCCAAGCTCACCACCATGGCACATGGGCACCACTGGGCTGTGCTAGCCACCACCTCTGTCCCTCCCCAAGCTACACTAAGGCCTCCCCTAGGCACCAGGCACTCTGCCAGGCACTTCGCATACTTTACCTCAAATCTTTATGTGAGAGTTATTTTCAATCCACGTTTTCCAGCAAATTCCAACTTACATTTCCCAAGTGCTCACTATACGTTCCTATGAATCAGGGCTCAAAGGTTCCAGCTCTATTTGGCTCCTAAGTCTATGCCTTGTTTAAACAAGTTGCTCTGCTTTCATCATGCAACAATTTAAAAATAATGAACACTTTGAGGTTTACTAAGTGAAAAAGGTTGCCACCAACTAATTGGGAGAAAGGTACCAATAAGGCATTTCCATTTTGCTAAAAATGCCTAAATATTGTACCCCTGGCATATATGAATTTAATCTTAGACTTTCAGGGGAGAATTAGATAATGCACAAATTATACACTGGAACTTGCAAAAAAAAAAAAAAACTTTTGAACAGCATTAAAAAAAAAAAAAAAGGCTTCCCCAATCCCAACATATGTTTTTACACAAATCTGCATGCTCCAATTAATCTGCTGAACTGCTGGTGTACGGCTGGACCGCCTTAATCATCTTTGTAAGTACAATGTGCAATTTGTGGTCTGATTTCTAGCAAGAAAAGTGCACCTAATTTTGGCTCTCCCCATACTTAAACCTATTTTAGAAAATTAGAATTTAACCATAGCTTTACACAGTTTTAAAAAGAAAAACTGTACGCAGCTGCTGACAGGTCATTGATGTTGTAATACTCTGAGTACCCAAGGAGAGATTTTATAGTATTATCCCAATGAATGGCATAAAAGAGACTTGGATTTTAAAAATTCATCTCCACTTGTCAAACATTATTAGGAAAGGAGGAAAAAAACGGAGATTTCTTGGGATGATCTGACACAGCAGCATGTTTTTCTGGTCCGCCATGTCTGGCTGGCAGAACTCTTTTCTTCTTTAGTGAAGTAAACAACTGTTTAGTACAATGCTATGTTTGGAACAAGGCAAGTTTTATTTTCTTTTTTAAGCCCTTGGCTAAAGAGAACAGTCTTATGGGAAATGGCTATTGTGTTTACTGTTATTTGATGATGAAATGTCATCTGACTAAAATACTTCTGTAATAAATTATTCCATTCAATATAGCCATCAATAGTTCGGCCGGTTTAAAAATGCAATTTGCATTATAATGCATCGAGAAATCCCTGATGAAAAACCCTCGTAGACATTGGTTCATATCAACACACACACAACCGTGCTCGCTCGTGCTCTCTCTCTTTTTCTCTCTCCTGGCTTTAAAGGAGTTGTTTGCAACTTAAAATATCACAAAAATTCGAAATCTGAAAATGCCATTACCATTTCACAGCTTAGTACAGAATCATTTTAAAACAAGAACAAATATGCTGAATTATTAGTTCACTTATAGCGCGATGATTGACTAGGAGTGAATAAGTGGTATTAAGATGTAGTTTATATCCATTTTCTTATAAAATGTAAATGGCTGTAAACAGCTACATCATCACATTTTTGCTGATCTAAGAGAATAATCCCATCCACCCACTTTTGGGAGCCAAGCCTCTCCTCGTAGTTTGTTTTTGCCATACCACTAACTTTTTACTGTGGTGTTTATCCTTATATGTATTTGGCTTATAAATTATGGGGGAAGAGAATTACTTTTATTCTGGGAATTTTTCAATGTCCCTTAAGATCACTGGAGAACATCCTTGAAAAACCAGGGTTGGTAATTATTGGCCTAGTGAAAGAAAACCAGCTCCTATTTCTTAATTAGTTTCGTTTTGATCTATGACTACTTCTTGAAGAGGAATTGCTGTTGAAGGAAGAACTGTGTATACTGGCCAATACTCTGCTAATACAAACTGAAAATATTTTCCTCTAAGGAGAAAACCTTCTGAGGAAATAAGAAGCCATTTTTCTAACGAGGAACGCCTCAAGATACTGTTTGGAACATGGATGACACTGAGTATGCCGCCTCCCTCACCAAGTAAAATGCTGCGGAGACACGCGCTATACTGGTCTGCCATTCCCCACAGTGCCTGAGATCTCTGTTAGAACGGGGACTGGATCTTAGGTGTTCTCATGTCCCTAGAGCCAAGCACAGGGCCTGGCACACAGTCTGATGCCCAATAAGTGCTCATGGGTGAAGACACAAAGGAGTAACTGATCTCAATAAAGACTGCTGAGCTGATAATCCAGATTACAGTTCTGTCCAACAAGCCAGTGTTCCCAATCTCATCGTGGCATCACAGCTCTTGGCCTCCAGGCTATATTCTTGAATGTGTACTCCAGCTACTATCTGAACTTTTATAGGGCTGAAATGAATGTTTGTGCTAAATCTCTTGTTACCGTTTTATTTTCAATCATGCAAGAACATGTTTCAGTAGTTTGAAAAGGAATGGATTCAAGATGCAAAATGGGTACCTGCTATTTCTCTAGATGTGTGTGCCATGAACTAATGGTTTATTCTACACCGTAGGAAAAGCACTGGGAATCCAAGCCTGACCCTGACTAATTGGCTGTGTGACCTTCAGTAAGTCTCAGAGACTTTCTGGGCCCTTTTTCCTCATCTCATCTGTAAATGAGAAGGTTGTATTAGATGATCTCTCAGGTCTCTCTTGGCCCTATTATTTTTTAATTCTATTACTATTATTATTTATATTTGCAAAGGTGAGTCCTAGAGTGTGATTTCTAAACAGAACCAAAAAGGAATCTAAAAAAATGGTGTCGCTGCCCACTCAAAAAGAACGATGTGAACTCCCAGTTGTAACATATATCTGAACCCAATGGAATACATGTACCAAGTTTACTAGACTATTTCTTCCTATTCCCATCTAAGATGCTAAAATCAATATGGGAAGGACATGAGGAAATTGTTTATTTACCTTGTAATTATTTAACAATCTTTACTGTCAAGCTAAATCTAGAGGTTTGTACTCATTGGGTAGCATGTGATTCAGGGAGTCTGAATCTTCTGAAACTACAGTCATACCTATGTATCTGCAGGGCATCGGTTCCAGGATCTGCCATGGATACCAGAATCTATGATGCTCAAGTCCCATAGTCAGCCCTCCTTATCTGCAGATTCAACCAACCGCAGATGGTAAACACTGTACCATATTCATTGGAAAAAATCCACCTGGTAAGTGGATCCCTACAGTTCAAACCCCTGCTCTTCAAGGGTCAATTGTATAGGCAAAATTTTGCATGTGTGCAAAGTTACACAGGGAGAAAGTTCATAGCTTTAATTAATATTTAACTCAAAATCTTAGGAACCTCAGGCTAAATCATGGTCTAAGGTCATTCACTGCTGTTCAGCACCCTTGGAGTTGGACCTAGACTGGATTCCTAGCTCATTTGCTTAGTAGTTATCTGACTTTAAGCAGGCCTTGGTTATCTTATGAGTAAAACAGAAATAATAACATCTACTCTGAGGATGGCTATAAGGATTAAGAAAAGATATCCACAGAATTAATGTACATAAAACCACTGCTTAATAAGAAACAAACACATTTTACTTTTTGTCAGAGCAAATGAGGTTAATTATAAGTCTTCAGAGTTGTTCACTGCTGATAATCAAATCAACCTACTTGTCGAGAAGAGGATTCCTTTTCAAAAGCTGTAGAGAGAAGGCCCGGGTGGAGGCATGTGTCTAAATACGGTAGTTTGTAAAGAAATCCATCTCTAATAGGAATCTAACTATACTAGTTAATACAATTATACTATAAGTGATTGTAACCATTGGCTAAACCTACAGTTTAAAACAATTTAAAATGCTGTATAATTTTGGTTTACACACATCTAATTTCAAGTAGGTTTCTGAACTCATCCTGGAGAGCTGATGAGATTTTCTGATCCAAGCATTTGTTGGCACGAAGTCACTGAGACCTAACAAGAGGGTTGAATGGGATGGTTTCTGAGGTCCCTTCTAGTTCTAAGACGCTACAATTCTCTTCTCCTGAATGAAAAAATGGAAAGTCCCCTTTAAATGACACTGAAACCTCCTAAATTATCTAAATAGTTCCAGGTCCCCATATCTTGACCCACCGTGTGGTGGAGTGCTTCCATATATAGGAAATCGAGACTCACTCTCCAGTTGGAACCCAGCTCTGGATCAAAGACAGAAAACTTATCTGCATTTTAAAGAAGGAGAGAGAGGGGAATGCTGCGGATACTCAGTACAGTATGACCACAACATAAAGTGAGACTGCCCACCATATGCCACTCAGGAAAGCAGTCTGTTTCACTGGACCACCTTCAGACTACTATATTCAAACTATCTGATGTATCAACTTAGTTGGGTGTTTTCTTAAACCTGTATAGCATCAGGCTTTTTCCCAAAAAGTTCTTTGGGAAAGAGACTGTAATTTCATAGCCTGTTGGACCTGAGTCCCACCGAAGTCTGGTAACCTGGGCACCTTAGCAGGTGCTAAGGTTTGAACTTAGGTCCAACAAACTCCAGAATTACTGGTTCTTTCCATTACACCAGTGGTTCCCAAAACATCAGTGGAGAAAACCAGGCAGCTGTATCAGAATCAGCTGGAGAGCCTGATAAAATGTTTTTTCCTAGGTCTCAGACCCAGAGGGTCTGATTTAGTAGGTCTGGAGGAAGTTATATATTAACCAAGTGCTTCCATTAATTCTGATGTGCAGCCAGGTTTGGGAACCACCAGGCTCTCCCTCTGGGCTGCAGTCTCCAGGAAAGGCTTTTTGTAGGAAGTGAGATTTGAACACTGAAGAAATAAATTGGACTTTACAAGTAGAAGGTGGGTTGTGAGATGGCCTTTGATGAAGGGGTCTGGCATGTGTGTAAGAGAATAAGACAACTGTCCCAGCTAGAGCAGAGGGTCACTGAAGGAGGAGAAAAGCGGGGCATGTATTTAAAACTGAGACAGCAAACAGGTTCACCGTTTGGAGAACTCTAACGGATCGGTAGTGGTTTCCTTGAAGCCCTGTGTTGCGGATTCTGATGAGGGGAGTGGTGGCATACAGCCACATGGTAGACATGCCAAATTTAAATACAGAACTTTATTTTAAAATGACAACATATGGTGTATTTTATAGTCCATCAAGATTGGCTTTGTTTAAATGAATATAAGATAAAAATAAGACGAATAGTAAAATTTAATTATCTCTCCCAAATTTTACTTGGTCCCTACAACTCTGTTTTTAATTATAGCTTCATGACTTTTACCTGAATTCCTCAAGTGCAAATACTTTCTTTTAAAATTTATTTTCATCATATCTTTAGTGCAATGCAGAAAAGGAATCTTAAATATTTATTTCGGCATTTTATATTTTTATTGGTTTTGTAAACCACTGAAATTGTAGCGTGTACGTAGAGTGAGTTGTTTCCATATGCAGTAAATCAACTGAAGGACAGACTATAGTGTACACCATTTACAAAGTGAATCACTACAGCTAAAAATACAAGCTCATCCCCTCCCACCCCTAAAACCTGCCAACATCCAAACAACTACAAAATTACATGCTAGAGAGATGTGCACTATATTCCAAGACAAATATATACAAATTAAGCTGGAAAACCTCAAGGTGTTATTGATTAATTCTAAGAAACATTTCACAATCAAGTCTCATAGATACTATTTCTCTGTAAGTTCAAGGAGGGGAAGAAAATGACTGCAGAGGATATGAATGTGGAAAGGAGCCTTATGCAGAAAGGAGCCTTACTGGAGTATTTTAAAGATAAAACATAAGGAAAAGTTGGTAGCTGGGGGTAAAAAGACAAACGACAACAAAAGGGGGTTTTAGGTTCCGTGAAACACTGTTGGGGTAAACGGCCTCTATCCCTCTCTCCACTTCCTTGGGCTGTACCCCCAATCTGACATCTATGGGGGTCAGCAGCCTCAGAACATCCTAACAGCAGCGGGTGAGAGGCAGGAGAAAGCTGACTGTGATGAAACCAACAATGCAGGAAATCTATACATGAAGGTGATGCAGGTCTTACAATCAGTCCAAGTCAGGCTTGGGGTAACTTGGTATTTGGTATTCAGGATTTGTTCTGCAGCATGCGGAATGAACGCTGCATTTTCTCCACAAGGGGCTGGAACATTCTAAAATCAAGCATGTGAAGACCCAGAAGGAATTATTCAGAGGCCTCTAGTTCCAATGCTAACTCCCCAGTAGAATTAACTGGATCATCAGCCATACGTTTCCAATCACCTTAAAATATCTTAAGACTTAGACTCAATGTCTAGGACAGAGCCTGGCGCACAGTAGGAGCTCAATAAATGTTTTCGGAATGTTGATCAGACGTCTGAAAAGTTGATAGTGTGTGGCCTTGATAGCTAGACACTGGCAACCCTTAAATACAAAATAGGTTTCCGAAAAACCAGGGTAAAAGGGGGATTGCACCATTATTTTCCAATCAATCTGGCAATCAACAAAGAGTAGCTCAAAAAGGGCTGCCCAACATTAGATGATCGGAAGTGAGGAAGTGAGTTTGGTAGGTTGTGAAGGTGCAGGGATTTGTTTAGAAACTGAGAAAATTATAAAAATAATTTGAGCACATATATTTCTTTTTTCCCCCCGTCACTGATTTTGGCCTCAATTATGAAAATATCTGTATTCTATTCACACTGAGGGCTCAGTAAATGTTACTGATTGACCTATCAAATACATATTCAGTAAATTAAGTGCCGTAAAAAATGTGCCTATGGACAAAAATCAAGATAATGATGGTCCCTGCTGATATGTAGTTATTTCTAAGGTAAATATAAAATTCAGAATAACCTTTAAAATGATACAAGATCAGAAATTTGGCAGTGTCAAGATAAAAATAACAGTTTTTGAAATTCTAAGTTTATAAATGTAATAGGAAGTTTAAAAAATTATTCATAATGAAAGTGAACTGACAAAACACTTCATGTTTTAGAAAAGGTTCAGAATGGCTCTAAGATTTAGATCACACATAAATGAGGAAAAGAAGAGATCACTATGTTGGGGTGACTCTCAACCACTTTCAATATAATTGAAACGAGCTCATTTTATCTTCCTTTTATTTCTCGTAAAAGCCCTTCACTGCCTTTCCTCTCTTTGAACCTGCATTCTGGGCTGGGGTTCTATACATCTCACATGAAATGAGTTTACTTAACTGAATAAACAGACTGCAGAAACAATGTCATGACAAGAAAAGCAATCCTTTTAACATGAAGAATAATTTTATCTTGAAGTCCACAATGTACAGTTACATACGACCTTGTACTAGCACAGGACAGGGATACTGATGCAGAAGAATTTAGAAAGTCCCAAGAGGGGAGGGACATTTCACCCCTGACCCCCACCCAAGCCCTGGTGCCTAGAACAAAGTAGACACTCAATAAGGAGTTAGTGACTACATGAAAGAACAAGGAGATCTGGGTCCCTTCTAGTGGATTCAGACCATTCCCCATGCCCAGTCTCATCACTACCACTGTTGCCCCAGGAATTTATCCAACAGAGACCTAGGGGACAATGGATGACCCTGGCAGACCTATATCTGTGAGGGAAGACTGCCCAGCAGTCAAAGGCATCAAAGTCTCCCCAGGAGAAAGTGAATCAACAGAACTATAAAAACCTATTCTAAACAGTATTATTCAATGTGTCTCATTAGAAGTTTAGTGAAAACTTCACAGAGAATTAAACAATGCATTCTGAAGAAATGAAATAACAGTTCAAAGTAATATTTAAGCCAAATACTTTGGGGAATTAAAAAAAATCAAAATTATAAAAGTAGTTTACAGCTCCTTCCACGTATGGGTTTTCATGATCTGGATCTATCTATTCATTGATAGAACAGCTCTAGTCTAAATCTAAATGAATGAACAAATAAATATGTAGATAAAGCTAAATAGAAACCAAAGGCAATTATTAAATTCCTATAAAAACTGAAAGGGATGTAAAATTATAAAGTAGTTTTCTATAAATGTCAAAATACCATACTTACAAAATCTGGAAAACAGATAAAATGCTTACGTGTTGTTGGTTAAACCCGGTAGTAGATGAAATTAGAAGAAGCTGCATGCTACACTCCATTGTTATTGGACCAAGACTTTGGCAGAATTACATTCACCTTTTCATTTGAAAATAAAGATACATCAAAACTCTTGAGTTGAAAGGTTAAGTGTACTCTCTGTGTAGTTGATAAATGTAGACCTAATCTAATCAGGGGCCATCACAGGCACCGCTGCCCTGACCCAGGCTTCTGGTTTCCATGAGGGGAAGATCTAACCAAGATGTAGGCTCTCGGCCTTTGACCTACTGGAGACCTGGTCCAAGCCAGCCGAGAGCTCTGCTTAACAGCCAGGGAACTCTCGGTTCAAATCAGGACCATGTGCATTTCGCAAATACACCACATGGCTCTGAAATGAAAATGCAACATGATCAAGTGCTTCGGGATATTTTAACAACTAGGCGAGAGATTACAGCTAGATAAAACTGGGCTTTCAGGTCACTCTGGCTCATTCATGTGTCTCCCCGGTTCTATGGACTAGACAAATTTAATTTTATTGTATTTCTTAAGAATTTGCTAGAAAAACAAAAGTTTGGTAAGTTGTTTCATGCTTGATTGATCTTGGGGAAATGGGGATGTTGTAAGGTTTCTCTGCGACATGTGTCACCTATTAGATAGTTAGCTTTTTCTATTTCCAACTGAGCCAAACCAAATTAATTAGAAAGCGGTTTGAATTACAAGCAAAATACAACGAAAAGTAATAAAAACAGAAAATGACATTTAGGTCATTAATAATATTCCTGAGGTAATTCGGCATTGATTTTTCTTGTTTTCTATGATAAAGAGCTTTACAAGTTGTCAAGCTGACAGGTTAACCCCAGTTGTTACAGTAGTAACAATGGCAGGCATCAAGAACACAAATTTAATAATGGGGTAGATTTATTTTCTTTTTGGTTCTCGCTTTGTTTCTCCTGGAAACCAGTACTAGGAGTGTAAGATGGCCTGAGCTACCATGAACCTGAGGAAGTCTACAAATCCCACACTTCTTGTAAGATTCAAACGGACGACAAACATTATCAACAAAATTCAAATCAAATCAGGTATCAGAGATTCAGATGAAATAGAGAAAAACAACTCCCAATAGTACATTAGTGTCTTCTTTTTTAATAAGGAAAAACATGGATTGTGACAATCTTTGCAAAAAAGCCCTTTTTACTCTTCAGAGTAAACTTGTATTTTTTTGCTATGGGAGAAGTTAAATCTTTGGCTCAATTTATCTTAGAATGTTTAAGGTCCATGAAAATCAGTGTTTTGAATTACTTTTAAAATTTCAGTGTAGGAAAAACCCATGATGCAAAGACTATCCCTACAAATAGCTAAACTTTTTAATTGGGGGAAAAAAACCCAGAGAAAGTAGAGGTTTTATTTTACTTATATGATCTCTAGTTTGTTAGCCCTTGTGAAGTATTCGAGGACCAGGGTGACCCTTCATCTAAATCCCTATGGCTATCATTGTCAGAGACGCTGAAAGGGCACTTATCAAACACCAAAAGCACATCTGGGATTTGGTTTTTTGTTTGTTTGTTATGTTTTTGGTCTGAATCCTGAAATCAGCAGGAAGAGTCAGGAGCTTCTTGATTCTAAGTCTTCCCTGAAGACTAGCAGATGAAATATACATGTAATTACAAGGCAGGAGAGAACAAACCATTGACATTATCAATATAATGCTACTATGTTCATTTCTTTGTAATAGTACTACATTCTGGGTTTGATAGGCTTATCTTTCCTACCTAAGGAATCAATCTACTCTTTAAAACAATGTCTTCAAATAACTGACTTCCTCTTGGAACCCAATCATTTTGGAATTTGGAGGTATAATTAAACAGATGTCATCAGAGCATGGTACTCCCAGGATTTAGGGAGAAGATTGGAAAAGCCACCCTCTGAGAGTGAAGCTAGAGAAATCAACATACAGTAGACTCCAGTATCCCTTCAACATATGTGTATCAGGGTCACACTGTGCCAGGCTTAGGGCTGGGCACAGGGATGCAATGGTGGTTGGTTCCTGAGATAAATGTCATTGCTTGTCAGTGTAATTCAAACCAAGAGAATGGCTAGAAAATGGGCTATCCCTGTGGCTAGGCTATTGCTCTAGATCAAGGTAGGTCCCCAGGGAGGTAAATCTGGAATTTAATAATGTAAAAAAACTACTGGTACACAATCCATTGCCTGAAACCCTTGAGCTAGATGGCTTTGAGAACTAAATTTACCAGATTTAGAAATTTATAAATATCATATATTATGTCATACCCATAGTGGAGAGCAAAGCAGTACTTTGTAATCAAACATATTAATATTTCTGAAGCAAAACATATGACTATTTGGACCAGGTGAAATAAGTAGTACCTAAATAGTCTTACATGAGTTCAAATCAGGTTTTACTGGAAATAGGTTCTGGTTCCACCTTACTAAAAAAAATTACAGTTTTGAGAACCTTTTGGAATTCCAGAATTGCAGACAAGGGGTTGTATAGTCTACTTGAAAATATGATATGTTACCAATAGGGTAACTGGTAATATAGAATCTAGGAAAAGAAGCCAAAGAATCTCCAATTGTGTCCTGGAAATAAAGTACTTCCGGTCTGTAGAGCGAAAGCAGCTAGTCAGGCTCTCCTTAGAGCAGTGGCTCTCTGACCTTACTGGGCACTGGAATCAGCTGGGAAGCTTTACAAATCCATGCCCAGGCCACACCCTAAGCCACACAACTCAGAATCTCCAGGGTGAGACCAGATATGTGTGTGTGTGTGTGTGTGTGTGTGTGTGTGTGTGTGTATGAATGTACCCATGTATGTACGTAGATATGCATTATTATTATTTTACTTTTCCAACTGGGCTATCAAATAAAAATAAGGAATATAAAATGCAAAGATATCAACTAAGTACCACCCAGAACAACATAGAGAACACCCCAAGTTTCTTTCTCAGTCCTTATCACCCCCATGTCCTCCCCAGAGGCAACTGCTACTGTGACTCCTGATCACCAGGGATAAGTCTCAGCTGGCAGTATTCTGTAATACCGGTTCTCAAACTGGGCTGCTCCTTGGCAACAAGTGGAGAGTTTTAACCAGCACTGGGTCCACCCCAGAGATGCTGATTTACATGTCTAGGCAGCAGCACGTTTATAGCTACCAGGTGATTCTAATGTGGCAAATTCTTAAACACAAAACCATCAAAAATAATCAAAAAGAGGTTGCCTTTTGCAGGGAGTTAAGGCTGAATTTCCTTTTCTTCCTCTCTCTCCCTCCCTCCTTCTCATTCTCTCCCTCTTTAAAATTTTTCTTCCTTCCCTTCCTTCCTTTTTTCCTAATCAAACCACAATTGCTACTACAGGTATCAGAAGCAGCTTAAGTTACATCTAATAAATCCCCTATTTCTCTCCCTTTTTTATTTTTCAGGAAGAAATAATTTTTAAAAAAGGATATGAAGAGGGAAAGATGAGAGAAACAGAAAAGAAAATAAAACAAGCTAACTGGGGAAGAGATGCAAAGGCTTGAAGGGGAGAAAAGATCAAGGGAAAAGAGATGGGGAGAGAAAAAGAAAATGGGTTCTTTCTCAACATAGTTTATTTCACCCTGTATGTTCACCTTATAAGGACCCAATAGGACAAAAAGAGCTTTTAAAAATTGTTGGTGGTACCCTGGTATATCAGTAACATAATTTACCCCATAGTTTCTTAGCCCTCATAGCAATGAACACCTTCCCCAGGGCTCTTTGTGTTCTTGGGAGCTGGGTTCCTAAGTCAGACAGCTGGGCCCTTCAAGCAATAACCTTGAGAAAGCTACTTAATTAACCTTTTTTAGCCTCATGTTTCATCATCCGTAAAATGAAGATAATAGTACATACCTGTGCTGGTGAAATGTTATATGTCAACCTGGCTAGGCTATGATGCCCAGTTCTTTAATGGAACACGAATCCAGGTGTTGCTGTGAAGGTACTTTGCAGATGTGATTACATCTACAGTCAGTTAACTTTAAGCAGAGCAGATTACCCTCTATAATGGGGGTGGGCCTCACCCAATCAGTTGAAGGCTTTAAGAGCAAAAACTGAGGTTTGCCAGTAAAGGAATTCTTCCTCCAGACTGTCACATAGAAATCCTGTCTGAGTTTCTAGGCAGCTGGCCTGCTCTACAGATTTCAGACTCAAGACTGCAATCTTGACTCTTGACCGAGTTTCCAGCCTGTGGTCCCGCCCAATGAGTCTCAGAGTTGCCAGTCCCCACAACTGCCTGAGTCAGTTCCTTAAAATAAATCTCTAACTATATGTACCAATATAGCTTATTGGTTTTGTTTCTCTGGAGAACCCTACGTGAAGAGGTAACAGATGTAATGTGCTAACCAAATGCATAGTCAACGTTAGCTACGATTTTTAGGGTAGTGTGGGGCTTATTACGGCTTATCTCTCCTGCTATGACCAGAAGGCTCTGGGATGATCCGTAACTACGCACTTTGGATATAATCTCTCTCTCTCTCCCCCCTCTATCCTTTGTAAACTTTTTCATAATAGGTGTCAGGCCACTTCTAATTCACTATAACACAGGCCCAGAACATAATTCTAGCTAAAACAACAATCTGGGCACTAGTGGCGCATAGTTGAGTTCAGGAAACTTCTTTGTTCCAGACTCTGGGTGCTCCCCCCTTGGCTGCCACGGATACCTTTATTCTTTTCTCCTCCTTTTTGCTTCCTGCCCTCAGCCCTGGACCATAATCTGGGTTCTGCTTGTCTATTTCCCCGGGGCCCGGCCATCTCCATCACGGGAGTCAACAGGATGGCGGCTCCAGTTCACCCATCACTCTGACCACTGGCTGAAGTCGCTGATATAAATATTCTCGTAGCCCCTTGCAGCAAACGCATTTGTCATGCCAGCATGGGGAACTGGGGAAGAAACAGCTTGATGAAGCTCTGACTGGGCTTCTCAAATGAAACTTCTTTGTCAGTCCTCAGAAGGGCTAGTCAGAGGGAAGAGGTTGGAAGGGGACAGCTACATTTGGGAAGGGGAAGATGACTCTGAGAGCTAGAATCTAGCTCAAATTTTCCCCAAATAGTCTTAAAAGGCGGCCCACTGGGTGGAAGGCTCTGCCTGTGTACCAACTGTTACTACTGGATAACTTAGCCCAACTCCCTTATTCACCAAATTAAGCCAGTGAGTCCCAGAGAAGAGTTCTGGTTAAGGCAGCAGTTACATTGGTGCTACGACTTGGACCAAAGGCCAGGCCTCTCAGTTTAGAGTCCAGTGCTTCCTTCCACCATACCGCATGGCCATTCACAGCTCAGGTACTAGGTGGAGAAACAGGACTGAAGAATTGTCTCCTTTACCATGAAACTGCTACCAATCACTCAGGCCCATACCCTCTAGCTTTCTCTGGCTGCCCATGAAGTTTCAAGCCCTGGATGTGGGGCTCACGGCGGGTCGGGGGTGGGAGGCAGCAAGGGTAGCTCACAGGAGCTGGGCCAGCGGTTAGCACTTGCGGTGAGTGCAGGATATAAGGAGTTACAAACACTCATCTCTTCTTTAGGTGGTTTCCCACGAAGAAACGGGACTGATGGTTACAACTTCTCGGGCCTTCCAAATTCCTAATAATGATGATTTAAAATGAGGAAGTCGCTCCTCGGTGCAAGGAAAATGAGAAGCACCTATTTGACCAGTCTCTTCTTACAAGTCATCCCGCAGTGCTTTCCTTACTGTCTGCATTTCCCCTGCAGCAACACACTTGAATTTGAGGTCTGTGCTACATGGCTCACAAAAGGCTAAGACCTAATAACAAAGGGCATGTGGAGACGATATTTTAGGAGATGTCAAAGTCCTCATTGCTGAATTTAATGAAAGTGGAGTTCTGAAGGGTAAAGGTCCAATTACTGTGTGAAACTTTCCAGGTGGCTTTGCTTCAGTGACCTGAACAGGTAGGAGCAAGGAGACCACCTGCTTCTCTGTTTGTACAGTGACTAATACATGTATAAACACTTAATAAACATTTAACTGTGGCAATGCTCTTAAAATCTTTCAATTTGTTATTCCGAACAAATTGCTGAGTTGTAACACATTTGGAGTGGACCTTTTCCAAGATTCAGAGTGAGCTCTGAGAATTAAAAATAGAGATCCATTTTCTGGTGTTGGGGAAACTGGAAATCCAGATGCAAAAGAATGCAATGAGACACTTATCCTATACCATATACAAGAAAAATCAACTCAAATGGATTTTAGACTTAAACATAAGACATGACACTGTAAAACTCCTCAAAGAAAGCATAGGGAGGGCTTCCCTGGTGGCGCAGTGGTTGAGAGTCCGCCTGCCGTTGCAGGGGACACGGGTTCGTGCCCTGGTCTGGGAAGATCCCACATGCCGCGGAGCGGCTGGGCCCGTGAGCCATGGCCGCTGAGCCTGCGCGTCCGGAGCCTGTGCTCCGCAATGGGAGAGGCCACAACAGTGAGAGGCCCGCATACCGCAAAAAAAAAAAAAAAAAAAAAAAAAAAAGAAAACATAGGGAAAAGCTTCTTGACATTGGTCCGGGCAATGATTTCTTGGATATTTAACCAAAACCATGGGCAACAAAAGTAAGAGTAGACAAGTGGGACTACATTAAAGTAAAAAGCTGCTGCCCAGTAAAGGAAACAATCAACAGAATAAAAAGGCAACCTATAGGGGCTTCCCTGGTGGCGCAGTGGTTGAGAGTCCGCCTGCCGATGGAGGGGACACGGTTTCGTGCCCCGGTCCGGGAAGATCCCACATGCCACGGAGCCATGGCCGCTGAGCCTGCGCGTCCGGAGCCTGTGCTCCGCAACGGGAGAGGCCACAACAGTGAGAGGCCCGCGTACCAAAAAAAAAAAAAAAAAAAAAAAAAGGCAACCTATGAATGGGAGAAAATATTTGCAAATCATATATCTTGGGTTAAAGCCAAAATATATAAGGAACTCCTACAACTCAATAGTAAACAAATAAATGACCCAATTAAAAAATGGGCAAAGAACTTGAATAGATATGTCTCCAAAGAAGACATACAAATGGCTAAAGGGTCCATAAAAAGGTGCTCAACACCAATAATCATCAGGGAAACGCAAATCAAAACCATAATGAGATATCACTTCCCACCTGTTAGGATGGCTACTATGAAAAAAAGAAGTGTTGGCAAGGACGTGGAGAAACTGGAACCCTTGTACACTGTTGGTGGAAATGTAAATTGGTACAGTTGCTATGTAAAACAGTGTGGAGGTTCCTCAAAAAATTAAAAAGAGAACTACCATATGATCCAGCAATCCTGCTTCTGGGTACAAAGAATTGAAATCAGGATCTGAAAAAGAAATTTGCACTCCCATGTTCGTAGCAGCATTATTCACAATAGCCAGGATACGGAAACAACCTAAATGTCCATCTATGGATGAATGAAGAAAGAAAATGTTGTATATACAAACAAAGGAACGAGTAGTATTGGGCCCTAGAAATGAAGGAAATCCTGTCATAGGCCACAACATGGATAAACCTTCAGAACATTATGCTAAGTGAAATACATCAGACCCAGATGGACAAATACTACATGATTCCTCTTATATGAGGTTTCTAAAATAGTCAACTTCATAGAGGCAGAGAAAAGAATGGTGGTCACCAGCGGCTGAGGCAGGGAGACATGGGGAGTAGTTGTTCAATGGGCATAACGTTTCATTTATGCAAGATGAATCACTTCTAGAAATCTGCTGCACAACATTGCGCCTATCGTCAACAACACTGTACCGTGCACTGAAAAATGTGTTAAGAGGGTAGATCTCATGCTAAGCGCTCTCACTGCAGAACAAACAACAACAAAAAAGCAGTAGGACACGAGGAGACTTTTGGAAGTGATGGATATGTAGTAATGGCTTCAAGGGGGCTTGCTTATGGACAAAATGATAAATTTGTATGTATTAAATGTGTGTGTTTTGGGGTATATCAATTATACCTCAACAAAGCGGTTTAAAATGCCCATTTTCAAATCTTATAATTTGGGAAAAAATACAGAATTTAAAATTCCTTGTAATGATCAAGTAAAATAAAGTTAGATGCATTTAACCATAATCCATTTACTCTCATATGGCCTCTGAAGATGCGAGAAAAACACTGTCAGCAGAGTTAGAAGCCCCGATTCAAGCTTTGGCTCTGATAATGTTTTTCAACACAAACTCTCTTGGTATAGAACTAATTCTTTTCCCACATCTCACCTACCATATTGGTTAGAATTAGATTCTGCTGCAAATCAAAGAAAAATCATAATATTGGTAGCTTAAACAAGATAGAAGTGCATTTCTCCGTTATGTAAATTCAACTCAAAGGGAGGCAGTCGTAGGCTGGCATGGTGACTGTACAGCCAGCAGGGACCTGGACTCCCACTACCTTACTGCTCTTTTCAACAATATCATTTTCTCTTAGGGCCCAAGAGCCCAAGATGGCTACCAAGCACCAACCATCAGGCCCACATTCCTCTCAGCAGGAAGGAGGAAGTGGCGAAGAAGGGCCCTTTCTTCAAGGGCATTTCTTCAACATTGCACAGGATACTTCTACTTATGTTCCACTGCCCAGAAATTAACCGCATGGGTACATCTTGCTGCAAGGGGAGCTAGAGTTTTTATTTTGGGTGATGATATATCCAGCCCAAACCAGGGATTTCTTTATTTAAATAAGCAAGGAGAAACAGTTACCAGGGGAAAGCTAGCAGTTTCTAAGTTGGGCTAGATTTAATGAGAATGAACATTTTACAGAAGGGAAAGCTTGTTCTGATGCCTGTGGAAGCTTGGGGTGAGGGTAGGCACAGGGAATGAGTAAACACAAAGATTTTATGAAACAGAATAAATGCATAATTTTTACAGTGCAACACGTTACCTTTTCTTGCCAGTTAAATACCTTGAAGAACTCAATCAAAGCTCTGAGGACTAGATGGTAGAAAACAAATGCATATGTACACGCTACCTTTGTTTACATGTTACTAGACAACTGGATAAATGAGTTGTTTGGCACCATGAAAACAGTTCTTTTAATTGAATATTACAAGGAAAAAAACCAGAATTATCACTGAAAGTCACATCATGGCGCATAAAATACAGGTGCTTCAGCTTTCTGCATTTATACAGAGCAGATGTCAGCATGACAAATCATGAGAGAAAGAAAATAAAAATGCTGATTGGGGCTTAGTCCACAATGGACTTCTGAACTGGCTTGTTGGCTTTGCTAACTTATCAACATCAGGTAACCAACTTACAAAATGGACACTTCACTCTGTGTGTTCAGTCAAGCCGATTCCCTCCTCCAACCCCAATCTTTTTTTTGTTTGTTAGTTTTTTGCAAGTCTGAGTGGACAGATTGAGTTATTGGCATGATGTCTTGAACTTGGGAGTTGTTTTGGTACACATACAGAGAATGGACACCTGAAGTCACTAGACCTACACAGGATGCCCCTGAACAGTCCCTATGTTTATAGTGCTTTTGCTACCACCTCCCTTCAGTACTCTTTACCACCTAGCAGTCACAGCTGCTGCAAGGAGTAGCTAGGTAACAGACAACCTGATTTTGGGTGAGGCCAGAAGCTCATTCTTGGCCTGAAGTTGAGTTTATCTTTACACAGAGCACACAGACTTACAAGGGAGGAGGGGACTCCAACAAGACTTGACACCACCTCCAAGCTCCTCAAGCCAAATGGGGAGGGGAAAATGAGGCTCCCTGGCCAAAGGGGGTTGTGGGTGTGATTTCTCACCACCACGCAGAAGGATAAGTGCATCTGGTGGCAGAGAGGTGGGGACGTGGTGACATCTTTAGGTCCCCCAAAGAAACTGGATCCTATGTTGTCTGGGCACTCAGGGGAGGCCCTAAACTTGATCAGGTGCAGGAAGAGTATCATGGCCGTCCTAGGGAGCCCTCCTGTTTTATGAAGCCAAGTGAGTGTAATCTTGACTCTTATCAAGTGTGGCCAGCAATTATGGGGCAGGGCTGCGTAAGCAAGTCATCTACAACTCACTTAGTGAAACTGCTGGATACATCAGCCAGCTTTATAAATAAATGTTATAGGCCTTAACGACTTTAAAGAACACTCAAGTGACCAAAGAAGATCTTGTTAGAAGGCGGTTAGCACCCGAGAAGCTCACTGCCGCAGGAAGAAGTTTTTTGCAGGCATCTCTCACAAAGAAAGGACCTGCTTGTAAACAAAAGAAAAAGTTGCAAGTTTAAAGGACAGGAGAATTGAGAAATGCAGGGGAAAAAAAAGAAGCAATGAAGACATGAACAGAGATGCTTAACCACAAGGGCAGCCTTCCTGCCAAGTGTAGCTTGTTCAGTGGACCCTAAGCTGTCAAATCCTTCCATTCAAGGAGTCTGACCATTTCTGATTTACTCTCTAGATAGGAGATACGAAACTCAGGTTGGGCCTGTTAACGATAACACCTACAGAATCTAAAAGTGCCTGTGATGGCTGGGACAGACTCTGGGGCCAGCCTGTGAACCTAAGACCGTGTATAACACCATTTCTATATACAAGGAACTCCAAGTTCACTACTGCTATATGAGCCATACGATTTTTTTTTTTGATCCATAAGATTTATTAGCACCACTCATTGGCTATTGGTGGCAGTCTCTGTTTTATTTTTTCCTTCTTTCCCAATGAGAATATGGGCCTCTTCAAGAAAATATAACAAAATCTTACATATCCAATATGCAGCGGTAGCAGTTAATATCATGTAAAATTCTTCATCCTTTTTCCTACAGAGTAAGATGTAAACAGGAAAAGTAACAGGCTTTAGAAGATGCATTGCTGGCTGCATGAAAGCAGGACTGTGAGAATGATGTTGAAGTGCCTTCGTTCCAGGCGTCACGAAGGGATGGGGCTGCCCATGAGAGCATCTTCCCGCGTCAGTGCGGTGCGACTTCGGGAAACTTCCCTCCCTGACTCTCTGACAGAGTCTCCTTGAAGTGCAGTAATGAAAGCACTTCCCTCGAATTCGTTTCTTTTCTGGCTTGTGGCAGCAAAGAAGAAAGACCATATCATCTGCTGGCTGATGAAAACTTGAATAGCTGTACACTGTCACCAGATCATTTGGAGGAAAAATGATAAATGCCCTGAAGAAAGCCCTGGGATGCTATATGTAAAACTGAGGTAAGAAGAGCCAATAAGGTCTGTGACAACATTAAGCTAGTTACTAGCAATGAAGCAATTATATGCGCGACTGAAACAATCTATAATGACAGCTATAACAAAGGCACAGGAAAGAGGGCAGGAGACCACTTGGAATAATCTGAAATATCCAGTGTCCTGAGAGGAGAGAAGTGTGACCTATTCCAGAGCTTGAGGGTCAGAAAGATCTGGAATTATAAACGGAGACTGAAGGTACTGTATCACACAACTTTCTAATTATAAGTGCCTTAGCTCTGGTGAAGGCATACCTTATAAAATGACTGCTGGCAAGGAGTCACAAAGGGAAATAACGACAAGCACACGGACTAGAGAGAAGAGGAAGGAAAGTAACTAAAAAACAAGAGCAGAAAAATTATCTAAAAAGTGATGACACCTAACTGGGGCCAGGGTTCTGAGAAATGGGCATAGCCATGCACTACTTGGGGGAGAAGAAATTGCTACCCCCTTTCCGTGACAGGCTGGTTAGGAATACGTATCATCAGCTTTAAGATTCCACGGTCCCTTTGAGTTGGGAGCTCTATTATTTGGATATCATCCTAAAAAAAAAATTTATGAATGTGAAAAGTGACTTAATGAAGAGTTAATAATAATGATAATAATAACAACTAGCATTTATTGGGGGCTTACTATTTCCCTCACAGAAAGGAAAGCTTGTTCTGGATGCCAATGGAGGCCTTAGTTGGGAATGGAGGTGGGAAATGAATAAACACTTAAAGATTCTAAGTAACAGATAAATGCACAATTTTTACAGCACAACATATGACCTTTCTTTGCATGTGAAATAACTTTAGAGATCATCAAAAGCTCTGAAGACTACATAGCAGAAAACAAATGCATATGGACAAGTTACCTTTGCTTGTATCTGCTTATATGTTACTAGACAACTGGATAAATGAGTCATTTGGCATCATGGAAATGGCTCTTTTAATTGCACATTAAAAGGAGCAATCAAAATGATCACTAAACATCACATCAAGGTGCAGAAAATGCTGGTGCCATAGCTTTATCCATTTATAAGAGAGCAGATCTCAAGACAGAAGAAGATAAAAACGTTGACTGAGGCTATTGTGTTTTCTATATCTTAACTCATTTCATTGTGAGGATGTTCATCACAGTGTTGTTTATATTGCCCTCTTAAGTACTCATTACAGACAACCGGCTAAAGAAATTATGATATTTCTATATAATGCAAGCACTAGGAATCTATTACAAAGGGTCATGTAGAACTGTATTTATAGACGTGAAAAAACAATCTCAATATCCTGTGAAGAGAACATATGAGTATATAATAGTATATATAATATAATTCCATTTTTGTTAAACTGTTAATAATGTGTACAAATTGGTATTATGATGTTTTATGTTCTTTTCTACTTATCTGGAATTTTTAGATTTTTAGAATTAAACATGTATTATTACAAAAAAAGAAGCACAATTTTTTCAAATGATGAGTATGCTTATAGAAATTAAAAAACTTTCTTCCACAAACAGAAGGAAATATTTAGCAAATGTTTGTGAGGAACATAAAGAATATCTCCGAAGTGGGGCTAATTTGAAAAAGACATCCCAAATATGGACTTGAAATTCTAGAAAGGAGAATTCCTAGCAGCAGATAGCATCTTACAGAAAGGACACACCTTGGGCCACAACATGGGCCACAACATGGCCACAACATAGGCCACAACAAGGGCCATTTTAAGCCAAATTCTACCTCTGTGCACTTGTGAACGCAGACACAGAGGGTAAAAGGTACCTCTCTTCTGCCTCTCTTCTGCAGACCCTTGCATAAGAGCTTACTCTTTGCCCCTGATGTCCCTAAGCCCATTGCTGGGGCCCCTGCACTCCTGCCTGGGTCTTGGTGTGGTGGAATGCTTATTCTGCTCTCAAAGAGAGCCCTGACCAAACACAAAAACCCCTCAAACAACTCAAATACCACTGGAATGAAGTGGATGTGCGGGCAGCCGCTTTTATTGGGCTTAAGGAAAATCCCCCACCCCATCCTTTCTCACCCCTGAACGAATGCAAAAATGAAAACAATCTTTATGGGTACTTCCTCTTGGTGGGTTTCTAATGCTTCTGAACTGATGGTTAGGGCATTTGGCAATCTATTTAGTTAGGCTTAACAATACTCGAGAAACTGTGTTTTACATTATGCTGAGAAATTTAACAGTATATTAAGACATATTGTACGACACTTAGAAAAAAACTTTTTCCCACATGAAGGTAAACACGTACAAATAACACAGTATAAATGAGTGTACAGAATGCACATTTTCTTCTTTAGATGACTTTAAAAAGGCATATTCCATGGTTTAAATGCTTCGAAATCTTCACAAGAAAAATCCTATTAAACACAAAGGTGATCTATTCCTTACGTGAAGGGTACTGACGCCTTTACAAGGAACTGAAGGGGAAGAAAAACTGCTGCAAGTGCATAATATATATCAAATGGTATAAGAATAGCCTAACTTGTACATGCCTACAAATCATGCAATTAATTTTTACATTAATTTGATCAACATGTCTTTCCTCACGTTATCAAAGAGGACACAGGCAGAGAGGCAAGGTGCCCTGCCCAGTTCAGACACTTGCTTTTCTAGAATGTAGAGACTGTCCCTAATAAAACAAAACCTGGAAACTCAAGACAACCGAGCTGTTGAGATATCACTTCACTGTTTAACACTTCAGCCGACTAGAACATCTTAGGGTCAGAAGCTACTAGCAGCTTTGGAGATATGGGGTACAGGGGAAAGTGTTAATCCTCGTGCACCAGTTTTCTGGCCTTTTATGAGATTAGCTTTCTATTGCTTAATAAAATCAGAGGAGAAGGTGCTACTAGTCGTCTATTAGCAGTAGTGTAGTATTTTTTTTAATTCAGTTAAATTTTATTTTTTATTTATTTTTATGTATTTATTTATTTTTGCAGTATGCGGGCCTCTCACTGCCGCAGCCTCTCCCATTGCGGGGCACAGGCTCCAGACGCGCAGGCTCAGCGGCCATGGCTCACGGGCCCAGCCGCTCTGCGGCATGTGGGATCCTCCCGGCCCGGGGCACGAACCCGTGTCCCCTGCATCGGCAGGCGGACTCTCAACCACTGCGCCAACAGGGAAGCCCTAAATTTTATTTTTAACACAACTATAATTACACATGACTTACAGTATATTTCTATTGGGCAGCACTGCTTAGACTATTTTGATGCTGAGTGTGATGGTTAATTTTATGTGTTGGCTTGACTGGCCACGAGGGGCCCAGATTAAACATTATTTCTGGGTGTCCGTGAGAGTGTTTCTAGATGAGAGATTAGTATTTGAATTGGTGGATTCAGCAAAGTAGACTGCCCACCCTAATGTGGGTGGGCTTCATATAATTGTTGAGGTCCTGGATAGAACAAAAGGTCGAGGAAAGAGGAATATCTTGTATCCAACTAGCAGCCAGTAAGAAGGAAGTTCGCTAGGTCTCCACCCAATGACTACCACTCACCTTGGGAGAGTTAACACCATCTTAGTGTCAGGGCTACCATCATCATATTATATGCCTAGATTTTTGTTTATTTATTCTCCAACATGCTAGCGACTGCAACTCACACCATCATTCCATTCCCGAGCCTCCATAAGCCTAACCATTACTACCACCGTGGAAGACAGAGCAGAGGCGTGAGGTGACCCAGCTCTGGTGGGTGCACGTGAAGCATAAGAGGAGTCTAGACCCTCTGAGTGCCGCACAGCCATTATGAAGTAACTGACCTGTAGGAAACTGCTACCATGGTTCACAAATTTATTGTCAGGTTCCAGCCTCTAGCTGTTCTCTGATTGTTCTAAATACTTGACAAACTGAAGCCTTTTCACTTCCTGTTGAAATTGCCTCATCTCCCTGTCAGAGCGCCATGGGGGACTCCATTACTTTTCTGACTTCTCTCCCCTCCTGACAAGTCATTTAGCTGGCTTCTTGTTGTGAAGGCTGTCCATGTCAAATTAGCCGGGGCCCCTATTGTCCTTATTACCACTCGAAAAGCCATCATGAGTAATGCTACGGGGTCCCTCAGTTGTCATCATTTGTCAGAGAGAAAGGGAGTGTGGTTACATATAGCTGACAGGTAATTTCAGTGTCTACAATTACCCCAATTAGTCTTGTCATAAACAATTCGATAAATGCACACCAATACAAACAGATAAACACACCAAGGTCTCTCACTATTAATGCTGTGTAATGGGTAAATCAGTGACATAATGCTGCATTTTATTTATTTATTTTTAAACTATCCTCAGCTGCGAAGCTGGCGCTTGCTACCTGGTCAGCACAAATTGTACTATCTACTTTCATTAGCTCATCATCACAAGAAAATTTGAAAGGCTGTGACAAAATTCATTTAGAGAGAGAGGGAAAGAGCAGATTGTTATAACACCTGCTTTAGGCAAGGATACAACAAAGGTTTTCTTTTTGTCAGTTCTGGGCAACTGTGGGCTTCAAAGTTGGCTATTTTGTGTTAAAACAGCAACGTATGAAATACGATAGGAATGGGAACAGAAAAATTCCATCCACACTGAAATTAGGAACATGATTTGAAAGAAAAAAAAAAAAAAAAGAAACCCTCCTACCAATGTACCACCCAGCAACGATATACTAAAAAAAAGATTGTGGGTTGGTAGTCTCACATATAAGATGATTTCAGTTCTCTCCAAGTACTGATTCCCATTTTTTAAAAATGCCACCTTAAAAATAAATATAAGGCTTGCCATGTTCAGTGTCAAAGTTATTTATCTGCTCCAGCATTCACATGGATTTGTTTAACGAAGGTATCAACGGTGCTCCTTGCTAGACTCGGCCTATAGGTGATTAAGACTCAGCAAGGGTGGAACGCTGGCTTGCTCATGACTCTCTAAACGCCAGGGATGGAACCTTTTTTAACACAACACCCTCCAGGAGGACTCTCTAGTCAGACCCTGTACTCAACCCCGAGTGCAACTCCGTGACGTTCCCTCTCGTGATCCACATAAATAGGTGCTCGAGACCCAACATCTGTAGTGTCCACTGCGCCCTGTTTGCTGACCGCAATCTTAAGCGATGGCTGAAAAACCCAACGCAAGGAGATTGTTGGAGGAAATTGCTCTGGGCAACTATTTGTTCAAGCTCAAGATTTTTTTTTTTTTTTTTAAACCCACACTAAGCACCCACCAGAAAATAGGACAGGTCTCCCTAATGAGTAATCTATTTTAGCACAGTCTTGTCTAGGCATGACAGTTTACCGAGAGGCTTGAAAAACTCGTAATTACCAGTGTTACAGGGCAATTAATGTATATTACACTGCACTACTCATGGCAGCAACTGTCATTTTCTCAATAAAAATGAGTACTCTTCAGCTAAAGGTGACATTAATTGGGACTTTAATGACTATGCAGAGGAGCTGAAGCCAAATATGAACAAAACAGCGATTCAATGAGCGACTTCAGAAACGAGAAAATTGTACTAAAATGAGATTAATTGCTGTTTAGAAAAAGGAAAGAACCTAAAAAGCTATTAAATTGCAGGGTTTGGGTGCCCGGGTGATGGTTGTGATGTTAATCTTGCATTCTCACAGCAGGCAAATATTCACTAAATTCAGAGCCTTTTGACAGCAGGAAAAATCATGTATGCTTAACTTCAATCCATCAAAAATATATTTCAGCTTTTATCAGTGTTCTAAATACTTCTGCAATTTCAAAAATTACTGCTCCATTCCTTGGCTGTCATCATGCAAATGTGAACACTGTCAATATTGCTATGAAAAATTTCCCAGCTTCAAAAGGCCTACTTCAGTGATAAAGAAAGAAAAACGTGAAGATTAGAATTGCAAAACACACACTACTAATATAACAGAAATCAAACAATAAGAATTTAATGTTTAAGTTGTGGAAACTGCTAAAATAGAAAATGATGGGGTGGGTTTTTTTTTTTTTCGGTAGATAAATCAAAGAAAAATAATTCTGAGATTCTTTCAAGGCTTGTAACTTGATGCTTAATTAATCAACACCAATAATTAGGACAGAATTTTGCATCTTGACTTCAGGTGCTGTAATTGTTAATACTGTTCTCTGTTTCTAAAAGCCTTTATCCTTGCTTCTAGGTTCTTGAAAACAATTATATAATTGCTTTTCTTTATGGCCTTTTCAAATATCATGATGACTGTATATACAAAACACGGCACTTAAACTTTGACGTGTAAGAGGGAGAAAAAGATTTGATAACTCTGAAGTTATATACTCTGTAATTTTAATTTTTTTTTTTTTTAAAGATAGGCCAGCAATTTAGTAATTCTGTTAAAGAGGGAGTTTTCAAAAGAGTTACTTTTGGCCAGAAATGTAGCATTCCCAATAGTTGCCCCAATAAAAAAGATTAGGCCTGACTATATAATACTGTGCACTTTCCTACTGCATAGGCAATTCTGTTTGTTCTGTATTTTAATATTTAAAGAGCCTTCTCATCTACAGTTTAGGTCAGGGCTCAAGACACATAACTCAAGAACCACATCCACTAAATGACAGGGGGAGGTGAAATAGTGTACTTTCCATCTTCAAATCAATGATAAACCCCGTCTCTTCTAAAAATCCAGAAATACAAATCACCTGACCTCCATTATGAAGACGGGTTATTGGCCACTTGTCTGCCAGAATGTACTTATGGGGCCACTGGGGGGACGGGAGGAGGGAGTAGGGAGAGAAACACATGCACATCCATGTGTGTCTGCTCCATGAGGGGATGTTCTAAGTTTTATCTTCCAGCTGTTTCATTCACTAAAAATGCTCTTTCTTGAGTTTTGAATCTTAGCTTGAGCATAATCATCATGGTAAAACAAGTCGCTTCCCAGGTCCTGCATTCCCTAGTTCTACCTGATCCCCCTTGTCCTCCAATTTTCCCCTTTCTTGTATCTAGACTTTTATGTTAACGGCACAATTCTTACTCAAGAGTTGAACAAATGTCCTTTTTAGTCCTTTTTTTGGGGGGTGAAAAGGGGCCTTTGTTATTCATTGTGCCGTTTCAAAAACTAAGCTTCTCTTATACCTCAAAAACAGCTTTCTTTTAAGGACAAAAAATTCACCAAGCTCCCCCTAAAAGTCTTTTCAGGCAGAGTTCTTAGAGAAGACAGGTGCCTTTGGCTAAATTATCTCTACGGACAAACCATTCACATAAATTTGCTTTTTAAAAAAACTACATGTCAATAGTTTGATTCCATTTTGTCTATGCAAATACCATTGATAAAAATTTCAATGGGACTTCTCAGGGAGTGGAAGAATTCCAAACTAGGTATTGAAACGGGACTCAGGAATAGGATACTAATTCACCAAACTTGCCAAGAATGATCTAACCCAGGAGCCATACAAAGGCAACTGCGAACCATCTACATGATCCCAGATAATCCCTTATACTGTATCTCTCGGATCTCATCTCCATTCTGCAGTTTGACTGCATGAGGCTCCATTTGGGGCTCCAGGTTTTCCACTTGCAAAAAAAAAAAAAAAAAAACACCAAAAAACAAAAAACCAGGAGCAACTTTGTCATGCTAAATTTGCTGCATGAGAACTCAGCGCTGAGCACTTGGCAGACACACCAGCTCCAGGAATGTTAACGATTGGAATAAACCTTTAAGGAGAGTTCCTAAAATGAATTTATTTGCTACTGTTGTTCAACTGCTGAAATTCTTTACCCTTCACAGTGGCCACGGTGGTGCTTTGAGAAAAGGTGATCACACTGAATCGTGTGAAAGGCTTGTACGAAAAAGCAGGAGGAACTGCTCTCAGCTGAGGCTGAAATTCCACTTTTAACCTCATTATTATTTTGCACCAATATCATAGGTCTCTCTTCCAAAATACTACTCGGTGGATTAAATTTCTTATTCAAGACCCCTGCTAAGATTGAAATGTACCACAATGCCCAACAATCTCACAATTGGCAGACCGTGTTTAAGCTGGGAATAGTGACAAGTTACAGGGACTTATCTTTTTAAAAAAATAAAAATAAATTCCAGGAGATTAGTAAGATGCATTTTTAGATACATACCCTCAGAACATTATAAACTCAGTGAGAAGCCAAACTGGAATATCTCAAGTTTGGAAGATGAACAATATTTTGATGTGCCAAGGCTAATACATTATATGTTTCGAGTCTTAGTATTAAGACCTGTAGCAACTGTTTTAAGAGATGAGTAGAAATGAAACAAATGGTAAATGTTTATTCAGTCATACAGTTCTGAAAGAAAACAACTGTTAATTTGCATTCGCTTGGGATCACTTAGCAGACTGCTTTTTAAGAGCTATCACCTCTCAGCAGCCCATAAAAGAGGAAGCTTTCATTCACTCCCTTTCTACCTGCTCCAGCGATATGACATTTAATTTAAATTCATTTTGTACTCACCACTAATATTCAACAAATCAAAAACCACTCCAACATAGGTACTGTTCTCTGTTGGTTAGTTTGTGGTAGAGAAAGTCAGCAGGCTAAACACCTGGGGGTCAATGCAGAGAGATGCAGCCTCACGGACTCCATCTTCCCATGCAGAAAATTCCAGAATGATAAACTCGAGGTACCTTCTGAGTCATCAAATAAATTATATTTAATATCACTCTAGTGTGATCTGGACAGTTATTCTGCATAAATAAAAGTTTAATGTCCTAAATATGTGGGTGACAGAATGTAAGCCAGCTAAATGTAAGGAAATCTTACTGTGGAGAGTAATAGCCTCTGATTTCCCTGTTAATTCACTTTCCCCCCCACTTAAATGATAGGGAAGAAAGAGAAAAGGGTATTTAGTTGGGCCTTGCAGCGGGGGGAGGGCTGTGTAACTCAAGAGAGGTCTGTACAGCCTTTTGCCCTCTAGCAATTCCAGAACAGTCAACATAAGATGGAGTTTCCTGGGGCATCCCCTCGCTCCACCTCGGGATTTTATGAGATTTTGAAAAGCTGACTCGAGCAGGAAGTCAGTTATGGAGAGCTTTCCTGGAAGGCAAGACCAATTAACCTTGGCTAAAAGACAAAAAAAGAAAATCTTGAGTAAAGAGGACGAGGGGACCAAAAAAAAAGGCTCAAAATAAGGTAAATGATTGTAACATCATGCTGCCTGAAGTTAGAAGTGGGACTAAGAAGGTCTACGCAGCTGCACACCAATGACGGTGCGGATGGATGATACGGGGGCCATTAGGAGAGGGAGAGTTAGAGCAGGGAGGGAAGGGAGAGATCATTAGATCTCTGCTTCTTCATCAGGGGCCTGCTTGGCTTGAAGGAGTCTTTGTTCCATGAGTCAGCAGAGGAATGGGGAGTAAGAAATGTACTCAACTTCAGAACCTGGATCTCTAGCAAATCAGGGGTACTCTATTACTAAAGGGAGCGCTGCATGAGAAGAAGGCCCAGTAACAAAACCTCTTCATAAGAATAACCCAGATGAAGTGAAAAGTGACTCACCGCACAGTATAAGCTTCCAACGTGATTTAAGCCAAAACTTGGTGGCAAAAAGCCACTAAAACACTGCTTTCCAGTAGATACACACTTCCCTTTCGAAGGTGCTACTACAGTTGGACACTCAGATTTAAACCCTCCAGGAGCTGTCTAATTCTATTTATTTTTCCTCAAGATTTCTACTCTGGGCCTCAACTTTTTCTATTGCTTGATTCTGTTCCTATTCTACTTCTAGCCGGGGAATACTTGTTTCTCTGCCTGCTTAGCAATGCCTAAAAGGTCATACAAGACAAGAGGATTGAGATGAGAAGACCTTTCTCCTATACTCTCAAGCTGGAATAGGAATACCTTCTTTCTCTTCCTGGGCTTCATCTTAGGATGTTAAATTTCACTGTTACTCTTGGTGAGGAGAAACCATTCTCTTTACTCACAGTTTTGTACATACATACAATCTCTACCGACACTGAACCACTACACACAACTAGAATGAAGAGGGCTGGCAGTCAGACTCACTTTAGAACTCTCCACCTAGGCGACACTGGGCACCAGTAAAAGAACATCTTCTCCAGGAATACAGAGCGTTTCTTGATGCTTTGATGAACTGAATCTCATCTTAGTTCCATGTCTGCCCATTTAAAATCTATTAATGTGTGTATATGCTTTTATCAATAAAAATAGAAGCAATGAAGTTCTTGGTAAAAGCAAACGCAAAGGACGCTTGGTTAAATAGTCAAAATATTCATTTTGTGGCTATAGATCTAAGGTTTAAAATATTTAAAACAATCAGAATGGGTTTCCCTCCTCTAGCACCATTATATGAGTTTTAGAGGTTATTTTAATGTCATGGAACAGATACATAAAACATAAAAATGGAGGGATTTGGCAATTTATATTAGCAAAAAGTCAAATGCTTTTTCTTGTTCTGTCTGTGATATAGTTTCTTAACCTCTGAGCTGTCCCCTCAACCGTCCCATAGCTCCAACTACGGGTCTCCATGACTTTTCCTAATTAATCTAGTAGGTACTTGTCTTGCTTTTCACCAGTGGAGTTATCAAGCTAGGCCTTTTCCACAGTACAGCTGTTAGTTTTTAAAAAGTTTTGGAACTGGTGATTCAGGAAATTTAAATGGGAAGACGTGTTTGAATTGGCTAAACAGATAACATTCTTAAAATTGTCCTTACTTGGAATGAGAATCCGCCTCCCTGTCCTGTGGACTGAGTCCCAGACAGTGCCTCAGCGCCCCTGATGTCCCCTGCGCACCCATCTGCTGCAGCCCTCCCTGCCCCCCACCTGCCTCTACCCCAGCACAGACTGGGAGCTCCATGAGGGAAGGACTCACATTCATCCTTGGATGCCTGGTACATGGTAAATGGCTGGTACATATTCAACAGAACAGTGACAGTTCTGTTGAATAATAAAGCAATCCTAGCTCTGACACTAATGAATTAATCTTGGACAAGTCACTTTATCTTTCCGAGCCTTTGCTTTCCTATCCATTAAAATGCTCTGTTTCCTAGAGGAATGGTTGGGCTCAAACAAACTAATGAATGTGGAAGTGCTTCCTACAGCTGTTGTTAATAATTACTATTTGGGTTTATACAATAAAATTGCACCATTCAACGGGAAGAACAAGGATGGGTCCTAATGGTCTCAACAGTTTTTAACCATAAGGAGCTTACAAACATCTGGTTTTCTTAGAATTGTAAGATGTGAGGTCACACCCACACGGTTTTCTTGTTTTGTTTTCTCCTCCCTTTCTCCTGGGTGCTCCCCTACCCCACCCGCAACCCCAGCTCCAAATCAACACACAGATCTTTTCTAGGCTCTGAATCCTGCTCCAGAAGAGGTAACATGCTTAGGTGACTGGTTTTGGGAATTTTTATACGGATGCACTTTCCTTACCAAAACACACGCTTCTGCAGAAGGCACCCTGGCTCTGCTGAAAGTCTGGATTCTGCTGAGGGGACCAAAAGGGCAGGTGGGACCTAATCAGTGCCACATCCCCCATCTCCAGCACCAATGCTCCTTATTTCCCAGACCCCCTAGTCCTTTACATCATGTGTCCTCCACCTGCTCAGCTGCCCAGTGAAAGGAACAGAAAGGGAAGATTAGTGTGAAGAAAGAATACTTGGATAGATATATGTATTGGACATGTAGCATCTATTGGATATATACATATATATTGGATATATATACATGTAAGTAAATACACATACACACACCACCTCTCTAGGGTTGTTTGGGAGCTGCTAGGCTGTATCTAACAAAACATACTGACCTACCTTGGAAAAGACAAACACGCAAAAACACACCAAGAACCACTGTTCAAGTACTGATGTCATCACTTCCCCATTCCTTATGTTCAAACACTAGTAACAGAGAACTCGCTGAGTTCAGACTGAATGGTGCCAGAGACTTCATAAGACAGCATTTATCTAGTGTAGAGTGAATAATTTCCACAGACAGCTGAATTACTTGAGAATCTATACAAGTAACTGAAACTTCAGAAACCCTGGCGAGCTTAAGTGCTATATGAGCCCCACATCCCCCATATGCCCTAGAAGAAGAAAGGCACTGCAGGTGAATCCAGGGCAGGGGATTATTTTTAAGTCAGTAGAGCAACACAAACACATTGTTTGCTTTTTGTCATCTGGTTTGTCTTAATCACGAGCTAAAAATTCATTTACAATGCTGTATACAAATGCCATGTTTATATCAGGATCATACGCTGCTTGCTTGAAATCGTATACATTAAAATTAAGAACAGAAATCCAAGTTAATGGTCAAAGACAACCAATAACAAAACCACTAAATTCCAGTTGTCAAACATCATTTGATATGTATATTTCTGTTTTTTTTTAAAAAAACAGTAATTATTAAAACTAAAGCGATATGAGTGAGTGTTTATGACTTCCTATTGAAAAGTCCAAATGACAGAGCATTCATTTCAAGTTGAAGAAAATCATGTGGCCATCCCTGTGCGATGGCCTAATGACTCTATATCCTCTTGTCAAACCTCAGCAGTTTTATTTGTAGTGATACATGCCGCAGAAGGTTGGAGGTTAAAGTTGATAGGAGGGGCAACAGGAAAATCAACGGACTCCTTTCAGGAGATTACAACCTTTAACATATTTGGGTCTGTCGGCAGTTTCTGCAAACTTTACAAGTCTGTGGTTGGTGGTGTTTTTAAAAAAACTGCTCCTCAAATCAGAGGTCAGATGAACCTAGTAAATGTCCTTTCACTTTGAAATAATCCCAAGTGGTTAATGTACTCCCAGTTTATTGCTGCTAGATTTTTTTTTCTGTACTTACAATCCAAAACTAAAAAAAGAAAAATCTGTTTATTTTTCAAGTATCTGAGACCTTGGAAAAGTGAAATTACTAAACCCCAATTCACGATGTGGCTCCCAAAACAGGGAAGCAGCTGTTGGAAGAAAATAAATAAATAAATAAAAGAAGAAAACAGAAAGAAAAAAAAAAATCCCTGGCTAGAGACAAACTTTGTTTGGGCTCTTGGGCAAGGAGACATTTTATTAGTGCCTTGGCGCTGTCCTCCAAGAAGTGTTTAGATTCTTAGCAGCCTCACGCTGAACAGGGGCGGATATCTGACTACAGCACTGGCGTCACAGCTGAGGACTGTAACACAGTCACAAACTGAGATCCAGCAAGAACTGCAAAAACATCTCACCACAGTATCTGTTCTCCTTGACCTGGCACACACTGGTTTCCTTAAGGGTAGTGCCCATATTCGGTACTTTTAGTTACCTTTTACTACAGGTGAATTTTGTGTCAGGCACTCCATATACATGAGCTCACTATATCCTCGTAAGAATCCAAATTGTGCTCATTTCACAGATGTGTAAAGAAAAGAGGGAGAGAAATCACGTGATCTGCCCAAGGCTACACTGACAGTAAGCAGCCAGCTGGGAACCAAACTTAGCCCTTCCCTCTCCCAGACCTGAGCCCTTTCTACTCATCTATACTGCTCCCTGGGTTGTAACTGCTGATGTAAATAATTTCCAGACTATCCCCCTTTGTGTTTAAATATTTTGCCATCACTAGTTGATTTTAATGCACAGCATAGTACTATACAGCATGCAAGGGAACAAGACTGAGCATGAAACATCCTCAGGTCCTGTACTGGGTCAGCATGTGGCTGGAGTGGGTGCTAATAATATTACGGTCTGCTATTAATTGTTAAGAAAAATGTTTTAGGACTTAAAGAGTTCTCTACGTCAAGGTGATTGATAGCAGTTATATAAGACTAAACCCTTGCGAAATTAAAACAATTCCTACCATAAATGTTAATCCCATTCCTTTTTGGTTTTTAAATTTGCCCAACACACAGATTATAGAATTCGATGCTGGGTGACTTAACCTCATTGGGCCTCAGTTTCTTCACTCGTAAAATGTGAAGAAACCTCCTATCCATGGGAGGTGCTGGCTAGCTATGAAGTCTACGTGTAATTTTTTTTTTTTTTACCCCCCTGCTTAATTCTAGTGACTGAGATCAAAGTTTTTCAAGGCAGTAAGAGACACCCTTATGAATGAAAGTAAGAGGAAAAACACAACTTTGAGAAATGTTCACTTCCTAAAAAAAAAGGGTTATTAGGTGAATGAAAACCCTGGGCCAACTGAAACCATGCAACAATGTCTCTTTTTTTGTGAACCCTTGTAACTGCATATAAATGCTTTACAAGTAAATTGATTTAAGAATGACCTGAAAGGCAAACTATTTTCTCACCCAGAAGTGTTTGTCACAGTATTATGGGAAGCATCAACTTATATTTAGAGAGAGAGTATAACAAACATTTTCCCAACATCGCCACTCATTGTTTAAAAGGTGAGGAAACACACGTTGGTTGAAACATTTAAAAAAAATGCATTAACTACTAAGAAACTGACAACCTGAAAATATTTTTGTTATTTAAAAATAGCAAAGATCAATAAAACTAAAAGGTGGTTCTTTGAGAAGATAAACAAAATTGATAAACCATTAGCCAGACTCATCAAGAAAAAGAGGGAGAAGACTCAAATCAATAAAATTAGAAATGAAAAAGGAGAAGTTACAATACACACCGCAGAAATACAAAGCATCCTAAGAGACTACTACAAGCAACTCTATGCCAATAAAATGGACAACCTGGAAGAAATGGACAGATTCCTAGAAAGGTGTAAACTTCCAAGACTGAACCAAGAAGAAATAGAAAATACGAAGAGACCAATTACAAGTAATGAAATTGAAACTGTGATTAAAAATCTTCCAACAAACAAAAGTCCAGGACCAGATGGCTTCACAGGTGAATTCTATCAAACATTTAGAGAAGAGCTAACACCCATACTCCTCAAACTCTTCCAAAAACTGCAGAGGAAGGAACACTCCCAAACTCATTCAATGAGGCCACCATCACCCTGATACCAAAACCAGACAAAGATACTACAAAAAAAGAAAATTACAGACCAATATCACTGATGAATATAGATACAAAAATCCTCAACAAAATACTAGCAAACAGAATCCAACAGCACATTAAAAGGATCACACACCATGATCAAGTGGGATTTATCCCAGGGATGCAAGGATTCTTCAATATACGCAAATCAATCAATGTGATACACCATATTAACAAACTGAAGAATAAAAACCACATGATCATCTCAATAGATGCAGAAAAACCTTTCGACAAAATTCAACACCCATTTATGATAAAAACTCTCCAGAAAGTGGGCATAGAGGGAACCTACCTCAACATAATAAAGGCCATATACGACAAACCCACAGGAAACATCATTCTCAATGGTGAAAAGTTGAAACCATTTCCTCTAAGATCAGGAACAAGACAAGGATGTCCACTCTCACCACTATTATTCAACATAGTTTTGGAAGTCCTAGCCACGGCAATCAGAGAAGAAAAAGAAACAAAAGGAATACAAACTGGAAAAGAAGAAGTAAAACTGTCACTGTTTGCAGATGACATGATACTATACATAGAGAATCCTAAAAATGCCACTAGAAAACTACTAGAGCTAATCAATGAATTTGGTAAAGTTGCAGGATACAAAATTAATGCACAGAAATCTCTTGCATGCCTATACACTAATGATGAAAAATCTAAAAGAGAAATTAGGGAAACACTACCATTTACCACTGCAACAAAAAGAATAAAATACCTAGAAATAAACCTACCTAGGGAGACAAAAGACCTGTATGCAGAAAAATACAAGACACTGATAAAAGAAATTAAAGATGATACCAACAGATGGAGAGATGTACCATGTTCTTGGATTGGAAGACAACATTGTGAAAATGACTATACTACCCAAAGCAATCTACAGATTCAATGCAATCCCTATCAAATTACCAATGGCATTTTTTACAGAACTAGAACAAAAAAATCTTAAAATTTGTATGGAGACACAAAAGACCCCGAATAGCCAAAGCAGTCTTGAGGGAAAAAAACGGAGCTGGAGGAATCAGACTCCCTGACTTCAGACTATACCACAAAGCTACAGTAATCAAGAAAATATGGCACTGGCACAAAAACAGAAATATAGATCAACAGGATAGAAAGCCCAGAGATAAACCCTCGCACCTGTGGTCAACTAATCTATGACAAAGGAGGCAAGGATATGCAATGGGGAAAAGACAGTCTCTTCAATAAGTTATGCTGGGAAAACTGAACAGTTACATGTAAAAGAATGAAATTAGAACACTCCCTAACACCATACACAAAAATAAACTCAAAATGGATTAGACACCTAAATGTAAGACCAGACACTATAAAACTCTTAGGAAAACATAGGAAGAACACTCTTTGACATAAATCACAGCAAGATCTTTTTTGATCCACCTCCTGGAGTAATGGAAATAAAAACAAAAATAGGGGCTTCCCTGGTGGCGCAGTGGTTGAGAGTCCACCTGCCGATGCAGGGGACATGGGTTCATGCCCCGGTCCGGGAAGATCCCACATGCCGCGGAGCGGCTGGGCCCATGAGCCATGGCCACTGAGCTGTGCATCCAGAGCCTGTGCTCTGCAACGGGAGAGGCCACAACAGTGAGAGGCCCGCGTACTGTAAAAAAATTAAAAAAAAAAAAATAAATAAACAAATGGGACCTAATGAAACTTAAAAGCTTTTGAACAGCAAAGGAAACCATAAACAAGACGAAAAGACAACCCTCAGAATGGGAGAAAATATTTGCAAACGAATCAACAGACAAAGGATTAATCTCCAAAATATATAAACAGCTCATGCAGCTCAATATTAAAGAAACAAACAACCCAATCCAAAAATGGGCAGAAGACCTAAATAGACATTTCTTCAAAGAAGACATACAGTTGTCAAGAAGCACATGAAAAGCTGCTTAACATCACTAATTATTAGAGAAATGCAAATCAAAACTACAATGAGGTATCACCTCACACCAGTTAGAATGGGCATCATCAGAAAATCTACAAACAACAAATGCTGGAGAGGGTGTGGAGAAAAGGGAACCCTCTTGCACTGTTGGTGGGAATGTAAATTGATACAGCCACTACGGAGAACAGTATGGAGGTTCCTTAAAAAACTAAAAATAGAATTACCATATGATCCAGCAATCCCACTACTGGGTATATACCCAGAGAAAACCATAATTCAAAAAGACACATGCACCGCAATGTTCACTGCAGCACTATTTACAATAGCCATGTCATGGAAGCAACCTAAATGCCCATTGACAGATGAATGGATAAAGAAGATGTGGTACATATATACAATGGAATATTTCTCAGCCATAAAAAGGAACGAAATTGGGTCATTTGTTGAGATGTGGATGGATCTAGAGACTGTTATACAGAGTGAAGTAAGTCAGAAAGAGAAAAACAAATATTGTATATTAACGCATGTATGTGGAACCTTGAAAAATGGTACAGATGAACCAGTGTGCAGGGCAGAATTTGAGACACAGATGTAGAGAACAAACGTATGGACACCAAGGGGGGAAAGCCACGGCAGGGTGGGGATGGTGGTGTGATGAATTGGGCGATTGGGACTGACATGTATACACTGATGTGTATAAAATTGATGACTAATAGGAACCTGCTGTATAAAAAAATAAATAAAATTAAATTTAAAAAAAAGGCTAATAAAAAAAATGGAGGAAGGGGCCACAAGCCAAGGAATACAGGCAGCACCTAGAACCTAAAGGAAGTGAGGAAACAGATCCTCCCCTTGAGGGTCTAGAAGGAACACAGCCCTGCTAATGCCTCGATTTCAGCTCAGTAAGACCCACTTTGGACATCTGACCTCCAAAACTGTAAGATAATAATTTGTGCTATTTTAAGCCACTAAGTTTGTGGTGAATTGTTACAATAGCCCTAGGAAACTAATAAATAAACAACTGCCCATTGTCTCATAGGCATCTCAAACTTAAAAATATATCTCTCTATATCTATATATAGTTATCTATCTATCTATCTATCTATCTATCTATTTCTAGGACTTTTTTGGCAGTCCAGTGGTTAAGAATCCGCCTTCCAATGAAGGGACGTGGGTTCAATCCTTGGTCGGGAAACTAAGATCCCACATGCCGCAGGGCAACTAAGCTGATGAACTGCAACTACTGAGCCCGCATGCTCTGGAGCCCGTGTGCCACAACTAGAAAAGCTTGCGCACCACAACGAAAGATGCCTTGTGCCACAACTAAGACCTGACGCAGCCAAATAAATAAATAATAAAAATACATGCCATAAAGATTTCTGGTAGAAGATGTTCCAACTTTTAGCAGTAACCTGTTTTCCTTTACTCACAAAGTATCTAAGTGTATACATACATATCATACAGATAACAGATCATTTTGCTTGTTTTTATTTGTTTGTTTCCATTTGATATAGAGAAAGCATTAAGGCAAAGAACACAGGACAGCAGAAGTCAGAAGCCCTTGGTTCAAGTCTCACTGAAAATAAATTGGACACTAAAAAGGGCAAATGGTTTAAATCTACTCAATATTCTGAATTTAACTACTTCTATTATGAATACCCTACTTTCCAACTCAAATTTAACTGTGAAAAACAGGACAACAATGTCCTTAATATCCAAATGTGTTTCATTTTCTCCATCTCCACTGAACTGCTTTTGTCCTTTTCCATCTCACACTTGAACTTCAGCAATAACCTCCCACTCGGTTTACCTTCCCCAGTCTTTTCTATATTCCCACATGCAAAACAAAACAAAACAAACAAACAAAGGCCCCCACAAACCAAACACCTCTAATTGGCCTTCCACACTGTGGCTTAACAATATTTCTAAATAACAAATCTAATTCTGTCAGCAACTTGCTGGAAAAAAACCTATCTGTACTGCCCCAGAGACAATGTTTGAAGTCTATGGCATCATACAAGGCTCTTCTTAACCTGGTTCCTGTTCCCTGTGCTCTAATCATACTAAAAGTTGTTGGCAGCTTCCGCTCTTCCAAGCTTCTATGCTTCTGCACATGCTGTTCCTTCTGTTCAAAACACCTTTCCCCATTCATCTTCCCCTCCACTCTAAGCTGGAGCTTGTAGGAATTAGCCTCCTGAACTTTCATTATATACTCAGGTACATCTCAATCCCAGTCTTTTCATGCTGTAATCGTTGGTTTACTTGCCATAACTGCTGGTTTATTCGTCTGCATCTCCCATTAGACTCAGCTCATTGAGAGTAGGAATTGTATTCTGGGGAATCTCTGTATTCATAGGCCTAGCAGAGTGCCTGGTTTATGGCTGGCCCTTAGTAGATTCTGCTCAATAATTACCTGAGTGATGAAATACACTGAATGAAAGGCTAAGGCTCTGCTTAAAGATATGCCTAGTAGGAAATAAATTATGTGACAGGCAAATCTCATGCCTCTCATTTCAATTTCCAAATATTTAGGTGCACTTCAAAATACATGATCTTAACCTTTAAGCACATTTTTAATATGTGAAGACCATGCATACTCTCTATCTCTAGTCTTTTCTGTTCAGTGGAGTGATTTGGGGTAGGTGGGGGGATAGCAGACAGAAGTCTATAAAATGATTTTAACTACTTTAGAAAAAGTTCTATTATAAAACAGTAACAAAAATGATTACCCAGTACAATGATAACTTTTCTAAATCTCTATTTTGGAAATTAAATTTCCCTAAAAATAGTGCTTTTTATTTAGAAAGCAAATGACATACACACATGGAGCAATCTTTAGTGGCTAAAACAGTAGCAAGCACAAGAATACCAGGGACTCATTTCTTACAAAGGCTTAAGAGGTACATTAAAAATTCACTTCAAAGATCCATTAAGGAACTCAAATGCCAACCATGGCACAATTATGAACAGGATGTTTTTATACATTTCTGTGTCCTCTGATTTGCAATTTTTAAAATATGTGACATTTTAACTGAAAAAATCTAACTGATATGAATCGATTCTATACTTAACACATATTGATTAATGGATGTGATTCTATACTCATAAAATTTTTTGATAGATACATATAATTTGTATCAATAATAGAATAATAATGTAAACAAGAAAGCAAACTGGATAACAGTTGTTCTGAAAGTTAGATCCACAGACTCAGAGTTTTGAGTTCTCTCCAGTGGACCATGCATATTTTTAGAAAGTAATCATTGTCTGACATAACAGTGAGGTCAGAATTGGATTATCTAGACTGTAATACATAACAAAGTTGAACAAATTGTCAGATTAATTTCAAAGAAGATCCGAGTTGATTCGGGCCAGCATCTGTTTTTGTAAGTTTAGTACTTATTACAGAGTGGGTGCTTAATGGAAAAAAATGACAAATTTACTTATCTTTTGTAGGGCCCTAGTCCTGTGCTGGTAACAAATGAAGTATTTAACTTAAAGTAAATATTTTAGTGGTGAAAGTGAATCACTGCTTGTACAAATGCTGGAGAAACTGCAAATTTTTTTCCCTTTAGTTTTATTAGAATGCATAAGAACCCTCTGATGTTTAAATTGCGTGTATGTGCTGACTGGGTTGTCATTAAGGCCCATTTATCATAATCTGGTTATACATACACTCTGAAGTACACAGACAATAAGAACACAAACACTTATCCACCCTTCCTGCTTCCTGGCTTACTGATATACAGTACAAAAGCAGTGGGAAATGGTATTACAGGTACTCAGCTGTCTGAGGAAGTATGAAGCTAGACATTGTAGCACTCATGTCAATAGCCATATACCAGAAAACACAACATTGCTATCCTACAGCCAAAACATTCAATGCCTCCGATCTCACCTGGGCTAAATAGAGCTATGTGCAAAAAGGCAGTACACCTGAAGGTCATTTTCAAAGTTACAGTCTGAGTTTGAAGTGCAGAGGGATCCAATTCAATTCAAACATTTATTGAGATGCATTTTACCACTGTTGGTCAGAAAGACCTTCCCTGATCATATGTTCATGATTTGAAAAGAATGCATTTATTCATTTGCTTATTTTCTGTCTGTCCCATCATAATATGAGCTCCCTAAGGATGGGGCCCTCATATGTTTTGTTCACTGCTGCATTCCTGGTGCCCAGAATAGTGAACATAGTAGGTGTTCAATTAGACAGGGCAAGGAAGGAGGGATTCTTACTTAACCAGACTCTAGGATGCTTTCAGGAAGAGAGATTCAGACACAATAATGCTCATGGAGAGAATGCTAGCGTGGCTGGCTGACAGTTGCTGTCCTAGGATGAAAGCAGGATGACCCAGACAGGTGGGTATGCTGAGCCTGGGAAAGGTCCTCGGCAGCCAACTACTTGCCTCCACTGAAGTAGGTGTTGCTCTGAAAAGCCTGCAGAGAAAGTGGGCCTTTTCTGTTAGATCCCTCACTGCAGAATTCCTTCCTACAAATATCAGATTCAAGTGACAGACTTTGATTTTGCCCATTAAATAGAAGGATAGAAAAACAAGTTTCCAATGTTCCTACTGTCAATCATCTGGTGATGGATTTCATGAAGGCCCAGTAAATTCAGGGAAATAGAAAGAACACCAAAATTTGCACAGACACACACACACACACAAATCAAAATGGGAAAGATTTCTTCAGAATGAAAAATAAAATATTTAAGGCCGTGGGTTTATGTACTGCCTCCTGGTTTCTCTTACGCCTGGGGAGACTGAGGGTGCGTATAATGCTCACCTCATAACTAGGCCTCGAGCATCAGAGTGACAGGGATCCGGACAGCAGCATCTACTGATGGGGAGGTAGGAATGCCAAGGATGTTCTGGCGGTTGCATTTGATTAGATTAAAACGTGAAAGCTGCACAGTTGGAACTTAATACCAAGAAGGAAATTTGCAGAACACAGAACATCTTTAGGTGTTTCACCCGGGTAGCAGGTTCCGAATGGGCTAATCACCCTCCTCTACAACCTTACTAAGACAGTGCCCGAATTCTCCTGTTTCAATTTGCTTCACATTTATCATCTAGCCCCATCTTAGTCTTAGCCATTATGGTTTAACAATTATTAATAACAATAATCACTAAGATATGTTGAGTGATCACTATATACTAGGCATGGTTCTAAATACTTCACACATATGAACTCATTTAATTCTTACAGCATCCCCATAAAGTGGATTCTATTATTATCCCCATTTTTGAGATGAGGAAACTGAGGCCTAGAAAAGTGAAGAGACTGGCCCGTGGTTTCACAGCTGAGAAGTAGCAGAGCCAGGTTGCCAAGGTGGTACCTTGGCTCCAGGTCTACCCTCTTCTTAAACACATTACTTTATTGCCTTTTAGTTCTTAAATGAAGTTGCAATAGTTCCCTAACTCTCAGTGTTTATTCTCTGCCATCTATCCCCCACATCACTCTCGAAATGGTTTTTTTTTTTTTTTGTGGTACACGGGCCTCTCACTGTTGTGGCCTCTCCCGTTGCGGAGCACAGGCTCCGGACGCGCAGGCTCAGCGGCCATGGCTCACGGGCCCAGCCACTCCGCGGCATGTGGGATCTTCCCGGACCGGGGCACGAACCCGTGTCCCCTGCATCGGCAGGTGGACTCTCAACCACTGCGCCACCAGAGAAGCCCTCGAAATGATTTTTTAAAATGCTTTTTTCCTGATTAAAGTATTTCAAGGCTCTCCAACGCCCACATGATTTCTCCAAATTCCCTTCGTGACTTGGCTCTGATTTCTCCAGTCTCAACTCCTCTATTTCCTGACACACAATTTATACTTCAGAAATACCCAGGTATTTACAATTCCCTCAATACACCATGTGTTTTCATGTTTTTGCACCTTTGACAACATACAACTCCGTCTGTCTTTTAACCAGTTACCCAGATAATTTCTGTGCTTTTCTTATGACCTAACTCATGGGTCTTTCCCACTCATTCTGGCTTGAGTGATTGTTCTATTCCGGGGACCCTAGGCCAATATCTCTATTGCAAATTGCCAGTTTTACGTTTTTGTTCACTGTACCAGACTGTGAGCTCCCTGAGGTTAGAGGCCATGCTTATCTTTAGTGCCTACCTGAATACCTTGCACACAGTATGGGTAAATGAATAAATGAATGAATATGTGAATGAGTGAATTTCAGCAACCTGCTGCAGTTTTAGAAGAAAACTAGCCTACATTTGGGAATATTTATTCCACGTAGGTAAACAAACAATAGAAAGACTCCAGAAGAAGGTCTCAACTCAAGCACATTGGGGTCTTGGAAACCTATGAAGGTATGAAGAACATTGTGAGCAAGCAATGCAGAAAACAAAGCTGATTTCAAATAGTTTGTATAATCAATGCTGAATTCCAGATTCTGTTTCATTTTTACCTTCTTTCTTTGTTGGCCATTAACATCTAAAAATGTACTGATTTTCTATTTTCCTGTATATTAAGAAGCACTGAAACAAGAGAAGATAACCGAAAATAAAACAAAACAAAAAAAGAATTGTTTTGCATAAGCTCAGAGATCCTAAGAACATTTATGCGTTAGAACATGGCTTAATGTTAATAGTGGTAAGCTTTCACGTCTCATTTTAAATCAGATTATTCAGTTCATACTATATTTTATATTTATTAGGTATACATTCTAACTTGTAGATCTACTTAGGTGCTTGATAGTGGTCCAAATAAATGGATCTATAGTTTCAACCATTCCTTTCCTCATAGCGCACATACACATGGTATTTTTTATAGGTACCTGCATAAGTTATATAAAACTTTGGACACTTGGTTTTATCTACTATCTCCATCGCAATTCAAAACAGAACTTTCCCTGGCTTAAGTATAAAATTTTATGGTTAAAACCCAGTACCAAGGGAATGTAAATTGATATAGCCACTATGGAGAACAGAACGGAAGTTCCTTAAAAAACTAAAAATAGAACTACCATACGACCCAGCAATCCCACTCCTGGGCATATACCCTGAGAAAACCATAATTCAAAAAGAGTCATGTATCACAATGTTCACTGCAGCTCTATTTACAATAGCCAGGACACGGAAGCAACCTAAGTGTCCATCGACAGATGAATGGATAAAGAAGATGTGGCACATATATACAATGGAATATTACTCAGCCATAAAAAGAAACAAAACTGAGTTATTTTTAGTGAGTTGGATGGACCTAGAGTCTGTCATACAGAGTGAAGTAAGTCAGAAAGAGAAAAAGAAATACCGTATGCTAACACATATGTATGGAATCTAAGAAAAAAAAAAAAAAAGAAGGTTCTGAACAGCCTAGGGGCAGGACAGGAATAAAGACGCAGATGTAGAGAATGGACTTGAGGACACGGGGAGTGGGAAGGGTAAGCTGGGGTGAAGTGAGAGAGTGGCATGAACATATATACACTACCAAATGTAAAATAGGTAGCTAGTGGGAAGCAGCCACATAGCACAGGGAGATCAGCTCGGTGCTTTGTGACCACCTAGAGGGGTGGGATAGGGAGGGTGGGAGGGAGATGCAAGAGGGAGGGGATATGGGGATATAGGTATACATATAGCCAATTCACTTTGTTCTAGAGCAGAAACTTAACACACCATTGTAAAGCAATTATACTCCAATAAACATGTTAAAAAAACAAAAACAAAAACCCAGCACCAGATTTTTAGGTACTCAAAAAACAAAACATATGATGTTGAAGTCCTGCCCCCCACCCATACCCACACCTCAGAATGTGATCTTATTTGAAGGCAACATCTTTACGGAGGTAATTAGTTTAGTATGACTGGTGTCCTTATAAGAGCAGGAAATTTGGACACAGAGACACACATAGAGAGTAAAGGACGTAAAGACGGGGAGAATACAGCCGTCTCTATACCAAGGAGAGAGGCCTGGAACAAATCTTTTCCTCACGGCTCTCAGAAGGAATCAGCCTTACTGACACCTTGACCTTGGACTTTTAGCCTCCAGAGCTGTGAAAAATAAATTTCTCTTGTTTAAGCCAGCCAGTCTGTGGTATTTTGTTATGACAGTCCTAGCAAACTAACACATCTAGAGACTATCATTTTATTTTCAATGTTGGTACTTTGTAAAGTGAAAACATGTTTACAGATATTAAATTATCATCATAGTTATTTGATGAGGGCAATGAAGTAAATTAGTCTTTAAGGCTTTTCAGACTCTACCTAGTCGGAAATATTCTGGCCTCGAAAATACTGAAAGTTATCTTGTTTCTACAAGGGCCCATGCATGTGGCAGGAGGAGTGCATTCTAGGTTTCCCCCTTGCCTCATCTTTTTTTTTTTTTTTTTTGCGGTACGCGGGCCTCTCACTGTTGTGGCCTCTCCCATTGCGGAGCACAGGCTCCGGATGCGCAGGCTCAGCGGCCATGGCTCATGGGCCCAGCCGCTCTGCGGCATGTGGGATCTTCCCGGACCGGGCATGAACCCGTGTCCCCTGCATCGGCAGGCGGACTCTCAACCACTGTGCCAACAGGGAAGCCCCATGCCTCATCTTTTTATGCTTCTACACCAGTTCCTCTTAAGGCGGAGGTCACACACTGGGGTGGCCCTGGAATGTATTTTATGTGGTTGCCAGTGTTTTGTTTTGTTTAACATGGAATTAGTTAACACCATTTAAAATGTAGGAGACTAAACACGAAAATCTGGATTTTCAATACCGTTTGAAGAACTGGAAGATCTGGCCGTCCTGGGCCCATTGTATCTCTGTGGCCACAGTGGGCTAAGACTCAGCAGTGGCTGCCCCACAAGGAAGCACTGCTGGCTCTCAGCTTCACCACATTCCCCACTTTAAGTTGTCTGCCTGGCCCCTGGGAGCATTTCACTTTGCAATCTCTGGTCTAAGGGAATGCCATCTGGGCCTTTCAGTGATGAGAAGTTTGGTTAGTTAGGAGGCCCAGGCGGAGGTATTATTTATCTCCTTGTCGATAGCTCAGAAATGGTAGCTCGCTCCCTGTACCCCAACCTTACATCCCACCATTGATGTGATTATCATCTCCTGTCAGGAGTCTACACAAGAGTCCTCAAGAGGCCATTCCAAAGGGAAAGAAGTATTAGATGCAAAAAGTGACCCTTGGTCAAATAAGTTTAAGCAATGTAGGGCTAAAAAATGATAAACACGTATCCTTCGTACAGAACTTCTCAGAGCCTCAGAAATTTCAATGTAGTAAGCCACATTTTCCAAAATCATTTGACCACCCAACCTTTGTTTTGAGGAGCATTTTCAACATATAGTATTCAATGAAACTCTGACCCAAACAAGCCCTTTTCCCATACAAAACAAAATTATTTTTGCTTAGTTATGTGAATTTATATAGTAAATATAGCATTTTAGATGAATATTCAGAAAATATAAAAAAGAATAATAATGCATGATAATAATGCATGATATTTCATTTGAAATATTGATTTCTTAATTTCTGTTGGCTGTAATATGTGCAGAGCTGGCCCACACTACGGATCGTTTAAATTTAATTAAAATAGTTTTGTATAACCCTCAGTAATCAAAATGGAAATAGGAGAATGCATACTTATTTCCACTTAGCTCCAAGATGCCATCTTCTGCTTTGCTTTAGATTTGCTAACATTTGGAACATTCACATGATTAATTTGGAAGCTTGATACTCAGCTTCAAAGAGTTAAAATGTGTGTCACAGTGTGCATTTCTCATAAAGGGTTTGATAAATTAATAGTAATAGTATTGTTTCCAAACCTATTAATAGCATATAGAACAATACAAATAGTTCTTCTTAAAAAGTTGGTATCATTTCTCTCAGAAACTACAGGGGATTTCCTAACAAAACAAGAGCAATGAAGAGAGGGGAAAGCCTGTTTTCTTGTAACTGCAGAATTGAAAGACTGATCATTTCTACTGCAAAAACATTAGCTTTGAAGTATTTCTTCCAAGTGTCAGAAACTTTGGGAACATCAAATGCTGATACTGTGACAATTTGTACCATTAACATTGATACATGATATTTACATTTAAAAATACATTATGCTTGTTCAAAATAAACCTATTCATTTATTCAACAAATATTTATTAACAGCTTGTTATATGCCAGGCACTGTGCTAGTCTTAAGGATACAGCAGTAAACAAAACGGACCCAAAACCCTGCCCTTGTAGAACTTTAACTCTAATGGAGTAAATAAAATAAGGGGCAGTATAAATCATGTAAGAAGGTGAAAAGAGCCATAGAGAAATAGAAAGGAAGGAAGGAAGGAAGATGGTGGCTCTTGGGGAGGTCAGCGGTAGGTCTGAGAAATTGATGTTGTATCTGACTTTAGACAATAGCCGTGTAGATGTCTAGGGAAAGTGTTTCATGCAAAGGGCACATTCAGTGCAAAGGGCCTGAGGCAAAAATGTAACTGGTAAGTTTGAGGAACAGCAAAGGGGCCAGAGTGGCTGGTGCAAAGTGAGTGGGGAGGAATGTGGTGGGAGGTGAGATCATAGCAATAACTCAAAGGAACCCTGCGGGGCTGCAAAGGCCAATGTAAGGACTTTGGCTCTTATTCTGGGTCCATTAGGGAACCACCAGAAGATTTTTAGTAGAGGATTAACATGAGCTGATTTATATTCGATGATCTGGATGCTATGCTGATAAAAGACTTTAGGAGGGTGGGGATGGAAGCAAGGAGACCAGTTAAGAAGTTATTTCAACAACCCAGGAAAGAGATGACGGTGACTGGGACCAAGTGGTAGCAGTGGAGATAGTGAAAAAGGGTTGGATTCTGGATATATTTTTGGAGGCAGAATCAACAGGATTTCCAGAAAGATCAGAAGTGAACTGTGAGAGAAAGAAACAAGAATGATCCCAAGGTATTTTGCCTGAGCAAATGGAAGGGTAGAGTTGTCATTAAGTGGGTTGGGGGAAACTTTTAGGGGCATCTGGAATTCAGATTTGGCATGTTGAGTTTGAGACATCTAACATATATCCAAGTAAGCTGTTGAAAAGCCAGGTGGATATATGGGTCTGAAGTTCAGAGGAAAGTAATATTTTCCAAGCGCTCTTACCGTAACTTTAGCTTCAAATTCAATACTTGTTGGCTTCAGACTCCAGGTGAATCACTTCATTTGAATAATTTAGAAGACGGGCAAGTCAGATATAATGGGCAAAACCAGGGAGAATACAGGCATTGGATCACACAAGAACAAAGACACGCAAAAGGGCATTGTGAGGTATGTTGTTTGACTGGAATTATGTTGGTACGTGGAGTAACATCTCCAGAGAATGCTGGAGAGGCAGCAGTCAGGCTGAGGAACCTGACTTCACTTTATAGGTAATGGACGGCACTGAAAATTCTAAGGAGGTTTGGATGTGCAATGCCTCCAGGCTATCAACAGGAGAGAGCCCTTACCACCCCTAGGTTTGAATGGCAGAGAGAAGGAAGGGACACCCAGAGCTGAGAAAGGAGCTGGGTGGAGAAGATCGAGTGACAGGATTGACTTGGTTGTCACAGGCAGTCAATCCACGGGACCCGAAAGAGAAGCAGAACAAAGACCTTCTTGGCACTTTCTTTGCACCCTTGGATCTCCTGCCAGTGCCTCCCCCTGAATGAACCCAACAGGAAGCCAGAGGGCAAAGGAGTCTGCTGACGTGGCCCTTATGGGTCAGACTCCCGGGTCACAATGGAGTGGAGTGGGATGCAGATAAACAACACACAGAGGGAAATGTCACCTCAAAGTTGTGCTCTTAGAAGAGGGATCTAGTGGCTTTGTGCAGCTAAAAAAGACAAAACAAGGAGGGCACAAAGCGTGGGAGACTAATGCTTTCCTGGTTCTGAAATAGCTCAGCATCCCAGGCACAAAATCAGTGCCAGGTCCAGGTGAGTCAGCTTAAGGTTCTTCAGCCTCTCAACCGGGAATGACTGAATGTTTAGGAAGGTGTGTTGGACGCAGGGGCAGGGGCAGAGGCATAACCAACGCTACATCAAAGCAGCATTCATAGATACATTCATAGATACATTTCTGAAACAAAGCATGGGAGAATGTCAAGTTCTTCAGCATTAAGTAGGTGTTGATGCAGAGGCCACCAGGATGAATATCAAGATGCTGGGCAACAGAAGGAAGAAGGAAACAAGTTAGTGGCTCTAATGCATAAGCCAAGGATGACTTTCAAAGCATGGACAAACCTCTCAACTCTGAGGAAGAGGGAAAACTGAGGAAAAGAAGAAATGTAATAAGGAACCATCTTCATCTGACACAATGGGAGAGAATAAGCAAAAACCGAGAGAGACGGGGGTGGCTTAACGAAGTCATGGGAGGGAGGCTTCTGCCTTCCTAGAGAACCATAAAGCAAGGTTTGGGTCTGAGAAGAAAGATAGTGATGAATGTTATAGGAATAGTTTAGGGCTAAATGAATAAAATTTTTCTCTCAGGAATGTCAAATGGATTAATGAGCAGGGATACTGCAACCTGGGCCTCCTTCGAAACAACTAAATTCCATGACCAGGTGTTACCATTTTTTACCAAATTTTTCCTCAAAGCCTCACAATTTGTTATTCTGTTTTGAAGGTATGGATTTCTAAAGAACTGAATCACATGAATAGCAAATGTTATTACTTATAAGTAAACTAATATTAGGCGCTGGGAAATTAACATCAAGTATAATTAATCTCAAATGAAAGAAACAATGATTCAACAACTCAAATGTTAAAGGGTGTGGCAAACATATTAAAATAACATATTTAAAATTGATTTGCTAGGAGCAAAACATGGAATGTTCACTTAACATTTCTTATCATAGTCTACCAATTAGAAATAATGCATATGACTATGCAAAGATCAACTTTAAAATTACAGAAAGACTATATATATTCTTTTAAATTTTAATGTTGATCATATGATATGCATATATATGTGCACATATGTATGTCTTTGGTAATTTTAGTGATTTAGGAAATTAATCTCATATAAAAATGATTTAAAATGGTTAAAAAGTATGTTTTAAGTGTATATTAAGATAAGCATATTTAAAATAATAGATATGATAGAATCATAACATGGAAATCCTTACTTAAAATGTCTTAGGATAGCCTACCAATTAGAAATAATATGTATATTACTATGCAAAGATCAACATTAAATTTTAAAAATACAGTAAAACTACATATCTTTGGTAATTTTAGTGATTAATGCTTTAATTAAGAGATGAGGTACATGCAGACATATGCAATAAATTGACATAATTCATCATATTGCAAAGAATAACATGATGAATGCATATGTATATTGTGAATTATACAATGCACATGTAAATCATATTCTCATTATCACGCAGAGGCATTATTTTTCCTACAGTCAAAATGCAACAAATCTTCAAGTACTACTCAATCTACTACATGACTATTTAAGAACAAAGTAGTCTGTGGTATCTTCCGTAGAATAATAATTCAAACTGAGAAACTCAAGTTAATGGAAACACAGAGCAGACACTTTTAGTGGCTACATCTCTGTGTGAATTAAACTGGAAACCAGCCCCTGTACTATGCATATCTATCGTTCCATAACGTCATTTTAAATAGAAGTCTAGGCACTGGAGATTTCAGTAAGGTCTTTCAATATACTGCCAAATTAATCTTTTTTTTTTTAATGTTGAACAGTGAGTACATTGGTCATCGACTAGTTGGAAAAATAACAACACTGGTCCAGAAACAGTTTCTCAACATAAAGAGTAATTACTTAAAAACACCACTCTTCTGAAATTGATTTGTCTCCAAATGAGGTGTCCTGAAACGAAGACAATTTAAACAAGAATATATTTGGCGCCTGGAAGTAGCCGGTAAATACTGATGTGTGGGGTTCTTGGTGGGAGCAGACTAGCTCCCCAAACTCTGACAGATGCCAAGCGTTGAAAGAACAGGCTGGGGTTATTTATAAACAACTACTTATCACATACTCAGGTTAACCTTCTCTAGTTTAATGCAACTTGTATATATACTGTTAATTAGGCCTTTTGACTGAACTCAATGGAAAACAAATGAGTTTTTTTTTTTTATATATGAAAGTTAAAGTGTTTCTGAAATTCTTATACCTGACTACCAGGATTAGTGCTGTGCTGACAAGCAGCAGTGTATATATGAACATGTTAATTAGTTAAGATAGTGCAAAAATCAATTTTTCTGATCATTTTGAACTTGAATGTGGGTAAAAGGACCTCTCAGTAGCAGGAAGACTACCAGATGTTCCTAGTTTACGGGTTAGATTGAATCAGCATATATGAATCAGAGAACATCTTTAAAAATTATTATATATCTAATCCTCACTCTTAAATCAAACCTAAAGAAAAATATTTATAAGATCCACCACTGTGTGAATCAAATATAGTAGCTTCATGGATGACTCAACTGGGATAAGAAGATAATGCCCTTATTAATATATTAACATTATGAAATTTTATAACATTAAAAAAAATTTCTTTAAAATGAAAAGTCTATTTTACTTTTTAATTAAATCTATATCCCAGAAAGGTCTTTAAGGCTCTACAAAGCACCTTGCATTTTCTTATTGCTGACAGTTCTTGAAACCACGCTTGAATGCTTTCTTTATCCTTTGGTGAACAACTGAAAGATCATATGCTAAAAGACTATGTTTTCTCTTTTTCTTGCTCTGTCATTAAGGCACTTTAATACATTTCCTCACAGTTGTTACAAGAGCAAACTATTAAGATTCACAGATTGAGACAATTTTGACTCCTATGATTTTATAAACACACATGATATGAAGTTTTCCTAATCATTGATTTGAAAAAATAACAACAAAACTCCTTCAAATAAAATGATTAATCTCTGTAAGGTTAAATTGAAATGGTGCTTCCTGTGTTGCCTTAATATATGTAAATGATCTACAAAAATAGAAAACTACATTTGGTTAACTATCCTTTAATACAAATAGGGTAAATAATAAATTCATATGAAGAACACATTTTCTTTTAAAAAAGAGAGATCTTCAGGGTATATTTTAAGAGTCTGAGATCTTCAGGGTTTTTGCTGTTGTTGTTTAAAGATAAAAATACTGCATACATGTCTAAAGATAGCCAAGTCAATACAGACAGATTTTTTAAATCACAGAAGAATTAAGATTTTAATTAAATTGTACACTTTTTTTTTCTGAACAAAGATGCATGTAGAAAGAAATACATTTTGTTTAATATTTAAGTTGGGAAAGTATATTTGCAACTCAAGAAGATGCTTTATTAAACAATGATAAAAAAACAAAGCTCAAAATATAAAACTTATTTATGTTTTAAAATTCTGTTGTCAGAAATATAGGACTGAAATTATACATTTAAACAAAAATGATTTGCAATGCCATTTAGGAGCTACATACTTTTCAGAGCACAAAGAAGTATGCTAATAGGTTTCTGTCATATTTTGAATAAATGTGCAGAATTTCTTAGCCCTTTTCCATCTTAGAACATTTCAGGTTTGCTACTGATTTAAAGTACTGTAACTGGATTTGATGTTAGCCAGTTAGATAATTTTGGGGGGGATAAATTTTGCAGTTTAAAAAAATTTTTAGATTATACCTTATGATTTTAAAATTAAGATTGGCATCAAGAAAATATTAGGTATTACAATTTTATATTAAAAAGCAATACTTTTGGACAAGATTGATGTAACAATCTTCCTGACGTTTTTTGCTTTTGATTGCAAAATTTTTTAAATGTATGAAAAGTAGAGAACCCCCCCTACTAAACATCCATCTTGCAAATCCTATATCTCCCTTTTAAAATTCCCTGACTCAACGTATGTATTTATTTTGCTAACACGTTTTATAAGAAATCTAGGCCGCAAGTCACTCCACCCCTACGTATTCTCATATGTATCTCTTTTAAAAATGGACATTTTCTTACATAACCACAAAGACTGTCATCTCTAACAAAATTAACAGTAATTTCTTGGTGTTAAGAATTCACACCAATCCATACTCAAGTTTCAATGACTGTCTCAAAAATGTATTTTTCTAGTCCATTTGAATGGAATCAAGGTACAACAAGGTCAACTACATTTGGTTATGATGTCTTTAAGTTTCTCTTCCTAGGACAGCTCCTCCCTTCCCCATTTACTGTCATGCATTTGTCTTGTTGAAGAAATTCCACTGACTTCTTAAACTGAACCTGGGAAGTCCCTGTTGAAGAAAGGGCAATACTTGGCTGACAAACTAAGACTGTCAAAGTTTTCCAGTTTATTTTTTGGCCGTAGAGGGGCAAAGGGGGAAACTCCCAGACACTTCTGCCATATTTAATGATCCGAAAAATTTCCAAGAAGCCCTTAAACAATTTTACCCTTCATACTAAAGAGTTTAAAACTGTAATAATCATTATAAAATTTGTGTTTTATAAGATTATTTTGATATATTGGCAATTTATAAAATAGTTTTTATTTAATAGTGTTAAGGTATTCATACATAAACTAAATGATATCAAATAAGCAAACAGATGTTCAGCAATTCCAAGTTTATTGGAATCCAATACTTTTCTTAGAATGTACACAAAAATAATTGAGAATTGTATTTTAATTAATCTGAGGAAGAAATACAAATTGGCATGTCTCTTAACTTTTGTTTTTATCTTTTTTTTTTTTTTAAAGGATCATTTAACCAGACAGGCAGGTTTTCATTAAATTTAATTTGTGTGGAGCTTAAATACTAAGTTGAGTTTCCAGGAGGTAAACGAATTGATGGCTCTGTCTTTTAAAACCTCACGTTGCTTAAAATAAATAAATAAATTAAATTAAATTAAAAAATTCATGTTGCACTATGTAAGGAAAGATGTATAGAAAATTTAGAGGATTAGAAAATGCTGATGAAAATTACAAGTGTTAGAAAAGACAAAATGAAACTTTAACATATCTCCATGGCATTCGTGTTAAACAAAAATGTAAATTAACATATATAAGGCTGGCTTAGCCTTTCCTTGCAACAGAAAGCCTAAGATCAGTGATGTACAGTTTTTGAAAATCCAAAATATGAATGACTTTAAACGGAACCATATGAAGTCAACGAAAGTAAAGTGATCGTAGATAAAATTACCAAACTCAATTAAGTTCAAAATGAAAAGGATGAAGGGCAATTAAGTACCTATTTTGACAATTCGAAGTGGTCAAGTTTTTAAAAGTATGACACAGGAACCTTAACCCATCTATATATGAGTGATAAATGAGGCATTTTGTGTCATTACATTCCCATAAATCACTTCCTTTAACTGCTGACGGCTTTTATCAGATCTAACCTTTTCAAGCTTCTATTAGAGTGCTAACATTTTCAACTTTGACACATGTGCAGTTTACAAATTCTGCAGCTGATTAACTCTGGACAGAAGCTCAGTGGCATCATTGTCTTCAAGTTGGGTGAAAACCTTAGGGTCTCAAAAACTCAAGACACATTACAGTATAAAAATCTCAATTAACGTAAGGGGTTGGGCTTTGGAGTTGGTAAGGATTGTTTTCTGTTGGGAAACAAACATGAATAAGACTTCATTTTCCATGAAACAGGTGATCTAAGAAATACTAAGAAATGAAAAAAAAGAAAAGAAAAAAAATTAGAAAAAAGGAAAACCCTAGGTGATAGTGGTTAATTTCTAATCAAGTACATTTTTTTTTGCCTTAAACTGTATTTATTTGGCAATCAAGAAATATTTTAGAAAAGTGATTGCTAAACTTCAGTCTCGACACAATAAAACAAAGAAAACCTAAGATTAATGCATTTATGGGGTGAGGAGTATGACCCCAAATAAAACACAGTTTAAGTGGGGCTGTTATAATTGATGGAACCATTTTAAAGTGAATTTTATGGAGAGAGATTGAATTAAACTAAAACATACAGCTTAACTCTCTTATAAATCCCAACATTCTAAGTTAAACGTTGCTTTGGATAATCTAACCAATCAGTCTATTCAGTTGAAAAAGAAAAAATGAAAACTTCTCTTAAAGTAGTTAAGGAGGACCTGCTTTTAAACTAGTTGTGTTGCAATTACAAAGTCAAAGCTTGTAAAAGGTAATGCAATTTCTGTTGAAGTTTCTGTTAATATACCAAATCTTCTTAGAATGTCTTTTATACATAAATTGGAACGAACTTATTACCAATTTATTACCTTACCAACAAGAAACATTCTAAACACTTATCATAAGACAAAACTTTAATCAAATTATTTGTCTATTAATAATGTAGAAATAAATAAGGCAAAAATACATAAGCTGAAATCTTTTACATTACAGACGAGAGAAGATCGACTTCATGATATTTTTAATTTTAATGGTCCTAATTTCTTAGTAGAAGAGTTGAATACAACAGTTGAACTTGACAGCCCGAAGGTTTTAGTGAGTAACACAACATTGTACAGGTAGATATTATGTGTCTGTCAGTGTATTTATATAAATAGCACATATATAAATATATTTGAGTAGATGTGAGTTTGGACAAAGATGATCAAAGAAACTTATTTGGAAAATATAATGGACACCAACCTTGTAATAAAGCTAAAGTTTAAAAAATTAGTGTCTTTGGCAATAACAGCCAGACTGAACAAATCTTAATACTGATTGTTTGACCATCAGAAGCCTGCCACTTCACAAAGTATTAGTGTTGATAAGAGCTACGAGCTATCAAGCTTAAATAATAAAACCTAAATGACTCTGAAGTCAAAATGTTCACAGAGAACGTCCTGTGGCAGATTACTTCTGGTTGATAAATGACAAATCTTAGAAAAATAGTGGGGGAAGGACAACTTTTTCTAGCAACACAACCCACATAGTCTCATAATGTCAGCGTCTAAGGCCTATCCATGACAAATTAAAATCTTCTTTATTTCACTAATAATGTCAGTCATCACAGGAGCTGGGCAGTTACACTTTGACAATTCAGATGTAAATCCTGGGTTGCCTATGAGTATTCATGACAAAGGCATATTTATCATTTAAAACAAAAGGACGTGACTTCTTGGTGTTCATATCAAAGACCAGTGATGGATGAGGCCGTGCTAATCAAAAGACAGACTAGAAAGAACACAGATGTTTGCTACTTTGATTAAGAAAAGACTATTCCCTCCCCTGAAACTTCCCCAATACAGTCATTTCAAATTGTTTTAAATGTATAATTTAAAATAGATATCTAAGAATTTAAAATTCCCAACTATAGCTCTTACAAAAAATAAACACCAGCTTTTATCCAACCTCAAATTATAAAAGCAAAATTCTTCAAACCAAGAAAAGATCAAACTACCAGAGAGTAATAGTTCCTCAGATGTAACCCACTGAGAGATTTCCACAATTGGTATTATCCTTCTCAGTTATCATTTTCAATGCAGAAAATGAAGAGAAAGAAAGTCTATCATCCCAAACTTTTATAAATAGCACAACTGTGAGCTGAAATCAGTGTGGGGAACTATAAGGAGAGCAAGGTTTACGACATTTTTACCATATTTGTTTCTGACCGCTATGTCTTTGATTTTTGTTCCAAATGCTTTACAGGTTGAAAAGCATTTAAAAATAGCTGTTGTCTAGATTTTAAGGTTTTATTAAATTAATTAATAATTAAATAATTCTGGTGAGTCAAGCATTCATCACCATTTTGGATGAGAGAGACCAAAAGTAAGTATGGCATTAAAAAAAACCAGATATTTAGAGCTGGAGCTATCGATAGCGCTTTCTCCCATTCCACTGATGAAGAGCTATCATCAGGTCTGGCTAATAGAAATCCAATTTACAAGGCCCTGCTCGTTTGAGTGCCTTTCAAGATGCACAGGATTGGTAACCCTTCAGACCTGCAAACAAATGCCTCTCTTCCAGGGCAGAACTATTTTAATGTTGGTTACTGGGAAGTCATCACTGCAAGGTCACCTTGAAGAAGTGCGGGTGGTGGGCGGTGGAGAAAGCCTACTTTGTAAGTGATCTGTTTCCTGCCAATTTTCCTTGCTGCTTTTCAATCCCAGTGAAGCACACTTGTTGATAAGCTTTTAAAAGTCAGAGTGGTGTATGATAAAACAAAACATAATATAAAGCCATATGGAAGGAAAGAACTACTTATGCATTAAAAGAATTCTTGGGTAGCTTGGTGTCATCAGGTGAAATGCTAGGCAGGCAGCTGATGTGCAAGTTTCCCTTTTTGGTAGGATCATCTTCCTCCCCAGATGAGGGAAACATCAAAATCACATAGTCTCTTTGCACCCACATCCTCTGTGCTTCTTGTATGGAAAATTTGTGTCACATCAAATGTGTCACTAGTGTTTTAGACCAGCAAGGGCATTCCCTTTTACACTACTGAGTTGCATCCATATGTTATCAGGGTTTACTTTTCATTAGCTGTAGTAACTACTATATGTCCTACTTACAGTGGGCATGTCCTCCTTTTTAAGTATATATCTGCTTCTCACAGAGGGAATTAAGAGTTGAAAATTTCAGAGGGCTTAGCATTCAATATATTAAGAGGTATTTATAGAATAACAAAAATTTTTCACCTTCTGGCCCTTTTATGAAAAATTTACTGGATGCCTAATACATTTAATATTCAGTAGCATGTGAGAATAATTTTTATGCAACTCTAATAGTTAGAAAGATAGATAACTCAATTATTAGATCATCTATCAAAATATTCAGATGTATAAGAGGCTACTAAAAAGATTGATGACTGAGAAAGTCCACTGATTCTCTAGCCATCATATTCATGCATTTGGCCAGACAACATTTTTCGCTGCCTTCACAAGCAAGCTTCATTACCCATCACTCCACTGAAAAGAGTTTATTATGAGGCTGCCATCTTGGCAAGACTATTATTTAGATGATAAATGCTGAGGGGAAAAAAAGTGTGTCTACTTTTTTTTTTTTTTGAGAAAAAAGATGAGCTTTTCTGACAGATAAAACAAACAGCATCTACATTTCTAATTAACTTAAATTTGGCAGATACAAATATAGGTCAGCTAAAGCTATGATGTTATCTTCTGTCTGAATTTTACCCTTAATTTGTAAAATGTAAATTAACTAATTAGACGAAAAACAGCATGATTAGTGACAAAATGCTTCAGCTGGGTCTTTGCTTCCTGACATTTATGATCAACTATAATGAATTATTGCTTTTTAAAATAATTGATATTTTTTTTTCCTCACCACAATGAAAGAAATTTTACTAAGAATTTATAAAAGAAGGTCAGGAACTTAGCAAAACAACAGAACTTTGTGGTGTACTTTCTGAGGAAAAGATGTTTGTAAAACGGTATAATATTAGAAACAATCGGGTTAATTTATGCCTGTGTACCTGGGGTGAATTCAAAGGAAAGAAGCGTATGGACATTGTCACTAATAAATCCAGTAAAAGGACTGTCAGGACTTAACCCTTTCCCTGTCATTTCAAATAGATTTGCTGTGTATTCAAAGCAATTTGTGAGAGTGTGTGTGTGCACGTGCGTGCATGCACACCTGCGTGTACCCGCATGCTGGATGCGGGGGTCACAAGGTTTCATGGAGAACAGTGAGAAAACAGAAAAGAATTTGACTACTTGAGTTTCAGCAGGAAAACCTGTCAGTGTGAAGTAAAATTAATCCATGTAATAGTTAAGTGAAAAGAGGTTTTCACTATTCCTATGTAAAGACTCTACAACGAGAAGTACAACTGCAATGTCAGATATAGGTGTCAATTGAAAATTACGTAAAATCCTGAAAGTTAAGGTCTGGGGGTTGTGGGGTGTGGCCACACTTTGGCACAGTGGAGCCTGTATGACTGGGCTCTGGGCAGGCAGATCAGGATCAGGGCTGTCAGTTCTCAGAACACACAAACTTAGAGGTCTAACCTGAATGAGGAATATCAGGAAATTGGAGCTGAAGCCTGGTGGTAACCTAGGTAGGAGATGAAAGTGCTTTGTCAGTACTGGGGACTGGTTTTGAAAGGGTGAAGAAAATAGAAAGGGAAACAATTCCAACAAAGATATATGATGCTCAGGGTGCTACTGGAAAGTTCAAAGTTTATGCAAGATAGGTAATAGTTTGAAACAATTAAGTACTTCAGAATTTCTGTCTCAATTTTAGGCATGCCACTAAAATACCTATCTTGGACAAAAGTATCTTAATATGGCAGACAGTTATCACATTTGGAAATAATATCACTGAAATACTTGAATACTCTTTTTCCCATATTATGACAAATACATAAAACTTTTTACATTTTGCAAAGTGCAATCTAAATGCTTAGAGAATATTATTCCACTTTATATTTACTAGCTGTGGAGACAGCAAGAAAATCTTTCTGAATAGCTGCTCCTGATTAAAAAGTACTTAGCTTATTACTTTTATATTTTAGAAATTCATTAGTGGTAAACATTTCTCTTTCCATCCCCACATCACCATGATTTTGCATTAAGAAATAAAACGGGTAACTAGTCAAAGCTCCTTTTCACAGTACACAATCCTAACATAGAATGCCTTTATACATGACAGAAAATTCTCTTGACAGCTCTCTGGTTTCCACCTAACTCTTCAACCTCTTAACACATGATATACCTCTGAGGCAACTACTTCAAAAGCTACCTAAGATTTACCTGTATGTACATTAATTTTGCACTGTAGAGGTAATCCTCAAACAGGTGAACTCCAATAAATTGGTTTCTATCACAAAGGTGAAGACTGCAAAGCATATAACAGCACAGAAACCTCCGAATTTGTTTAGTTTCAGTCTTTCGAGCATTAACAATCTCCATTCCCATTTATCATTTTGAAAAACAAATTCATTTGAATTAAAAGCATGAATTGGTCTAAGTAAAGATTTCAGCTTGATGGTAACTGGAAAAACAAAGCTCGAGAAATTTAAAAAGCCATAACTTATGTTCACTTAAAATTTGTAATATTTCTATAGGGAAGGCAGCATTTCATGTTTGAGGAGTAAGTTTATCTGTGGAGGAGAAGAAAGGCAAAGAGAGCAATGCAATGAGTGTCAGGTACTCTGTCCAGACCTGAGTCCCTCAGTATTGCAGGAAGGTCAGATCCTTTCAGCATTGTACTGGTGTGTCAAAATATGTCAACAAACCATCATACCACAGGAAGAAGAATGACCTTTCAGTTCTTCATGTTTGGGCTGCCTGTGGAGCTTTGGACGTGGGGAATGCATGAATGGTTTTCCTAGCTGCTTGACAAATGCAACTCCCGAGGTTTCTTTCAAGTGTGATTGTTAAAAGCCCCGGGTTCTTACATTTTGATACAACTTTCTCAACCCATATAACTCATGATGGAAACTGACGTTAACTATCAATGCTCCAAATAATCAGATTCAATGCAACTAGGCTAAATTTACTTTATAAATGTTTAAATGTGAGAGATGAAGGTTGAGAGTCAGTAAATTTAGAAATAATTATATTCACTGTAAGGGTAATACTTGTTAATCAATTCTCTAGGCTTTATTATAGATGTCATTATAACACAGTTGTCTTCTTTCTCTCCCTGTCCATAAAACTAGGTGTTTCTCTACTCTCCCCTTCTGGGAAAACCTACTTTGCCTATTTCTACTGCAGATATCCCTAAATGAATCTTTCTCTGGTCCATCATTTGGACTCCCATCCCATAACCCAGTTGCCTTTGGACATTTCTAATCATCGCAACTGAAGTAATCACTAACCTAGGTTATTTTCCACTCCCAGTTCCTTAAGAGCATCATCGTTCTCCCCATGGCCAATATCAAAATCTCAAAGTTATCTCTGTTCCACACCGCCCAATACAAGAATATTTAGTTACTTGCCAAATTCTTTCTTATCTCTGTAAGTCTACACAGGCTCCTTCCATTTCCACTGCCACCATTATCATTTGGGAATTAATGGAGTGTTTCAATATGGATGACTGGAATAGCAATTGTGTTCCTCTTCCCAACTTCTTGCTTCTGTCCACCCTGAGCATTGCTACCAGAATATCTATCCTAAAGTGGCCTGATCATGTCACTCTTCTGTTCAAAAATCTCCCCTGGCTTTCCAGCTCTGTGACCTTGACCTGGGCACTTAACTTTTCTATGCCTCAACTTTCTCATATGAAATGAGGATAAAATACCAGTATCGACCTCATAGGACTATTATGTGGATTGAAGAGGATAATACATATAAGTGCTTAAACCAGTCCCTCGAACATAGTTGGTGCTCAGTGTTGGCTATTTTTGTGATTTATGTACATGTTGTTTCCCTATTAGATTGAATTAAATTCCTTGAAGGCAAAGTTAGGTTTTGCTCATTTTTGTACACTCTGAAATGCATAATATACCACCTCCACATAGAAGGAACTCAGTATCTACTGAATCCAGTCATGTATCTGTCCTACTACTTATGGACCACTTTGCTAGAATGTGCTGAATTAGAAATATATAGTGGTAAAAATATTTATTTCGCATTAAACAATGAAAGGCAATTGGGGCTGATCAAGTATTTTGCTCTAGTGTTGAGTTCAGTATGGTTTTATATACCTGACCTGTGCACACAACCAATGACTTCATTTTCACCATTTTCATAATCAATATACAGTGCTCTGAAAGTATTACAGCCAAAGCCATCAAGGACAACTGTGACAGCCTCATATTTACAGAAGTTGATGAGCTTTGAATTAAAAAATCCTCTTTTCTAAATAAAGGAATTTTGCATGAATTTTGAATTTATGATCACTTGAAGTGAGCTATCAGGGATGCTATAAGACTGAATTTAAAATGGGGATGTGGTGATGATTAGCAAAGTTGCCAGAAACAAAAGGGAAGGAAATGGCAATAAGGAGAAGCAGGAAGGGGTTAACAAGGTACCTTGTTGGTAGAATCTTTATGAGAAAATAAGGGTGAACAAAACACAGGAAGCATCTCAATGTAAGTGATTCAGGAAGGGAAGGGAGTAAAACAAGAAAGTAGAATTCACACAAATCATAAAAGTACACTAAGAATATAAAGGAGAGAGCAAGAAAAAGAAAAACATAAGTGAATATAAGTGACATGTTAATGGATAAACAGAATTCATATAGGAGGTCTAATTTTCACAAGAATATGACTTCCAGGGTCAATTAGAAATTAGAGGGAAAGGATGCTTACCATGGCCATTATGTATCCATATATATTTCTGTTTTATGAGAAGAAGAGTATGAGACATGAAAATTATATGCATGGTTCATTTTCCATACTCCACATGTGTGGGAAGAGAATAAGCAAGGGTAAACTAGGGCAATGCAGCCTCATCACCTATAAAAGTCACCCATCCCAGGAGATTCTTGAATGATACGTAATAGCAGAAGATGGTCAAAAATGGAAAAAATGTGTCTCTTACATATAGAGGGGGTGAAAAGCCATAACTTCTGTGAATGGGGTTCTATCTCACCAAAAGATGGCTAGCTTTATTTTAGTCTAAGAGGCAGCAGAAGCCCTTGGTGAGTGCTATCAGAAGATGACCAAAGAAAGCTGCTTTCTAACAACCATAAGCTTATTATCCACTTTTTGGCCTTAACGAAATGAAAAGCCTTCCTTTTGTTGGGCAAAAAGTAGTGACTGAAAATCCCATTCCAACTCTCAGAAGCCTGGAGAAGGAGAGAATATATGGATGTCTATTTGAAAGAGAGATATCAAAAGAAATAAACTTGAAGGTTTGCACAGTACTCTCTCATAGTTAATGCTTAAGAAAATTTGTTTAGGATGACAATGAAGTCTAATGCAGCGTAAGTAAGATTACAAGGTTAATGTTAAACAAGACAAACTGGTTTATAGTACGTTAAATTACGTGTTAAAAACCATAATTGAGAGGACATCTACTTGGATCCAAGATGAGGTAACAGGGACTGTATTTATCCTCCTGCTGGAAATAACTAAAAAGCAAAATAGATAACAACAGACAGCAAGCAGTGAGGGACAGTGACCCCTGAATGATGGAAAACACAAGAAGCGAGCACTTTGATTTCCCCAGCTTGCTGCCTGGAGAGAGTTTCCAGGAGGCAATGTGGGGAGGAAGAACCTTCTCAGAGTTGAGGAGATGGAGCTGGGGGAATGGGAAGACCAAGCAGTTAAAGATTTTGTCATAAAACAAGTCTCAGTAATTTTAAAAGGATTCAAGTTTGTTTCTGACCTCAATGGAATTAAATTAGAAACCAATAACAGAAAGCTATGTGAACAAGTTCCAAATACTTGGGAACAAAACAGCATGCTTCTAAATAGCCTGTGGGTCAAAGAAGAGATAAAAATAAAAATCAGAAAGTATTTGGAACCAAATAAAATAAAAATACAACATATAACATTTTGTGTAATACAGCTATAGCAGTACTTTGAGGCAAATGTACAACACTAAACTGCCTATATTGGGAAGAAAGAATGGCTTCAAATCAATAACCTCAGGCTTCCACCTTAGGAAACTAGACAAAGAAGAGCAAGTGAAACTGAAACTAAACAAATAAATAAATAATACAGATTAAAAATCAATGAAAAAGAAAAAAGAAAACCAACAGGAAAAAGTCAATAAAATGAAATATTGGTTCTTTCAGAAGACCAGTAAAATTGATAAACCTCTAGGCAGACTGATCTGGAAAAGTAGACAAAATTATCAATATCAGGAATGAAAAAGGTGACATCACTATAGATTCTACAGATATTAAAAGAATATGGGAGTATTTTGAATACATTTATGCTAATATATTCCACAACTTAAATAAAATGAATAAACTCTTTAAAAGACACAAAGTATCAAAGTTCACTCAAGAAAAAAATAGATAACCTGAATCCCTGTATCTATTAAATAAATCAATTTTGTAGTTTAAAATCTTCCCACAAAAGAATAGCCCCAGATCATCTGACTGGGAAATTCTACCCAGTAGTTAATGAAGAAGTAGTAACAATTCTACACAAACTTTCCAGAAAACTGAGGATAAGGGAATACTTCCCAACTCATACTACAAGGCCACCATTACTCTAATACCAAAACCAGACAAAAAGTTTAGAAGGAGAAGCAAATCACAGACCAATCTCACTCATGAATGCAGATGCAAAAATTCTTAACAAATTTTTAGCAAATCAAATATAACAAAATATAAAAAGGATATTGCTTCATGACCAAGTGGGATTTATCCCAGGATGCAAGGTTGGTATAACATTCAAGAATCAATCACTGTAATTCACCATATTAATCAATTAATTAAAAAATATCCATATGATCATCTTAATAGATGCAGAAAAAACATTTTGACAAAATCCAACACCTATTTTGATAAAAACTCTCAGCAAACTAGGAATAGAGGGAGTTTCCTCAAACCTAAAAGGCATCTACAAAAACCTATAGCTAATATTATTCTTAATGGTAAAAGATTAAATGCCTTTCCCCCAAGACCAGGAACAAGGTGTACACATTCACCACTATTCACCTTTGTATACGAGATTCTAGGCAGTGCAATTTAAAAAAAAAAACCCAAAACGCATCCAAATTGAAAAAGGAAGCAAACTGTCTTTATTCATAAACAACATGGTTGTCTATATAGAAGATCCTGTGGCATCTACCAAATAAGTAAAGTATTAATAAATGAGTTTTACCCACTTGCACAATGCAAGATCAAGACACCAAATCAACTGTATTCTTCTATTTTAACATGATAAATTGGAAATTGAAACAAAAAAAAATCACTTCCTATAGAATCAAGAAATATAAAATACATAGGGTTCCAAATTGATCTATAAACTCAATGTGATGCCAATCAGAAGTCCAGCAGATTTTTTTAGGAATTTATAAGTTGATTCTAAAATTCATATGGTAATGCAAAGGACCAAAAATAGACAAAAATAACTTGAAAAAGAGAAATGAAGTTGGAGGACTAACACTACCTGTTTTCAAAATTATGTTATAGTAATCAATACAGTGTAGAATTAGTATAAAGACAGACAAATTGGCCAACAGAACAAAATAGGGAATTCAGAAAAAGGCCCACACATATATGATTTATTGATTTTTGACATATGTGTAAAGGCTATTTAGGGGAGAAAGGACAGGCTTTTCAACAAATGGTTCTGGCACAACTGGATATCCACATCCAAGAAAATAAACTTCAAGCTATACATCACGCCATACATAAAAATTAACTGAAAATGGATGCTAGACCTAAATGTAAATATATAATTATAAATCTTTTAGAAGAAAACAAAGGTAAAATCTCTGTGATTTCTTTAAGTCTTTAAATCTGTAAGATTTCTTAGATATGACATCAAAGGCATAATAAAAGAAAAAATCTGGTAAACTGGACTTCATTAAAATTAAAAACTTCTGATTTTGAAAGCCACTGTTAAGAGAATGAAAAGACAAGCCACAGACTGGGAGACAATATTTCATATCTGACCATATATCTGATAAAGGACTTAAATCCATGATATTTTTTAAACCTACCAAAACTCAATAATAAGAAAACAATTCAACTAAAAAATGAACCAAAGATTTGAACAGACGCTTCTCCAAAGGAGACAAATAGATAAAAATAAACATATGAAAAGATTCTCAATATCATTTGTCATTACAGAAAAACTAAACTCACATGGAGACACTATTACACAACTATTAGAAAGTTTGAAGTTAAAAAGACTGACCGAAGGGAGCACCTGGAACTCCCATAAACTGCTGATGGGAACATAAAATGGTACAACCACTTTGGAAAACAGTTTAATCATTTTGAAAAAAGGTAAAAATCCACTTACCAGATGTCCCAACTATTTTATTCCTATGTATTTGCCCAAGGGAAATGAAACCATACAAGATTTTTACATGACTGTTCATGGAAACTTTATTACTAATAGCCAGAACTAGAAACAACTTAAATATCTATCCACAAGTGAATGGATAAACAAACAGTGGGACAGCCACACAATTGAATACTTGCCAGCAATGAAAAAAATGAACTCTTGATATGTTCAAAAACACGGATGAATAATGAAATAGTTACATTGAGTAAAAAAAGAAAGCCAGACAAAAGAGTATATGCTGAATGATTCCATTTACAGAAAATGTAAACTAATGAACTATCTTTGTCATGGTGATAATTTTACGAGTTTATACATATGTTAAACTTGTCAAATTATGTACTTTAAATATGTGCAGTATATTGTATGTCAATTATATCTCATTAAAGCTGTTTTTAAAAACACCATTACTTACTAAAACAGACTTTTTACATGCTTTCTTTTTTCTGTACCATATATAAAAAAACTCTGATTCTGTAGATTTCAAATACAACAATTTAGGGGTTGTTATGTTCTGGGCACATAGGTATGTATATCTGACAGGATTTTATATTAATCCTACAGATGCATTTTGAATATACAATAAGGAGAGCAACAGAGAACGTCTGGCCCATTTTCTTGAACCACATGAAGGTGAATATCTACACCTCATATGCTGGAGAGGTTTTTAGCTTCAGCTTAGCAAACCCATTAAGTGAGTGGTCCCCAACCTTTTTATCACCAGGGACCGGTTTCATGGAAGACAGTTTTTCCAAGGACCGGGGCTGGGGGGGATGGTTTCGGGATGATTCAAGTGAATTACATTTATTGAGCACTTTATTTCTATTACTATTACATTGTAATATATAATGAAATAATTATACACCTCACCATAATGCTAACAGGAGGCAGAGCTCAGGTGGTAATGCGAGTGATGGGGAGCGGCTGTAAATACAGATGAAGCTTCGCTCGCCTGCTTGCCCGCCGCACCTTCTGCCACTTACCTCCTAACAGGTCACGGACCGGTACTGGTCCATGGCCCAGGCGTTGGGGATCCCTGCATTAAGTGACAGAGTAAGTAGCCTCTTATAACAGACTTATCACTATGACTGACATTAAGCTGCATGGTGGAGCAGAAAGAACACAGGTATGAGTTCAGAGGGAGACCTGGGTTCAGGTTCTGTCTTTGCAATTTACTGCCTCAGTCCTCACTGTGAGGCCCTCAAAGGCAGAGACCAGATGCCAAGAGACTAACAAGTGTCTGTGAAGCGTTTGCTGATCTGAACCAGTATTCCTCAATAAAACTCTTCTTTTTCTTATGAAGACTCTATGTAGAAGCATCTAGGCTAGGAATGCTGGGGATAGCTGGCAAATGAAGGCCATGTAAAGAAGTGGACTTCAACCTGATGCAGGTCAACGTCATCATCAGAAGTTTTCAAAACGAAACAAAAAAAAACCTCCTAAGGTCCAGGCTCCACCACACACCAATTAAATCAGTTCTCCAGGGATGAATTTCACATCAATATTTAAAAAGTTCCAACCATGTGATTTTAATACATATGAAGTTTGAGAATCACTGCCCTAAACCCCAAGCCCTTTTAGCAGCAATTTCAACCTGATCTCCATTATTCCAAAATTAATTTCAAAAATGAACTCTGTATCCTTGGGCTCCTGACTCTGTACTCCTGAGTCACTTCCTTTATTTTTCTCTTACACTCTCTGGACAATCATAATGGCTGTGTTTCCATCCTTAGAATGGACATCCAATCATTTGTTTCTTGGTTTGATTTGTGGTAATACTTCTGAAACATACGTGATTCATATTAACTCTATCATAATAGCTCAGCAAGAAGAGTTATGCTTTCAACAATTCTTTGGTCCCCTGGAATTGGGAAACTGGTCAATAGGCACCATCCCTCCCCAACTAAAAAAAATCTTGTATATGCTTGAAGGTAATATCAGATAGACATCTTTCTGAGAAACTGTGATTCACTGACATTTCCTTATAAGCCTATTTTCTTTCCCTTTAATCCATGATTAACTCCTTCCAGTTTTCTCAACCACTATCTCTTTATTGCAAATACCACTTCAACGGCCTAAGACAACATTTCTATTCCTCATTCAGTTTTGTATTTAAAGTCAACATTGAAAACAATTAACAATGGCAGAAAATATGAATTCTGTGGTGGGCAAAGTTCTTGCTATTCGTACTCCAAATGCAGAAAAAAATGGTACTTAACCATTATGAGAACTCATAAAAGTACTATCTACACAGAAGACACTTCCTTCGTCCTTTTAAAATATTTCTAGGTCACTCCAGCTAATAACAGTGCCAGGTATTTCTCTGGAACAATGAGATATCAGTATCTCACAACCAGCACCACCATAAGAGATGGAAAAGCAAATTATTATATTTTTACCTTCAGAGAGGCCCTCTCCAGTGCATTTGCTAATTATTAGTCAATCTGTCTCTTGCTGCTGGTGATGACCGCTTGTTAGTATACGGCAGCAGTGCCTTCTGAGGCTGCTGTAATTGAAGGTTCGCAAGAGCTTCTATAGCTGAGGCACATTCTCCAACCTAAGACAGATGTGATCAGCCTTGTTGTTAACAAGACTGAAATAACTGGAAATCTGTGATTTGGTTAATTGCAGGCTTCCTGGAAGTACCTTCATACAGGAAAAACTCTTGGACATCCTCTGAAAAATACCTTCCCTAACTCTAACTGCTTGGCAGCCCCATTCTAAATGCCTCGCCTCTCAAGTTAGCACAGCCCAGAGAAACCCAGAGAAAGCAATCACTAAACCATTGAGTAAATAACCAATCTTTAAAAAATACTTAGAGGTAAGAACTAAAGTCAAATCGATTCTTGTGGTAGAAGGTATTAGCTTACCATTGCCTCTAGGAAGGTAGACTCTCTGGAGCCAAAGGTTCAAGAATCCCACAGATGGAACTCAGCTCTTCATCTTTTTAGTGAGACATCAATGTGATCAAGCCCATATTTCCTCTGGTGCTCATCTCCCCTCATATCCTAACATCAGCACAAGAAATGACTTTGGAAGACAAATATACTTGCTTCCTTTGATACCTTTAGTCCCAGTTAAGAGGGGTCCATGGCCTGGACCCAAACTTTAGAGGATTCTGCTCTGGCCTCTTCTGGTTGTACTGCAGCCCATGGGGTGAGGAGTCTGCAGAGCACAGGGGACATCTTCACCTGATGTCTGTTCCCTCCAATACCTTTCTAAGTCACACTCCATGTTACCAGGGACCTCAGAACTTCCTGATCAAATAGTCCCGAGACCACTCTCAGGGCCTGCCTGTTTGATAAGAGGGCAGACCACCAGAGTGTGCACCGCTGGCCTGAGAGATGACCAAGGGCAGAGGTTTGAAGGTATCAATACATGGAGCTTGGATGTACAGGCTGGGCTGTGCTTAAAACCTTCCCAGGTGTAGGACACAGCCAAAGGTGATAAGAAAAGGGAGATGGGCTGTGCAGTGGCGGCACCTATTCCTACACTGCCATATGCAGCCTGGATCTCCGAGAAGTCCAGGAATTCTTAATGCAAATCCGAACTCCCAGATCTTCATGCAGGATAAAACAGATTTTATTTACTGTCTGTTAACTTGATACACAACCTTAAATATTTGGGCACATTGTATATAGGCCCCCAATCACACTCTTGTCCCAGGCCCCCCAAGTGTTAAGGCGGGCCCAGTTTTACGCAGCCCTAAAGAAACTAGAGAATAGCTTCTGCTCAGGATTTTCAAGGCATTCCGTGTCAAAAATCAAACAAGAGACCTTGCTAAAGTTTTGTGAAAGCAAATAATCAATATAAGATTAAAAATACTTGCCTAAAAAACTTCATAAAATGCATTTGCCACTTATCGGTTATTTTCTATTTTAAAACTCTATGTACATAAACACGCTATATTTCATGATATAGATCTGCAATAGTCTATACATCTGAAAAGTCTATAAAAGTTCTCTAGAAAAATGAGGCATTTTTCTCACTGTCCTTAGAGCGGCATTCTCAAAGAAAAAATTTTGGTCTTATTGTGTTTTAATGTCCCAATGTCTAACAAAATCCTTAATGGTTGATTCAAAATGTTGTTGTCTGTTATGCGTCAGGAAATCCATTCATATATTTATTTGTTCAATAAATATCTACTGATCACCTACTGGCACCTCTGTGCCAGGCATTCCACCAGCTTCTGGGCATTTGATGTTGGATAAAGCAAATAGGTAAGACGTAACTCAATATATTAACTGGAGGAGAGTGGCAAGTAAACAAGCAATTACAATATTTGACAAATGCTATGAACTTATTAGAAGAACACAGGAGGGGCAGTGAACGCAATCATGAACTGCAGGAAGGTTTCCCAAAGAGATGTCAGTCAAGCTGAGTGCTGAGGTTAGCCGAGTAGGAGTTTATCTGGCAAAGAAGGAAATTAAAACATCTACTCAGAAGACTTCTAAATTCTATCAGACAGTGATCCACAGGAAAAAGAGACAGAGGAGAGTATATCTGTTGACTGCCAAGCACTGTGAAAGTGCTTTATATGTATTAAATAACTGCTCTGCACAACAATATGGTGAAGAAGGTGTTATCAACCTCATTGTGTTGAGGAAAAAACAAAGGCTCAGGGACTTTAAGCAAGTTGCTCCCAGTCATGGGACCAGAGAGTGGCACAGCCTGGATTCAAACCCAGGAACAGGATAGGTTCCTCCCATTACATCAAGGATCACTAAACTGGAAAATCATGCTCAAACAAAACTTTGCCTTATTCTTTCCAGTCAGTAAGCTTAGATCTTCTTTGAGAGGAGAGAGGTATATCTACCAAGTGCACTTTAGTTTTAAATAGATTCCACTGATGACAGTGTGTCAGAATGTGCCCAGAATGGCAGATGACAGGGCTGAACTTAACAGCTGAGATTTCCATGTTCTTGACTCAGTGCTGTTGGGCACTGTTCATGCGCTGTATGGTTGCATGTGGTTCTTTGTAATTTAGAGTCATCAGTATTTTCATCCAAACAGACCCACTTTATCTCCAACCACTAAAGTGAGCACAGGGTGTCTGCTCCTGCTTCTTTGAAAGGCCACAAGTTAGAACCCATGTATATTCTGGCCTCACACTGTAGAATTAGTTTCTTCTTTACCTGTCACCATCTCAATAAGAAAATAAACTTAGTAATGTAGGTCAAATTGTCAAAGAACCCACCTTTTGACTAGACAGGTAGGACGAGAAGGTATTTTTTGTTTCCAACTGCATAAGGAAATATGTTTTTTAATTCAATTTGTATATATATAGCCCTAAGTATATGAGGTATATATACAGATATATGTAAATATATATGCATTTTCTATACAATTGTATACATAGCCCTATATAATTTGGGGCTATGTTATGGTTCAAATGCTGCTTCTCAGAGGCATTCTTTTAACTCCACAGAACTGGAAGAGTTCTGAGGAGTTCTTTAATGAGGATCGTACCTGGGATGAGGGCCCACTTGCCGAAAAGGCAGCTTATGTTCTGTACTCAATATCTGATTTTAGGGAAGGTGACTACATTGCAAAATTTAAATTTGTTTGAGGTTAATTAAGCTGGAGAAAATTCTTGAAGCTTTGATTACAAAGGAATGAAATGCACCCTATGTGTAGTAATTAGAAATAGCAATATAAAAGGTAAAGCTCTTTCAAACCAAGTAAATTGGTGTTTGTATAAATGTTTCCAACTACTGTCTATTCATTCACTCAGGAGTAAGTATCATGTTTGGTTTTTTTGTTTTTTGCGGCACACGGGCTTCTCACTGCTGTGGCCTCTCCCGTTGCGGAGCACAGGCTCCGGACGCGCAGGCTCAGTGGCCATGGCTCACGGTCCCAGCCGCTCCGTGGCATGTGGGATCTTCCCGGACCGGGGCATGAACCCGTGTCCCCTGCATCGGCAGGCGGACTCTCAACCACTGCGCCACCAGGGAAGCCCGGAGTAAGTATTGTGAAGAAAAGTAAAGCCAAGTAAGAAGAGAGGATGACTGACGGTGATGCCTTCTAGACTGGGTGGTTAGGGAAGGCCCCCCTGAGGAGGGGAAATTTGAGCAGACACCTGAATGTCATAAAGGGCAGGCTATGTGGAGATCCAAGTGAAGACAATTCCAAGCAGAAGGATTAGCCAGAGTGAGGGTCTTGAAGCAGAAACAAGCAGTGTAGATTCAGGGAAGACAGAGAAAGCCAGCGTGGCCAAGGAAGTATAAGAGACAGAGAGAACCTTAGGTGAGGGGAGAGGGGCAGGTGCGGACAGAATTGGGGGTGGTGAGAGGCAGATCATGCAGGGCTCTGAATGTCGCGGTAAAGAGTTTGGATTTTATTTTAAATGTGGTGGGAAGTGGCCCAATCTGATTTATGTTTTCCAAGAGTCAATTTGGCTGGGGTATGAAACACTGACCACAGGAGTGCAAGTGCTGAGTGCAAGGAGACCAGTTTGGAAGCTACAGGAATAGTCCAGGAGATGCTTACAGACACTGAGGCGGCAGCAGGTAGGGTGGTGATACAAGGCACAATTTGAGATGTGGTGAAGGTAGGGCTGAATGGACTTGCTGATGGATTGGTGATGATACTTGGGGTTGAGGATTTGGAGATATTGTGGTGCCACTAGTTGAGCTTGGGAGGAAATGGGGGAGTAACAAGCTTGAGGAAGAAAGTCAAGGGTTTAATTTTGGACATGTGAAGTCTGAGATACCTATTAGATAACCAGGAGAAGATACTCAGCAGCCAGCTGGATAGATGAACAAATGTATACTCAGGGGGAATCTTAGGGCTGAGGGTAAAAATTAGGAGATGGCAGCATAGAGATGGAATATAAAGCCACAGTCTCTGGTGAGATCTTCCAGGGAACACCCAGGAAGAATGTAGACAGAAGAGGGAGGAGGGGTGAGCCCTGAGTTCCAGGGCCTTCCAGCCTAGAGCTGGGAAGAGGAAGAAGAGATAGCAAAGGAGACAGAGTACGTTGCTGGTGTGTGGGGAAGAAACCTAGAAGAATATCTTTTGGAAGCCATAAAAACAGCATGTTTTAATAAAGAGGGAAGGTGTGATTGGGAGCTGCTGAAAGGCTGAGTAAGAATACTAATTTACGTAAAAAGAAAACTCTTAGAGAAATATTAAACTAAAATATAGGGGCTCTGTAGTTATTTATGTGGAAAAATAGGCTTAGACAAGATTATGATTCCACAAACATTGAACAGTCTTATCATAAAATCCAATGTTTAATCTAAAAATAATGTGACAATTTTTTCATTTCATGTCTGTAAGTCAAATCATTATGCTGTATACCTTAAACTTACATAGTGCTATATAGCAATTATATCTCAATAAAACTAGAAGAAAAAAAGAAAAATAGTGTGACACTAGAAAACAGTTCTTATGTTGACTAGAGCCTTATCATAGAAATAAAGCAATTAACCCAAATGCCAACCAACAGTCTCCTTGAAAGGCTACCTATAGGTGGGAAAGATTTCTTCCTACTCTGATGAATTTTAGCTAATGCTGTGTGAGTCGTATTGAGGCAAAATATTAAAAAAGTAGGATCCCAAACTTTCATAACTGCGCTAAGTTCTCCTTCTGTCAAAATGCCTCATCACTGATAAGTCTGTATCATTATTACAACCAAAATTCTATATCCAAGTAAACGCCTCTATGTTCCATATTGAATGTTAGCATGATCCGCATTTCTTGGCCTCTCTGCAGACATTTTGTGAACTAGTGACTTTTGTGCAGAGCATTCCCCCCTTGAACGATCTGGAACACTCAAAACTAAGGCTGGCTTTCCCTTACCACACAACATGCCCTAAATGAACTATGTCCACTTAGCTGGTATACATTCAAACAATGTGTTTAGGAAATGTAAGTCAACAGTAGTGGAAATAGAACATCGTTAAAATTTAAAACAGCAGCAGGCAACACAATAATCCAAAATCCAGTCCAAGTCAAACTATTAAGTTATCCATTGCTCAGATGCCCCTCCGGCCATGTGAATAATCCATAGGTCTACCATATGCGTGACTTGATTATTTAATCAGCCTCTAAAATGGGGAGGGCTAAGCACAGAGTAGACATTCAAACAACAGTTGAGTTGTTTTAGAATGAAGATGTGCCTTTGGAATTTTCAAGTAAGCTCTACTATTTGGGATTCAAATTCTAATTGTTTCTCATAAAAGGCTTGATCAGTACCAAAGTGGGGAGACAGTCTCAATGCATAATGATTGAGCTTACCAGTTTTTTAAAAATCCCTTATCAACCTAAACTTATGCAATTTAATTTTCTTGTCATTGCTTTCCCTATAATATCAAAAATGATGCTTTACTATTTCAAACTCATCATAAAATTGCTAAAAATCTGAAATTCAATTTGTCACATTACTGCTGATTTGAATAATGGCTGAATAAAAGACAGGAAACGCTGAAGCAGCATTGATTTCTAAAACATTTTGCACTTTCCTCCTCCATCCCTGTAAAGTAAAGCTCGGATGCTATGCACAATTACACAAGAAAATCAAGAAAGCCATTACAGTTAGCATTTTGTCATCATCATTGTTACCATGGCAAAAAGTGGGCTTAGTTTAGCACATCTGCTACGGGAGAGGTCCACTGGCCTTTTGTAAAGCTGAGTAACAATATAATGCCAAATTCTGTAGGCTGTCACTGTTTTTTTCCAGGGTAAGACTACTGTCCACCGATGCTACTGTCTCTCTCCTGAATGATCGGACCAATGTCACCTTATTATTGTATTCTTACAGCTGGCCAGTGACCAAGGAACACAGTTAATCTAGAAAGGTTACCCCTTGACCCACCTTCTGATCTAAGGGGTCAAAAATATGTGGTGTGAAAGCTTGGGACTCCAATAATAGCAAAGGCCAAAGTTTCAACAGTTGTACTGTAAATTACAATAGAGTTGTGCTAAAAGTAGCACAGATTTAGACGTGAGAAAGACAATGCATGATAACTAGTTGTACCCATAGTTACATTTTCTCTGAGTATCAGTTTAGTTGTCTGTAAAATGGAAATAAACGTAACTTTCTTGTGAGTATTAACTGAGATAATCTGCAAGCCCAGACACATGGTGGGTACTCGGTAATATGGCATCCTCCCCCCTCCTCCAACACCATCCTTTTCTTAACCACTGAGATCGCCATGCCTTTGGGAATGTTGGTTGAAGTTGGTAGGTAAACTATTTTCTACCACTGGAAGGTAATTTGTTTTGATCTTTCATATCGTTTGGATACTTTCCTCAGAGAGCTGAGGATAAAATATTTTTTTAAGATCTGACAGAAAGCATAACTTCCACATCAAGAGGATAAAAGTCAGTGTCAATATCATAATATATATCACATCCTATTTTTCATATTTTAAGTGACACCAATATCATCACTGTGAAATGGAAAATGGCGTCTACACTAATTTTGACATTATGCAGAGATTTTTCGTTTTAAAAAGTGAAGCTACATTATGAAAGCAAAGAAGCTGAAATTACCTGAAATGAATACATTAATCAAGTCTCGGTATTTACTAGAAACAAAGGCTACTAGCATTTTTACCAGCTAAACAAAATATTTTTTTCTAATGAGATTTCTGCTGAGTATCGTTTATCTTAAGAGAAAAATAATGGGGCCTTACCTGTTCCAGTAGCTCCAGAACTGGTCATGCAGGTAGGCGTGGTGGCTACATTCATCACCAAATGAGGCTTTGCTTTCAATCCAGTGAATTATGTGCCCTTCTACAGCTAAGGGACAAAGCATTACTAATATAGAGCAAAGGGAAGGGAAAATTGAAAATTTTGAACTCTGTCTGGGTCTCTCTATGCTTCACATTCATGAACAGAGGCTTAGCCCTCACCATCATCTATGCATGTAATTATAAAACAACACATCGTACATGTTCGTAACAAGGAACATTTATGCTACAATCACATCCCTTTTATTTTCGTCATTTACAAAAGTCTCTCTCCTATTCTGAGACTGCCCGTATAAGTTGACAAGTAATGTGAAAGCAAACCAAGTGAGCCTGGCTTTTCAATAGAACCCTATGTTAAAAATTCGGTACTTAGAGAAATGACTCGAAAATGGTAACCAAAATGTCTTTAGAACACATGTTTATTTCTCAAATATACACAAAAGTTTTTAAGGCATAGGTTTCTTCTAAACCTATAATTTTCTGCTATGTTAAAATAATCTTTTGCAATTATTTCACACATTTAGATACAAAATTATCAAGTGAATCTAGATTCTCTGCTAACATTTGCTAATAACACTAACACAATTTTTCAAAGCTATGGGAAAAACACATCCCTTTTCTCTATAAACAAATGCATAGCAGAGTTTAAGGACTTACCAACGGGTACTTGTAAAATAAAGTCTGGTGTTTTGTCATAACCCTTTGCACGGAGCTGATCTTCATCTACAGGATGAACAAATACTATTACTTATCACAGTATTCCATTAACAAGACAGCAATATAATTGCTTTTCTTCCTTAAAAATGTGTAAAAATTACTAATGCAGTCATACATATCATTCTTATATATGCAATGCTGTGTAGGAATAAATGAACTTTCATAACAAACTGGAAGCAGAGATATAAAAATGCCTCTTTGTCCCTTCTGCATTTTTATGTCTTTATTATAAACATCATTAATTCAAGCTGTCATACACTACCTTTCTTATAATTGAAGATACTCAAAATAATGAAGTATACTTACTGATTAAAAGAAAAGGCTTCCACCACCATGAATATCACTAATGTTATCAAGCCAATATTGACATTGGCCTTTATAAAACAAATGCTTTCATTAAAGCAATTAAGAAAGTTTAGTTTCAATTAGTGAAACTATTCCTACATACAAGAACATAAGAAAGAGACAAGGACAGTGAGATCCCCACAGAGAATTAATTACCCTGCTTAATACCTTTGGTCGGCTATTGTTTCTGGCATCTACCAAAGTTTTACAACTAACAAATATGTAATTCTGAAAAGCAAACAGGCTTTGAGATTTTTTTCTAAATCTGTTCGATTTCTTGATCCTCTGTAAATATCAATGAGCCATTCAGGAGGAAAGGAGGCAGGAAAACAGAGTGCTTGACAAAGTTGGAAAAAACTACCTAGGTGCTTGGTTAAAAAAAAAAAAAGTCCTCCAATATTTTCTAAACGCTGTCCTTGACTTCTAAAGGCATTACAATGTGATTCTGAAATGAGCAGTTCTCTGTTAGATTTTGGAATGACCTGGTCATTCAATTCCAGACATGGCTTTCTGTCTTCACCCAACCTCAACTAATGGCCCAACCAAGTAACAAGGAAGGCTGTGTGGTCTTTTAACACCTACTGGGCTGTTGACATTGTCATGCATCCCATTCGCCTTCCTGCATCACCTTTGATTAAAATTAATGGCCCATTCTCAGTTGTTGGGTAGCTTATTTCCAATCCATTTGTCAGGCCAAGACAGTGGTTTCATGGCCAATGTTCAGAAACTCTGTTTTAGAACACTCCTGTGTACATCCTGAAAGGTCAGCATTTTAAACGTAAATAACCTTTAAATGACAAGACACATATTTAAACTAGATATTTAAATTAAATTTGGTTACAGTTGTTATCCTTTATCCAAATTTTGAAGGACTGATGCTAGAATTTGAAACAATCTCCCCTGCTTGAAATATAAAAAATTCTAAGTTAACTGTTGAAATAAAATTAATCTTACTTTAAAAACAAGAGAATTTGGAAAACTGAACTGTGGATGAACAAGACTGAAAAAATTTCTATCCTCTAAATGCATTCTGGCTACAAGAATGTTTAATGGAAAAGGCATTTATTAAATCAACCCAACTGCCTTGAGCTGATGTTTCAGGTAGCTGATGAACAGTTTTAAAAGCTGGGTTGACATTAAAAAAGAGAGATTAATATTTTATTAAAACTATCCTAGCTTGATCAACCTTTGCAGATGTTCAAATCTGTTTCAGAAAGAAAAATGATTATGTTTCCGACAGCAGCGCAAAACAAAATTTCAAAGGTCACCAAGCAATCCAAACGCACACACTAAAATCCCTTAAAAGGCAGATGCTACACTCTTGTTCACTGTGCCAAAATTACTAACACAATACCTACAATTTAAATTTCCTGAAGATAAACATCAGGTGAGGCTAGGAAATCTTTCCATCTTTCTGTGGAGAAACTCAAAGTACAAGAGTATTCATATGCTTTCTCCATGCCACCCCCCCACCTCCCTACCTCTCAATACGAAGTTGATTCAATAGTAACTGTACTCAAAAGACAGCTTCTAGGAGTCTGTGTCACCACCAGATATTACGCTTTTTTTTTTTTTTTTAAAAGAGGTCATTCCACATATCGGAAGTACTATGTTATTATGTATTGGGTATCTTCTCTGTTTATTTTCTAAACCCTCACTGCCTTACCTGCCTTGTTTCAATCTTCACACTATTTCTTTCAACCTAGATTTCCTAAAAAAGGAGGAGGGTACAACTTGGCAAAGTTCAGAGAAGATGAGAGTGCAAGTATAGGAAGTAGCATTTATGAACAGGTGGCCTTGCTCACCTGGTCTAGGTCCCAGGAGATTTTTAAGGTCAGCCCCATCCATCTGACCTGATTTCCTGGCCTTTGCATTATGCTCCTTTCCTGGCTCCCAGACCTTCAAAGATTTCTTACCATTAGATCATTATCCAAACCATTGGGTATGGATTTAAAATTTGGTTGACCATTGGGTGGGTCAGGGTTCCAACTCTAGGATCTCGAGGTTATGGCTCGGTCATCACATGACTTCCCTTCTGCCTCCTTCTTTGTTCATTCCCTTGTCTCATTGTGTATGTGCCTGTCTCCCAAATCCCGGGCCTATTCACTGTCCCATTCTCACCACCAGCATATGCTTGGCACATATTTAAGACTCAAAAGGGTAACTGAATAAAATATAAATGCATTTTTAAGAATACCCATGTCTTCTGCAAAGCCCACCTGAACTGACTTAATAATTTTCTTTCCTGATTTAAGAGACAACAAAAGTGACCCAAAGTTCAAGGTTGTATTTGATGACTTTCACTGCTATCTTTCACCCCTGGCCCCAGTTGTCTGCTCTGAGGTACATCTTGATCATCAAGGAAGGGACTACACATGGGAAGTTTTCCTATCTTCTTCTTTGGTCTGTAGTATTTTAAATAACATTGGATTTATCCATTCCTTCAAGTTTGGGCAGAATTCCCCATAATAAGCAGTCTAGGCCTGCTGCTACTATAGTGCATAGCTTTTTGGTTACTTTTCCCTTTTTTTTTTTTTTATGGCTACTGATCTGTTTAGATTTTCATCTCTTATACAGTCAGTTTTGCAATTTATATTTTCCTTGGGAATCATAAGTTTCATCCATGTTTTTAGAGCTTTTTGTACATATTGGAACCAAGTGGTTACTTATGATTTTTTGAACTTCCCAAGTGGAAAACTGGATGTTTAAGTAACCTGCTGTTTTCTTCAAGAAAAAATGATCAGGATTAAGAAAAAAGAAAGAATAACATTAGTTAGAAAGGGAAAAAAAAGAGTAACAGCAATGTTTTAGACTAGTACTTTTAGTATAACTTCCCAGAATTGCTGGGGATCAATATGAAATCAATCTCCAAATTCCGTATACCTAACTTATTCAGTGAATGTAGCAAATATGAAGTAGGGCTCTTCTGATTTAAGGTATATTAAAAACACCTAATATATTTCATAAGTACAAGCTTGTTAATGTCATTGTTCAAGTGTTCATTATCAAAGTTAATATAAGAATATTCTCACTTAAAAGCAGACTTGTTAGCCTCTAGATCCACAAAATGTAGGGTATTTAGATAGTGTGCCTTAAGAAACAGTATTTCTGAGCTTGTAAAGTCTTCCAACCTTCCAGTTTATACATGATAAAAGAGGCCAAGAGAAGTTAAGTGACTGCCAACACCTGGGCCTCTCAAATAGCCAGATATAGACAAGAGCCCACCACAACCAAGTACTGCTTTGTCCCAACAGACCATATACCACTCTTAATTATGGCAAATATTTAAATTTGATCATGTGTAATACTTATGAAGTGGGGAAAATTTTCTCATTTTCCTCCTGAAAGATTTGGAAACGCAAGAGAGGGGATGGCTATCTGTTGGATAGTATTTGGTTGACACCGGACCGAAGAGGAGCTGAACGAAATAATCACTTGATCTCTAGCCTTTTAATGATCCTTTCTTCAATGGAACTAAAAAACCAATGAAACTGCATCCACAGATAAAACTGATGTTACATTTTAAAAGACAATCCAGATCTTCATTTGTTTTTAAGTTGTCAGGCTTGCCTTTAGAGGACATTTTTAAAAAGGAATCACATATGTAAAGAACACTGTGAAAGTTTAATTTCTGGGGCCTTTTAATTACCGTCTCCTCTAAATGCCCAAAATATCCAAAGCAATTAAGTACTGATTACACAATTTCTTTTTTTAAAATAAAGGCGTGATTTTGAGTCAGAGAACAAAACACATCTGAAACTAGTTAACATATACTTAAGAATCATAGCACGGCATGAGGACTGCCAAGAAGTTTGAGGTTTTCTTTTTTTTTCTTAAAAGACTTTAAATTTAAGAAATACAGTTATTTCCCAGAGAAATTATGCAAAATTCCAGTTCATAACATCTGAAAATGAAAAGAAAAATAATATTCTGACATGGTCTCTTATCTATGAATTTGTCAAAACGTTTCTAAAATGCTAGGTTAAAATACCTCGTACAAAAAGAAACTTTTTAACACCTGTTACATTTTTACTAAATTGGGGAAGGGCAAAAAATACACATCAATACAAGTGAAAACTACAGTATATCTTTTCTACTCCAGTATCTTGTTTTTCTGTTTTTTTTCCCCCCAAAACACTGTCTCATTCAATAATTGGTGCTATGACCTTTGCATCCCATATTTTTATATTCTCTAAGAGTAAGTTTCACAGCCTTTCCAATTTAAGAAGTTAGCAGGGTTTTGGTAATAGATGTTACTATGCTATGCAAACCATCGCAAAGGTACACCGAACAGATATGCATTTAATGGGGAGAGCGATAACACAGATGAATGAAATCTTTAGAGAACCTAAAAATTTCATTACAGCCATTAGTTTTAACCTCTTCCCCCAAAGCCTCTTATCAAAGCCACTAATAAGGAATACAACTGACTGCTCTGACCTTGTCCTTTGCTTATGTCTTTAGGGGACAATACTTGTGAAAATTGAAGTGCCCTAAAGATAGGAAACAAATGGGAGGTCACAAGCCAGGACAGTGCAAAGTGAGGCAGGGTAGGCTGGCCCCTGCTGACTGGTGGCTGTGGAGACAGAGGACATGAACATGGACAACAAAAGCAAAACTCTTCCATATTTTATACTGCATCGCTCTAAATTCTTTTGGTTTAATGCCACAAAAGAAGGGACAAATCAGCATGGTAGAGTAAAAAGAATTCAGGGCAAGTTGTTGGGAGGGGGAGGGCAATAACTGTGATGAAAGGTCTGGGGCAAGTTTCCACTAAACAGAACAGGGAGACTGGATGGTCACAGAGCCCTTTCTAACTCCAAAATTCTGTGGAATGGATGAATGTTAGCCTTTGTCCGCCCCAGCTCTTTGAGGTGTAGTCACTGATGTTAAGACCCTATTGTCCCTGAACGAATCTCAATGGAGGGAGGCATATTAGCAGCTCTGAGACATAAAAGTGATCTCTACACACTGACACACACACACACAGGACCAAGGAACCAATCCAACAATAACAGTAACAGATTTGACCCCTGATGCCTTTTGGTTATGGGGAATAAAGCTCCAACCTGTAGCTAATTTTCTGTGGGGTGAGATATTTGATTTTTTCTGTCCTGTACTCTGCCCTGTCTGGCACTGCCACCTTACTCTCACAATGTGATTCTGGTGGGCGGTCCTCCCGCCCCCCTACCACTGGCCACAGGAGTGGACACTTGACCCAGAATAACTGATCAGAGCCCTTTCTAAGATTCATTAGGAGGCCAACCAGAAGCACCACTGTTCCCTGGGATTAGAAACTCTCAAGAGTAAACAAATTAGCAACTGCCAGGGATCATCTTTGTTGTCTAAGAATGAAGCCAACAGGGCAAAAAAGAACACAAAAGGGAAAAAAGAGGAGAACTGATGACACTGTTTTGTCTTCTGGATTCTAGACACACCATAAGCAAACTTCTCCTTTGGACTTCACGGGTATATCTCTGAACTAGTAAATTCTCCTTTTTTGTGTGTGCATATAATCTAGTTAGACTGGATTTCTGTCACTTACAACCAAAAGTTTTAATTTATCATCAGTGGTCAGGAAAGCAGATATTGGCAGATGTGAGTTATCTAACCAGAGCAATGGTGACGGAAGAGCTGTGGGCCTGAAGCAGGAAGACTACCGTCGTTAAGTGGACAGGGTAACCTGTCTTCAAAGTTCCAAAGAACCTGTCTTTCAGCAGCATACACATGTCTGTGGCTCTTTTCTCTTGGTCCCAGGGAGAAGCGTGCACAAGCATATTCAATAAGGCAAGCAAGTAAAGATGGTCCCTCACCTTGACAACTTCTTCAGGAAGGGGAGAACAGGCCCCAGATTCTCCACATCCTGCCCCCAATATAATGTTCCTGTTACCCTGAAAACTGCATCTAAGTTTTAACCTTTAGTTAGGAATTTAAATAGTTGATACCTTCTGAAATACCCAACCATCTCAGTTCCCTTTAGCCTATATAACCATATGTTTTATTTCTAGTCTCTTACCCTCTACTGCTAACATCTGCATGTAAACACAATCCTAGTATTCTAAATCTCATCTATTCCCACTGCCTATTCTTCACCTAAAGTCATAATCCCCCGTTTGTCACATCATAATCACTTCCCCAGAGCACTGCTGCTTCAGGTGGGGAATAAAGCAGCAGGAGTAGATGAACTCTTAGAAACAAAGATCCTAATTTCTTACAGCAAGGGACATCCTTCACTAAGCCTATTTGGCTTTACAGATTACACCCTCCTGGAGTCCCACAGAGTAATACATGAACGCTAGAAAAGCACCCATGTAAAATATGCTGGTTTGTCATAAGGCAAGACCAAACATGGTAGGGTGAGGAAGGGATGAAGCAAATGTCTCTCAGGTGTCACTCAAAATAATTGTTAGCGTCTACTAACAGGGCAACATTCACTGGAAAGAATAAAATAACTGCAGAGCTATCCTTATCAAGCCAAACTTAACAAGAATTTGCACCAGACAGTGGCTGTGGAAGTCACTAATGAAAGTCCCTCCGACCTGGAGATATGCCAACCCATGGAGGATGAATGGTTCGTCTTCAGTCTTTGGTACAAGCTCTTTCATATCTTCCCTAACAGTGCAAACGGTCTTGTCATCTTCTGGCAGTAACTATTTTCCTTTCCTCCCTTGCCTTTTGTCCAAAGCTCTCCCCTCACCCCCTCAAAAAAGAGAGACAGACAGAGAGACAGAGAGAGGATATAAAAAAACGTGGTTTCATTAATTACTTGAGAGATACAAATTAAAACATCTTCCATCAGTAGACATAATACATTTTCTATTTCACTGATGTTAGAAAAGGAACAAACTCTTAGCAGAGGGGATAAGGATGGTCACAAGTGACACCGGTCAATTTAAAGTTTAAGAAGGGTTCTTTGTGCTTCCAAGCCTAAAAGTCGGCAGTAGGCTCTTCACATTTTCTGAGACTTTAAATGCCGATCAATAAATATTCATTCTAAATTAACCATCCTTGGAAAGAACTGACCTCTACTTATCTGAAATTTTCCTGGAAGGCTCCATGTTTGACTTAAGATTTTTTTTTTTTAACCCCTAATGGTACCTGCCCATAGCAAGTACTAAAGGTATCTGTCTGCTGCACCAAAAGAAAGAGTGGTTAGCTTAGTGGTAAGACAGCCAAGCTAATGAGCTCAACTAGCTGTCCAAGAAGCACATGGAAGCAGGAAGGGGCCACTGAGAGAGAACAGATGAGGAAGTAAAATTCTATCACCACTTCAGGAAAAGTAGCTTATGAGCCAGTAGCATTTTCTTCATATGTAAAGGGTAGCTATTGATTTTTAATATAATCTGTACCTTTCTTTCAAAAATTTCATAGGAGAAGCAGGATAACAGCCTTGAATGTATTTATTTTCACTATCAAGACAATCAAGTGAGATGCACTAGATGAAACTGCATTCTTACTGGGACGGACAAGGCAATAGTGTGTGTGACTGAGCAGCCGGACGGCGGGAGTGTCTGTCATCATCCTCGTAGTAATTAGTGTATAGTTCCTGGCATGCAGAGAACATACGCGACAAAAGTTAACTGAAAAGAATGAATGAATAATGAATCAAAGAATTACAAGAGCTCTGAGAAAATTACTAGAAATTACCTGTACTCATTTGTTTGTAACTTGTCTCCCTACTAGACCATAACGCTACAAAAGCAGGGACTTTATCTGACTTACGTCTAATGCCTAAAATAGTACCTGACTCAGTAACTTATTTTTCAAACTAATATGTGAATAAAATATATTTTTGAGTTGGAGAAACTAAAGCCATTTATTCAACGTTGACTCCTCTTAATACAATATACATTTTGAGAAGTACAAAATGGATAAATTTACAGGATAGGATAAATCCATGAGTACACCCAAATCTTCAATGAAAAGGGCTCTTTCTTTCCAATAGTGCCTGGTTAAATCTTGTGCCATAGCAACTGTTCAGGACATGGTTATAAATCAAGAAAATTTAAGAAGTTATTAGGGTTAAGATAAAAGTGATTTATTTTTATTTTTCTCTTTTATTTGCCCTCTCTGTTTTACAGAGGTCAGATAAAATATGTATTTTATAAAATGACATATCGAGCACAATGGGTGGAAATTTTTAAATGAGATAAAAAATTTCAGGAAGTCATAATTCTTAAGAAGGGGTAATATATAAACAATAAGAATCCTCGTCTTTTGAAAGCAGTCCAGATTTGAAGGAGGGAGGGAGGGAGGGAAGGAGAGAGAGAGAGACACGGAGGGAAAGAGATTGATTTTACCTTCATTTATTAAAAAAAATCAAAGCAAAACAAACATGTTTGCAATGCCTCTGCAACAAAATTCACGGTGTACACATGTAAACAAGAAAACATAAAATACGTTTAGTGGTCTATTTATATACCAATATTTTTGATGATCTATCTAAATTTACCTGGTACAGTACTTTAGATATGATTAATCATTGTGAAGGGGTATTTACAAGGTAAAAGAACAACCCCATAACAATACTCCATACAAAGCTTTGAATTTTCATGTTTTAACCATAAATAAACATGTATTAATTCAGTGTTGCATTAAAACGCTTAAAGTGCATAGAATAACAACTTCTTCATATGCTGATGAGGAAATGCTTCAAAACAGGACTGAGGTTACATGAAGCCAGCTAAAACACCAGTTAAGTATCATCTTTAGTATGCTTCAATAAAAGAATTACCTCTAGATCTTAGAGCACAGAAGAATAGATGGGATTCCTCCATATTAAGTCCCCTTTCTGAACACGTATGCAAGTGGCAATGACTCCCTGGCGTGTTTCTGCACTGCCTTTGTCAGCCATGGCCAATCCAGTCTAGTGCACTCAGTTCCCGGAATCAAGGAAGTCAAGGACCTGGGACTAAGTTTAAGCCATGAGTAAGCCCTTTGCTTTTCCTCCCCGGTGGGGTCTTCTAGTCCTCAGGAAGGAAGCAGAGAAAAGCTAGTCGAAGCAAAGAAGTGGTGTCAAGGGCCTGACTACTCTTAAGCAGATGGTGCCAAGAGAGTAATACCAAGCAGTCTTGAAAATACGACTGCTCAGTTGGTGGCTTCAAACAATAGACTTGGCCGTGCCGTATTGGCCACTGAGTGATCAATATGATCAGATACTTCATAATATTATCGGAACTCCATAGTTCTACACCATATCTCGTGGTGCATCATAGGTCATCCATTCCAACTGGTTCTGAGTCATTATACACTCTTGTTCTTTATCAGATTTTAAAAAGTGATTTCTATCTAATTCACCCTCTTTCCATATGCTGAACATCTCAGTTGTTCTTCTTATATTAAAAAAACATTTTATGGCTGAATAATATTCCATTGTATATATGTGCCACATCTTCTTGTGGCACATATATACAATGGAATATTACTCAGCCATAAAAAGGAACGAAACTGAGTTATTTGTAGTGAGGTGGATGGACCTAGAGACTGTCACACAGAGTGAAGTAAGTCAGAAAGAGAAAAACAAATACTATATGCTAACACATATATATGGAATCTAAAAAAAAAAAAAAGGTCCTGAAGAACCTAGGGGCAAGATGGGAATAAAGATGCAGACCTACGAGAGAATAGACTTGAGGATATGGGGAGGGGAAAGGGTAAGCTGGGACAAAGTGAGAGAGTGGCATGGACATATATACACTACCAAACGTAAAATAGATAGCTAGTGGGAAGCAGCTGCATAGCACAGGGAGATCAGCTCGGTGCTTTGTGACCACCTAGAGGGATGGGATAGGGAGAGTGGGTGGGAGGGAGACGCAAGAGGGAAGAGTTATGGGGATATATGTATATGTATAACTGGTTCACTTTGTTATAAAGCAGAAACTAACACACCATTATAAAGCAATTATACTCCAATAAAGATGTTAAGAAAAACAAAAACTTGCTGCTTTTGCATAGCAAAATTTAATTCAGTAATCTGAGGCCACTTTCCTAATTTACCAGCTTTCTCTAACTCTCGCTGGAGAATATTTATGGTATACCCTATCTTAAAATTATCAACAATCTTATAACACATTCAACTCCATTCTCCAGGTCACTAATAAAAATATGGAATATTAAGAGTTAAAACAGACTTCTTGCAGAACTGTATTCAACATCCTTCCTCAACTTGACATAAGACCATTCATTTGACTTTCCTTGGCTAAGTCTTGTCCATTTTGGAGCAAAAATTATGTAATCCAATATTGTCTGATGTTTTTAAACTAAAAAAAAATACACTATGCAAACTCTTAAACATCTACATAAAACAGATGTGTACAATAATACGATCTGTATAGAACCTTGACAAATTACCACATTTAAAATGGAGAAGAGGAATTAATTCCTTGTAGAGTGCTTTATGGTTGCTGTGATCAGTTATCACATGAACGCCTTTTGAGGCTTAATTTCTAATGTGTAAGAGATGTTGAAAGAAATAACAATCTGTAATAAGATTCCACACTGGCACACAAACACATGCATACATGTGAGATTTTAAAAAGTCATACTAAATCTATGATGACAATTCATGTTTGGCATAAAAATAATAAAAGCTCAGTATTTCATTTTCAAGTAAAAGTACTAGCCGATTCCATACACGAGACAAAAATACCTAACATGAATTTTTCTAACAATTCTTTTTAATATATAAAGTATTTTATGGACAATATTTCTTTTGTTTCTTTCTCTTGGAAGGCCTAGATTATGGCTAATATCTCATGACACCAAAAGTAATACTGCAACAGATATTAAAGCATTTTTTCAGCCACTTATTCTATAAAATATTAATTGCAAGCCTGTGCATGTGTTGTATATACAGGGGATTACGTAACTGAGTTCCTGCTCAGTTCTAAATCAATAAAAGATAACATGCACAGCATCCATCATCGTTTTCTCTTCCTTTAGTACATAATAACTGCAAGTGGAAGATTTTTAAAAATATACATTTAAGCACTCGTGGAGATAACATATGCTGAAGAGGACGTAAGCAATACTTACCTAGGAAGGACAGGTTTTTCTCCAGAAGCAAGTCCCTGAGCAGAACTTCATGCTCATGACCAATGGCACTGGGAAGTGTTAGTTAAGGAGGGTAACATAGGTAGAATTAAAGCACGCTAATACCAGGGCTATACTTTGAGATGAAATGACCAATGGAGGTAATTACAGCAAGTACCTCCTCATACAGCCCACATCTCTGAGGAGTGAGATTTCTTTACAAATCCCCTCATTTAAGTGATTCGATAGACTTTTTTCTATAATGTTTAAATGGATTTTGGCAAATAAAGATTTGTAAATGGATGTGTACTTTATCTTCTTTTGAAAAGAAATTCATTTTAAACATCCTTTATGCTATGTTAAAAATCCCTCAGTTCAATTTAGGACCATTTATTAAGCACTTACAAGGTGCAGCAAAGAATACCAACCAGCCTTTGCCCTAAAAGAGTTTCCAGTCTTACAGAGTTCCATAAATCTTTTGTGAATTCACACTTGTCACAAAGCCAGCATTTAGCAGCTCCTATTTCACTTCTAGACTATGACTGGTGATCTTCTGTGACTTGGGAAGTCAAACAACTGACTTGTTGAGAATTATATGCACTCTGGAGGAAAGACATCCTAGTAAAGGGCTGTGGATCAGGGTGTGGGTACAGAGGCTGTTTCAAGTCTTTTTCTCGTGTGTGCAAGTTTTCACATATTATATAATGCATATAAATACATACACACTCACACATGAATGTTTTGAGTGCTGGGACTTCCCTGGCAATCCAGTGGTTTAGACTCCGTGCTTCCACTGCAGGCGGCACAGGTTCGACCCCTGGTAGAGGAACTAAGATCCCGCATGGCAGGCGGCCAAAAAAAAAAAAAGTTTTGAGTGCTACTATGAGGCAGGCACTGTATTAAGTGCTTTATGTATTATATTTCATCCTCACAGTTATTATTATTCTTATCTTACAGATGAGAAAACCGAGGCTTAGAAAGAAATCTGCACAAGGTCATATGGCTAATATGTGGCAGAGCAGAGGATCAGTATAAAATCTCTGCAAAGCCTGTGTCTGTGACCTCTGTATGCCTTCTTTAAAAAATATTAAAATTGATTATGTAAAGATAATTGATATTAGTTAATATTTCTTAAATACCATATACTAAGCCTTTGTGCTAAACACTTTGGTGTATCATCTTATTTAATCTTCACAACAATCACATTAGCAGGTACCATTACTAGTCCCATTTTTACAGTTAACGAAAGCAAGGTTCAGGAAGGCTGAAGAACCTGCTGACAGTCTCATGGCCAGTAAGTAATGAAGTCAGGGAAGAAACTTGGAATTCTGGTCTGTTTTCCAAAAGGATGAGATTGTACAAAGTGTGAAAAGGAGTGTTATCCTATTCTGGTACTTTAATTCTGTCAAAAGCATTTGGTAACATAGGCAGACCTTGCAGGTATTGTGGATTCAGTTCCAGAATAAAAAAAATATCGCAGTAAAGCAAGTTACATGAATTTTTTGGTTTCCCAGTGCATATAAAAGTTATTTTTACACTATAATGTAGTCTATGAAGTGCCCAAAAGCATTATGTCCAAAAAAATGCACATACCTTAATTAAAAAATACTTTATTGCTAAAAAATGTTAACCATCATCTGAGCCCTCAGCGAGTCCTAATCTTTTTGCTACTGTAACATCACAGATGACGGTAACAAATATAATAATAATGAAAAGGTTTAAAATACTGTAAGAATTACCAAAAGGTGACGCAGAGACAGGAAGTGAGCAAATGCTATGGGGAAAATGAATCCAACAGACTTGCTCGATGCTGGGTTGCCACAAACCTTCAATTTGTAAAAGGCATAATATCTGCGCAGCGCAATAAAGTGAAGCACAATAAAATGAGGTGTGCCTGTAATTATCTAATTCTCCATCTCACTGATGCCAACCTGGTCCTATCACTCCTTGGCTTACCAGAGACTCTTTAATTCTGATCATGCACTGCGAGAGTCCAATTTAAATGAAATAAAGCTTATATATTATTTGTAAAATTAAAAATTCTTAGAGAATTAGTCTGCTCTTTATCAACACATACAGGTGAATATCACTTAAATCTTAGAATTCAAGAGGTGAGACCACTCGTATCCACTGTCAAAACAAGCCCCAAGTCATTATCATTGTCTTTTTCCTTCTGCTGTCCCCTCCTCCCCATGCATAGGACTGCTCTTACTTCTCACTGAAAACAAAATAAAGAAAACAAATTCTGAAATCACAAAATTTCACACACTTGCAGAGTCCATTGAAGATATCTGATGAATACCTCTCAATGGTTTCTCATTACTAGGGGCATCCCACATTTGAGAACTAAATTATTTACTTCTATTCCACATAAATGTGCTCTCACTTTTATTGTTGTAAATTATTTACATCTAAAATGTTGAATCATGAAACCAAGGTTACTGATGGTACAGAAATGAAACCCACAGCACTCCAAGCTTCCTGTACCCTTGTCTTTCCTTGCTCCTCTGTTTAGGTCTTTGTCTAATAGCTTGTCCTGAGGTCACACTTTGGAAAGTTGAGGCGGCCGGTTTCTCACGCCTTTTGTGTCCGTGAATATAACCTGTGGCAGGAAAGGTGAGTGGGCGTGGCTATGTAGGAAGAATTACAGTAGACACCAAAAGAAAAAGAAAGCACAATGACAATTTATATACTCTTTGCTACTGTGCTTTTTTGGCGTCTTATTAACAAATGACCAATTTACTTTATTCTACTTAAACAAATGTCTACATGTAACATTTTCATAATGGAGTAAAAAGGTTTTGCACCTATTCTATTTATTAAGTGTGTGCTTTCTAATGAAATGATGCAATTTACCGAGTAAGCAATGTAAACGTTACCAAATTATCAGAACAACATACAAATAGCATTTCCACTCACATGAAAATTCAATAATTTTTACTCAGTGTGAAATAAAATAATTCCTGTTGATCAGCCTCAGAAACATCTATGCAAGTGTATTTACATTATATTAAACCGCTACTATCTCAGTGCAAAGATAAAATCAATTCTCTATGAACATCCCAGCCTGTTTTATTTTGCACGGTAAAAGCAATCACTAATTTGAAACTTTGGAAAGATATACTTCTTGATTATGCTTTGTTTGATATAAACATATATAAAATACAAGGTCTAGAAAATAAAGCTTATAAAAACAGTAATTTTATTGGCAATAGGCATAATGGAACTGTGAAATTATAATCTAGTCAGTGAATACAATTTACAGACATACATCATTATCTTTATCAACTGAAATCATGTACTACTTTAAATTCTACTGGCAATAACACAGCCAAAAAAGGAAAGTGAATGATGGCAAAAATGCAAGGAAAATACTCCAAACAGAATTTATAATGCTTCATAAGCAGAAACACTTAGACTTTCTCTATAATAATACCTATTATTGATGTATGGCAGTGACCATGGGGCAAAACTTGTAAATAACCTCACAAGCCATTTTCTTCCCCAGCAATACAGCAATCTGGTTTCCCGTAAGCATCTCAACTATTACTGCAAAACAGCCTCCTGGCATTTGCAAAGCAGTTGACTTCATACGTTAGTCCATGCATATATAATTAGATAGTTATATTTAAAATCAATAAACAATCCTTCAAAAGACATTATGCTTTTAAAACCTTAACTTTAAATTGATTTTTAACTATTTTATGTGCTTCAAAATTAACATGTAATTCCACCCCAGATACTCTGAGATGGTGTTAGTTGTTATATGAATGTGCTAAACTTTATCACTGTAGCAATGTGAGGTTGGCATTCTGACAGTTTCTAACACTATCATTAATTTTACACTGAAAATAGAAGTATAGTTTCACTTTGGTCTAATAAAGAGGCAAGCTTATGACAATGCTGTGATTTTTATTAATTTAAGTTAGATTGGAAGAAGAAATATACAAAGGGCTATAATATATTAATATTATATATTAACCAATATAATAGATTGTTAGATTGGAAGAATAAATATACCAAGGGCTGTAACATAGATACTGAATATTCTTACAAGAGGACTCTGTTAAAAGATTATTTTTCAAAGGTTAACTTTATGAAAAGAAGAAAAGGAATCTTTTTTTTTACAAAAATTTCATTGACTCCTAACAAAATGCCTCCTTACTGGTAATCACCAGTCACAACTGGTCGCAATGCCACCCAAAACCCAGGAAGGGCATGTTATATTATTAAGAAATATGAGACTCATGGACTCAGATAGATATGATTCCCATTAAAAAATTGCTAATTATTTACCTTTTGAATAAACTTTTTGAGCCAAGGACTGTCAATATCCTTAGTGTTGCCACAACACTACTAAAGGTATTGATTAAAAATGTCCTCCTTCACCAAGTCTAGTTGCTGTCCACTCAAATCCTGTTTGAAGAAGCAAGCATTAACTCTAGTAATCTCAATATCTTTAATGAAGAATGACTGGACATCTGTTCTCATAGCCTTAAATTCAGTCCAGAGGGAAAAATTAGCTTGGTTTTCTCTAAAAATGTTTATTAGGAACCCAAGCAATAGCTCAGATTGTAATCAACATTTAAGCAATAAGAATCTACTGCCCTTTAAAACGTGATAGTCTCTGGTGGCATTTTAATCACATCATCCTTTAACTCCAGGCTCCAAATTTATTCTCAACTAAATTTGGTTCATTTTAAATAGAAATGTGTTATATTTGAAAAAATGTTCACTGGAATGGTTAGACATCCAAGACAATGTGTTACTCGCCTCATGACTCTGTACCTTTAAACTCACTGAAAACCAAGCAGTTTGAAATAAGCCTGTGACTGTGCAACTGCTGAACTGACATCTTCCCGGGGCCTATCTGATTTTTTTTCTTTTTAAGCTGTAGAAAAGAATGGTCTGCAGTGACCCTCCAGTTGATTGAATATAAAATAGAAGAGTATGATATGTGTTTTGTGAAGCAGAACTTTATGTCAGGTTAAAGCTAGACACATCTCCTCCACTGAGTCTAAGCTCGTCAATTGTGCACCTAAAATTTTATGGGAAAGGATACTGTTTGATGCAGTCCACCAGTGGTCCATAACAGCAGTCGTTCACGATGCACTGCAGACAAATAAGAGAAGGGGTCTGGGATGAGTGACTACAAAAACTGGTGCAGTTAAATAGTATCCTAAAAGCAGTCATTCCTTTTCCTAAAAAAAAAAAATTTAAAAAGCTATCAAAAGACTGTTCAGATTTAATCACAGAAAACAAAAATTGCATCCTTTTTATTCACTATAAAAGCAAGCTATTAAAAAGTGAAATGCTCTTCTTGCAAATATTGCATTGCCATTTATGGTGCACCCTGACCTCAGTGATAGTTTATGATGACAGTAATTAAATGAGGTTTAAAATCCTTTACTCTGCTAGGCAGATAACAGCATTGCCACTGAAAATAGACAGCTGTGATTAATACCTGATAGACCTGATTTGCTAGAACTCCATCTGGAATCTGAGAAGGGTCCCGTAGCATACTATTTATAACAGACTTGGAGGCTGCAGAAGAAAAGAGATGAACTGTTAGCAGACAGTCAACATACTTTTAATACAACATGAGAAGTGACATATACCTATAAATACACAAAGCATGAAAATGAAAACATTACTGATACTAATCATTTTTTTCCTTTTTTCAAATCTATGGGAAGCTTTTAATTAGACCATTTTGCCAAGTTTATAAGCCACATTGCCAGATTTGAAGATGACCTAATTTTTCCAAGGTAAATTAACAAGTACAGACCTAAAGCATATGTCTCTTTGCAGATAAATTAGCTTTGGAAAAGCCCACTTGGGGGAAAAAGAAAACCACAACAAAAACAATCAGAAAAGAAAATATTTACCTTTTGCAGGTAAGTATGTTATAATCAAGCATATGTACCTGGAAAGCTTAGTGAAGGCAGGTCAGATTCAAAGACTTCAATGACGTCAATAAAAAATAACTTTCAGCCGAGAAAGCATCTCTGAATTCTAAACCTTTCTGAAATAATTCTCATCAACTGCCACGAAATGTTATGTCCATTTCACAGATAAGGAAAGTAGGTAAAACTGACTGACAATAGAGCGAATCTTTTTTTTTTTTTTTCCGGTATGCGGGCCTCTCACTGCTGTGGCCTCTCCCGTCGCGGAGCACAGGCTCCGGATGCGCAGGCTCAGCGGCCATGGCTCACGGGCCCAGCCGCTCCGCGGCATGTAGGATCCTCCCGGACCGGGGCACGAACCCGTGTCCCCTGTATCGGCAGGCAGACTCTCAACCACTGCACCACCAGGGAAGCCCTGAGCAAATCTTAAATAAGGGAAAATAATACACACACACACACACACACACACATTTATATTTATATATGAATTTTTGTCCCAAAACGTCTCATCACACCCAGTTGCAAATTAAATTGACCTTATCCCGGGGAACTGCAACAGAAGGGACTATGGGAGGCATCTTCTGAGGGATGCTATATCAGATCACACCCTTTGAAAAGTGAGGCAAGAGATCCTGGCCTCACTGTTTACTGTGGGCATGCAGAAGCCATGGTGGCCAGAACTCCTCTTCCTCAGCATGGGAGGAAGGCAAGTCTCTAGATGGAAGCTAAGTCAGGTGTTGCTTAGGAACCAATTCCTTCAAGTCCTCCAGGGGACTCATTCCCATTTACCAAAATAGCTTAGGGTCTGGTCCCTACAAGCACAAACTAAAATGCATACTGGATAATTATCTAGTTAAACAGAATGAACACAGACCACAGACCTATGTCATTCAGGTTCTGAGAAAGTTTTTGGCTTAACATATTTTTTTAGATTATGATGTTCTTTATCAAGTTCAGTACCATAAGAACACTGACAGATATGATAAATGTTAGTAAATTCTGTGGAAGGAAATGACATCTTTCTCACTTAAGCATAGTATGGAGTGCACAAAAAAATGAAGCGCAATAATTTTAATTATTTCCTATTCTTAGTTCCATAACTGCATGTTTATAGCAATGTTATATAGTTCATAGCCATTTATAAATGTGTTTGCACTGCAAGTGGAGAGGCCATATTTGGAGTCTCAGAAAAGATCATCATCACTGGAGGAATCCTATCCAGCCCTATCCCTATACCCAGCTCTGCAACCTGGCAAATTATGGAACCTCTCAAATTCGGTGTCTTCCTCTGTAGAAAGTGATAATGTTATCTGACATGACTACCTTTAAGGGTTCTTACATGAGTCCCTAGAGAAAACAGCTACAACAGCTTTTTTGTTATTTATTTTGTTAAAGTTTAAGTAATAATAAGAAACAAATCAGGCTTAGGCATTTGCCTCATGTAAGCTTAAGTTAGACTCAATTATTTTGGAAAGACATTACCATGGATAAGTGGAACAAACATTGGAAATATGAAGTAGCAAACTGTCTTATTATAAAAGAATAGATTATTCCAACAATAGTGTTAAATAGATAGAAAAGTACCTGGTAAACTCACTCTGTTTTCCCAACTTAATTCTAAGGCCAGGCTAGTAGGAGGGGAACAAAGCAATCGCACATGCACTGGGTCACCTTCCCTGAGGGACTGCACTCTCTGGTCTGCCACTCAGTCACCGGATAGTAATGGCAGACACATTCCTTTGTGGTACCCATGATGCTATCAGTGTCTCAACGGAACAAAAGCACCTTCTCCACATGCACCTGGTTATTGCTAAGTTATTACACTGCTAACTCTCATACCCATGTGAGAAGATTACTAAATGACCAGACAGTATACCCAAAAGTGCTATTCTAGGGAAAATTACTGACCTCATACCAAACTATATGCAAACTCATTGCTAAAATCATAAAACAAAGGCCCTTTTTAAAAAAGAAGACGGACAATACCCTAGTACAGAAAAAAATTAGGTCATTTATTTTATGAGGGAAGAAAGGGAAATATTAAAGAAAAAAGAAACTGATGACATCATAATTTTCCTCACAATATACATTTTAGATACAGTGTGCTTACCAGAATTAAGAATCATTGCCAATAAACTTAAAAAAAATAGTTTGAATATATTGAATAGAACACTATTCAAATCAAAGGAAGCTTGCGAGAGGAAGTCAGTGATTTTAAATTGAATAGTAAAAACTATATATTGAGTCCGCGTTCATTTTAAACTCAAAAAAAGCTCTTTTCTCTTCTTGCAACCTGCCGTTTTTCAGAGCACGAGAGAAAAGTGCTAACACATAGGAACTGCAGGCCAAGGCTCCAGATGCAGGATGTGCCTGCCCTCCATGCCTGGGTCTTTGCACTCAGGCTTGAGGAGGTCTACATCTCAGATCAAGCCAGAGTGCAAGCATACATTTACACACATACTCTGAAGCTTAGGAAATGCCAAAGGGAGGAATAATAACATCAACCAGATAAGGAAAGGCAATTGGACAATCTTGGGACGGCTGGGGATAGGAACCCTCACGGAAGCCTATGCCTTTCACAGAAGCTGTCCCTAGGCCAGCCATGACATCTGTCCAATGTACATCAATCTATTTTGACCACAGGTAGACAGGAGTTTTGTTCTCCCTAACCTTTGCTAGAGGTAGTCATTCTGTTGATTTCACAATTTAACCCTGTCACTGCTTCAACTGCTGGGATTTCAACTATCTACCAAGCATGTGCAAAGCAAGAATGCATGAGTCACTTGAAGCAAGATGTACAAGAATAGGAGAGCTGGTATCTGTTAAAGCACGCTACACAGAAGACAGGCAAGAGGCGATGCCTGGACTAAGGCATAATGCCTAAATAAAGATCATGATCTTTTTATTGTGGAATATTTCTAACATAAAGAAGGCAGGAAGCTAATATAATAAATATCCATGTCCCACCATTCTGATTTAGCTTCTGGATTGGCAATTAAATTAACTTTGGATAGCCTAAGATTAATTTGTGTAAACTTTTAAATTTATCACTCTTGCTAGAGGTTGGTTTGTTTTACTAGTATTTTCAAGAAACCAAATTTGGGTTTTGCTTTCTCTCTACTGCTCCATTTCCTCAAGTTACATTGAATTTATCCTTTTGTGATATTGTTTCCTGCTTTCTTCTTTGAGTTTGCTACACTTATCCTTTTACTAATTTACTATGTTTATTAAATACATTTTTAAACTTTTAACATACTTTTTAAGGCTATAATTTTTCCTCTAAATTCTGCTTTAGCTACATGCCATCATTTTTGTTGTCATTTATAAATATTTTGTAGTTTACATTATGATTTAATCTTTGATTCATAAATTCTTTTAATCATTTTTTATATTTCCAATTTGATCAGATTGTGGTCAGTGTATGTGATGTTTATTTTAATTTGGAAGTATGTGCTTGACTTCCTTTGTGTTTTTATATGGAACGTATTTTTATAAATGTTTTATATGTCTTAAAAATCACTGAAGTTCCTATTGACGTACAGAGTTCAGGTATGTCTAGTATGTCAAGGTTTTTAATTGTATTATTCAAATCTTCTATATTCTTATTAATATTTTCCAAACTAGATATGAACTAATCTACTACTACTGTCAGTTTGTCAGTTTCTCCACATAATTCTATCAATGTTCGCTTTCTATATTAGGAGGCTATTTTGTTGGGTGTACAAACTCATTGTTTTACACATACTTCTTAGAAATTATGTCTTTTGGCATCAAGTCATAACCTTCTCAATCTCTTTTTTTGTGCTAAACATAACATTACCTAGTGGTAATACTGCTGCATCACTTTTCTTTTGGATAGTAGCTGCCTGATATATCTGGTATTCCATTTCTTTACTTTAAACTTCATTGTATCATTAAGTCTTAGGCCTGCCTCTTATTAATAACATTTAGCCAGATTTTCTAAAATCAAATTTGAAAATCTTTGCTTTTAAAAAAGTGAGTTTAATCCACTTGCAACTGAGACATCTGGACTTATCTCTACCCTCTTGTTTTCCATATTCTGGTAACCATTTCCTTCCCTTCTCCATTTCTCCTTTACTACCTCCTAGTTGATTAAATTTTCTTTATGCCCCCTTTCTCTCTTTATTCACTTGAATGTAATACACTTTGTATCTACTTCTTCAGTAGTCCTCTCAAAAAAATTTAAACAATATCTAATCTAATCATACCTCCTTTGTAATTCTGAGTATAAGTAATTTAGAATGCACTCACTCCAATCAGAAAGCCCCCATTCCTCATCAGCCTCCATGTTATTGTGCCTATTATTTCTGTTCAACCATCTTGTTTGTAAACACAATTTCCTAGTTAGTCTTTGTGATGGTTAATTTTATGTGTCAACTTGATCGGGCCACAGGGTGACACATTTGGTCAAACATTATTCTAGATGTTTGTAAGGGTGTTTCTGGATGAGATTCACATTTGAATTGGTAGACTGAGTAAAGCAGATTGCCTTCCCTAATGTGGTGGGCCTCATCCAATCAGCTGAAGGACTGACTAGAACAAAAAGACTGAGTAGAAGAGAATTCTTTCTGCCTAACTGCCTTTGACTTGGGACATTGGTATTTTCCTGCCTTTAGACTAGAACTAAAACACTGGTTCCTCCTGGGTCTCAAGCCTGCAGGCCTTTGGACTGGAACTAGGCCACTGGCATTGCCTCTCCTGTGTCTCCAGCTTGCTGACTAACTGTAGGTATTGGGACTTATTAGCCTCTATTATCATGTGAACCAATTTCTTATCATCAATCTCTCTCTCTCTCCACACACACACACACACACACACACACACACACACACACACGCGCGCGCATGCACACAGTCCTACTGGTTCTTTTTCTCTGGAGAATCTTCACTTATATAGTCTCTTTCCATTTTTAAAAACATTTTTTAAACATTCAATGCTTATTTAGATTTATCAACATGTTTGTCAATTTCCTTTTTCAGCATTGCTTCTTGAATTCCACATTCTACTTTTGGATTCAATATCCAAAAATTGGATATTGTTACTAAAGCACCTCATTTATTAGTTCTTTCAGCTGGGATCACTGAGTAGTAAATCATTTAGTTCTGCCTTGTCTGAAAATATCTCTACTTATTTCTCACTCTTGAATGATAATATAGCTGGGCACAGAATCACAGGCTAAGATTCAGCCCTTTGAAGATATGATTCCATTGTTTCTTGACATCTATTACAAATAAGAACTCTACTCTCAGTCTAATGGTAGTCCTTATATAGGTAATTTGTCTTTAATTTCTGGTTGCTTTTAGATTTTTCTTTGATATTCAATAGTTACATCACTGTTCACCTGGGTATGGCTCTTTTTATTTAGCCTGCTTGGAATTAGCTATGTTTCACGAGTCTAAGGATAAATGCCTTTAACCAGTTTGAAAGAAATGAGCCATTATAGCTTTGGTCTCCATTCTCTTTCTGGAACGCTTACATTAGACATCTTTTAGGTCTTATTTTATCTCCTACCCCCATAAAGTGTTTATATTTCCCTTCTCTTCATCTCTTGTGTTACACTAAAGTTACTTTCCTTAGATCCATCCTAGAATTCACTAACTTTTGTTCTAATCTAATTCTTCTAATTTTTATTGTTTAATCCAACACCTCACTCATCTAATGAGCTTTTAACCTCAATGACAATTATTTCATTTCTAAACGTTATTTTTGTATTTTTAAATGTGTTTTTCACACTATTTCCTATTCTTTCATTTATCCAGTTATAGTCTTCCGTTTTTTTTTTTTTTTTTTGCTGCTTCAGGTCTTCGTTGTGGTGTGCGGGCCTCTCTCTAGTTGCGGCACACGGGTCTTCTCTCTCTGGTTGAGGCGCACGAGCTCAGTTGTTGTGGCACGTGGGGCTCAGTTGCCCCGTGGCATGTGGGATCTTAGTTCCCCAATCAGGGATTGAACCCACATCCCTTTCATTGGAAGGAGGATTCCTTACCACTGGACTATCAGGGAAGTCCCTATAGTCTTTCTTTTTATTCAATCAGCTTATATATTAATTTTAGTTTATAAATGTCATCTTATAGATTAAATTTATAGTGACTTCATTTTCTCATCTCTAGTCCATAGTATACGATTTCTCTACCTATCTATCTACCTGCCTACCTACTTACCTATCTTCCCTATGGTGGTAGTTTCCTTACTTGCTTTGTAAATTTTTACTGTTAGCTTATTTTCAGAAAGAATTGTTTGACTTGTGCTGTGGAAATAACCATGACAAAGTAGTTTTATGTATACTTTTAAAGAGACTAGTTTTATTGTTAATTTCTTAGCTCAGGCTTCCTGCAGTAAGTAAGAATGCAAATCTGAACCTATACCCACAAATGGTGCTGACCTATTTCTAATTTCTCTCTCCTCTCCTAATACTCCACAACCCAAGTCCATATACAGTAAGCAAGCTTCCTTACATTTTCTCTAGGCACGTGGAGTTTCCTACTCCTTTTTTTCATGGTTTGGGCTATTTGTAGAAGCTCAATTCCAGCTCCTGGCTGCACATCTTTCCCTATGGGGTGTTAAAAATCCCAGCCCTGGCCTTTTATGTCTACATCTAAAGCTAAAAATTCTTATGGACCTACACAGTGTGAGCCCCTGTTCACCATTCTGAATATACATTCTGTCTCCATTTCTTGTAACTAGAGATTGAATTCCTTTGTTTGAACTTGATTATGTATTTTAAAAGATTTTTTGTTGTTGTTTATTTGGTCTATCATTTCTATGTCTTTGTCATGGAAACGTAGCCCATCCACAAAAACTCACTCTGTTATGTTGCTGAAGTTTTTGGAAACTCTTTAATAAGAAGTTCAAGGGAAAGCTTGTTTCTTTGTTAAATTTTTTTTTTGCAGTTAAAGTTATATAAATATATAAAGAAAAAAGTCCTCCCATGAAGTTGGAGCCCCAGACAATAGCGAGAGGGACAGGTGGCAAATATGCAGGTAGGTTGGAGAATGGAACCACCTAAATCACCCGTGAAGTCCTCTCTGCTGCATGGTGTCTGGCTAGGCCAGGGAAATGGGAGAATGGTCATTGGTGGCTAGGAAATAAATCGTTCCCCTGACCCCTCCAAAGGCTGCTACCATGTCAGAGGTCAAAGCACTGTGCTAATCAACAGGCTTAGGAAACAAAACAACTTGTTTCTGCGGGTTTGAGACTCAATTCCACGGGCTTCTCAAATACAGACCCATATTTTTTTTGGTGGAGGGGATTGGTGGCTTTAAACAGCAATTTCTTAACATGCTCATTATTTGGCAAGTTGGGCTGGACTCAATGGAGACAGCTTCTCTTTGTGTGGCGTTAACTGGAGTGGATTATCTGGGTGCTGGAGGATTCACTTTCTTGACCACTCACTCACAGGTCTGGCAAATCTGTGCTTGCTGTGAGGTCAGCTATAACTGTGGGAGAGGGGCCTCGGTTTCTCTCCATTTGGACCTCTCTGAGGTCTGCTTGAACTTTCCCTTGAATTGACGGGTAGGTTCTAAGAGCAAGCATCCCAAGGGAGCCAGGCAGAAGTTTACGGCTTCTTATGACCTAGCCTCAGATATCATACAACAAGACCATAATTCTTTTTTACATCTTCCTCGAAAGAGGAAAAACATGCCTTCTAAAGGAAAGGTAAACTTGCAAAGCTATGCACTATAATGCTTTCAAATGGAGAGGCGGCACGGAACAGTGGTTATGTGCTGAGTCTAGAATCAGATAGACCTGGTTTGAGGCCTGGCCCTTCCACCTGCTAGCTGTGTCATATCAACAAGTTAATTAATCTCTGTGACCTTCAGTTCCCTCATCAGTAAAAGAGCATTAACACTGGTGCTTATTTTGTAGGGTTGTTGTGAAGATGAAATAAAATAACACGCAAAAAGCACTAACATGCTGTTTGAGACCTGGGATGTTACAGTCGTTAGGCTGTTGCCTTGGCCGGTGTTAGATTACAGTGTGGCCTGCTTTCTGCCTCCCAAAATCACATCATCAAAATCATTTGTTACTTTCTATGGTCCAGAGGGTAAAAAAAGAAAAACTTCATGAGGTATAAATGAAGTCAGGAGCCTGCTCTTACCACGCACATGTTGCCACGGCCTTGGAGAGACAGCAGAAGAGAGTCTATTCAACAGGCAAAAGGCGTCAATGTCAGAATTTCCCTCTTTACACCCCTCCCCTGCCGCGCCCCCTTGTGGGATTCAGTGTGTGCAGTGCACAATCCGGAATCAAACCTGTTCTCTGGAAAGAACCTGGTAGAAGGCCTTTCTACCTCTGTGTGTGTTAAGCTTAATGTGTTGTCGCTGCATGAGGGGTTTGTATTTTAAGTCTTGCCTATAACCATAGAAGAGAGAGATTTTTTCCCCTCCAGCTAAGGGCATTTCAAGCATCAGCAATCAAGTAGCAACTCTGCCCAAATCATTAACATCACACCCACTTTTATAACTCTTCCTTTCCTTAGTGTAAGCTCAGATAAGCGGCCAGCTACTGCGGAAAGGAACGGAGGCAAACAAGCAGGTGAATCATCTTCACTCTTAAGGTCCCTGGAAGTCCTGCCTACTGCAAAGAGTGCCATCTGCCTAGGTTACACCTGGACTGAAACAAAGACAAGACCATATATACATGGGACCTCTAATCCGATGTCACAAATGGATTTAAGCATGATAAGTGAGCCAGCATGGGGCTGACTATACACTGGATAGCAGCAGTCAGGAGTGAAAACAAGAGGAAGTGAGGGATGGATGATACAGGGATGAAGATGAGACGGGTCATTTGGAAGGAAAATTCAAGTGCAGACAGCACAGTGTTGTTAGAACCTGGTTCTCCCTCCATTGAAAAAACAAAGAAAAAAAAAAAAACAAAAAACAATCCCTGCAGCTGAAAAGCTGGATGGGGAAGACAGCTGCTCCCAAAACACACCAGGAGTTCTGCTTCTTCACGCGGCTGCTCCAGAGGCTGAGCTCTAGAATGGCAAAGCCTAAAATGTAATCTAGAATTAATTTTTAAGCTAGAATTTAATCTCTTCTTCAAGTGCTGGTTTAAGGCTTTTGGATATCAAAGTCATGAAGGTCTCAAGTTACATCTCCATGGAGCTGGCCTGCCAGTGTCTTTTCTGGACAATTTCAATATTGCCAGTGGCCTACAGGAGCCTACTTTCTCTTACAGTTGGAACCACTCCTCTGGAGAATTCCAGGCAGCTCGCTAGCTCTCCTGTAGCACAGGAGTGATCTCTAAAGCTGTCTGATCCCATGTGACAATCTGAATAAGAAATATCTTTTAACATTAGGGAACCCTATAGGGACAAATTATAATTGTGCTCTCTAACTAGCACATAATTGTGTAAGAAATAACTTGAACTAGAGTCATCAAAAAAGTATTATATAAGGACAAGAGGAAGGTGTCTCCAAAGCATGAATAGTCACACTGATCAGATCCTTGTCTCAGGCAACTTGCAGCTCTACAGCCATCATACACCATCAACTCTTATTCAACGAACAAACATTCAACAGAAATTTATTCAGCACGTGGTTAATGCCAAGTACATATTTAATTCCACCCCAGACTCCATCGTCCAAATCTGGAATGTTCTTTTGAATCTTTCCGTTGGCCAAAACTTCAAAGCTCAGTTCAATTCTCACCTCCTCCAGTAAAGTTTTCCCTTAATTCTTCTTGTTCTCCTCTCCCTCATACTGTGGGGCGGAGTGAACTCATTGCTACCGATCATTTGGCACTTTACTAAATATTACTTTGTCACCTGTTGACAGAAGATTGATCAGGATGCTAAGACTTGAAACCATGATAGCCCAAAGAAAACAAAATCTGAAGGAAAAAAATAATGCTTAGCACAGTACGGAAAAAAGATATCATACTTCCTCAATGCTATCTTTACATATCTGAGGGTTTTTACATGGAGGATTAGCTAATCCTGTGGTCACATCAAGAAGATGAGAAATAATTCTTATAAGTTTATTACTGGTGCTGAAGCTACAAGGTTTCAGATTGCATTGTGGCCCTACGTTTGGTCTACGTCGATCTTTCTTCACCTCTTTTTAGTTCGTTTCATTATGGCCACCTCAGGACACTTTCAGACGTTTTTTTCTTAACTGCTCCCCAATGAAATTTTAATGCCGCAGATATACTTGGTATCTGGCTACGCCATATCACCATCTTTGAGAATGCATGGCTCACAAAGACAACTGAGGAACTGCTTGTGTCAGGATGCTTGACAAGCTGCCTAAAAGCAAAAATATTTCTCAGCTATCACCTCAAAGTCGCTCTGCACAAATAGCTACTCAATAAATTGCTGACCACATTATTAATGAACTACTCAAAATCCAATTCCCTACTGTTACAGCCATTTCTAGTATTAAAATGGATTTGACTTAATTTGAGCTTTTATTATTTCAGATGAGTAGGGTTTTTAAAAAACTGTTTTCAGAAAATGTAGACTAAGAGGCTATAGGACACAATGGGTCTTTAGATAAGTGCTGACAACATCTAATGCCATGTCTCCCAAAGAGAAGAGGGCTTAACACTGGCATAGGAGAAGTGACTTTACTAGGACACAAAATAATTGTTTGAACAGTTATACGTTATTTTAACAAGTACTTTCTATTTATGGCAAGAAAGCCCAGTTTGTTATTTAACGTGGTATTATAAATTTCCCTTTGAAAATATAATTAAATAAATGACATTAATTAAATTAATTAAAAAATATCAGGTAGATATAGCGTATTTATTATTAGTACGTGTGGTACACTATGTGGATATGGTAAAACTGTAAATGTACCCAAATTTCTAATTTCAAAAACACTATACAAAGTCAGTTGAGCATTCAGGAAGGTGGGGTTACTCAGCCTACCCTATAACAAGTGTCCACTTCTGAAAAGGAATAACAGTCAACATTTACTGAGCGTTTACTGTGTACCAGGCACAACTCTAAACCCTAATTCGATGAACTCTCAGTATGTACTCACAAGGTGGCTATCCTCATCTTAGATATGAAGAAACTGATGGGGAATTTACATAATTTGCCCAAGTCCCACTCCTAGTTAGTGGTGGAGCCATGATATGAACTTACTAGCCAGTTGGGCTCATAATTACCTGGCTATTCTCCAGCACTATTCCCATGGTACTCAAAAGTAATGTGAAATGTTCCAGATTGAGGCATCATATTTATAAGAATTGACCTCCAGATTGAGGCAACATATCTATAAGAATTGACCTCGTTTTCCTCCCTCCTAGATATCCCTCCAATTCAAATATTGGCAATTAAAGTTGCAAGACACTTAGTGCTCCAGGTAGAGCAAATATAGGGCCACATAATGAAGCTGAGCTCTTCTGTCTAAGCTGAGCTCTCCCGTCTTACTGGGGCCCTGCATGTCAGATGACATTGAGAGTTGAGTCACAGGTAAAGAGAAGACTCCAACTCAAGGTCAGGGGAGAAAGTTAATGGCAGCAGAGACCTACCAAAATTTGCTGAGGTGGCTAGAAAACCTGGCAAGATCACAAGTGTCTTA
>NC_139142.1:79895715-79902985 GCF_964270905.1 Leucopleurus acutus | reverse complement strand
CCAGGAGGTGGAGTTTAATCTCCCTCAACTTGAGTGTGGGCTAGATTTAGTGACTTGCTTCTACAGAATACAGAGTGTGGAAGGGGGAAAATAGCAACTTTACAGTGGAGAAATCTGGCAACTACCACCTTAACCAAGAGACTTAGGTTACCATAACTAGTGACAAGTTATATTGGTATCATGTACCCGTGGATATGACATGATGATAAGGGAACTTCACCTCCGTGGTATTCTTTCTCCAAACCTATCCAGTCCTATCAGGAGAAAAACATCAGATGAACCCAAATGGAGAGACATACAGAATACCTGATCAACATTCCCCAAACCCATTATGGTCATCACAAACAAGGAAAGGCTAAATAACTGTCACATACTAGAGATTTAGGAGCATGATAACTAAATGTAATGTGGGACCTTGCATAGGATCTTGAACCAGAAAAAAAAGCCATTAACTAAAAAAAGTGGTAAAATTAAAATAAAGTCTGGAGTTTGATTAATAGTAATGTACCAATTACTTGACAATTATTTGTGTTTGTGTTGACAAACGTAAAACAGTAATATAAAATTACAACGTTAGGGGTAACTAAAACTGAGGGACAGGTACAGGGAGAACACAATGTACTATCTTTGCAGCTTTTCTATACATCTAAAAGTATCTCAATAAAATTTTTATTTAAAAAAGTAAAAGCTTTCCAGTGGACTTTCTGCCCCCAGAAATGACCTCATGAGAAATATAACCCTTCCATTACCACCAAAAACCCAACTCCCGTTGCTTTTGAAAGAGTGTCGGCTAAAAGAATTCCTGAAGTGTGAGGAGGTATAATTATGAATGATTATGGCAGAAAAAAAAGGTTTTAAATTTCCATAGCACATAGATAGATAGACCATCCATATGCTGTTTTGTTATTACAAGATAAAGTTAATTAGTAAGAGAATTCAAGAGATGGGAGTTCATCCTCCCATTCTATGCAGCTTTGATAAGACGATAATGAATTTCTCCTCATAAAGAACATCACAGAAAGTATTTCAAGAGGTTTCAGGATCTCCACATGATCAGAGAATTGGAATTTCAAGAGTACTTAAAGAAGATGAAGGGTAAATTAATTCCTTCCTATGTTTCAAGTAAGTATTGGAATATCACTGTCTATTACTACAAAAGTCACTATATTTGAGTGGTAATATGTGCCAAGCAGCATGCTACGTACTTTACAAAATCATCCTTAACCTGTATAACCTTGAAAGGCAGATGTTGTCATCCAGTTTTAAAGAAGAGCAAACCATGGCTCCCACAGAAGTTAATCAAGGTGACAGCTAGTATAGGATTAAACTGGGATTCCAACTCAACAAGTGGAAATATACACAAACTGTAACATAAAATTTAGGTAGAAAAGAGATAAACTTCTCTGACATTAAGAGAAGCTAAGCACTTGGGTAATATTCTAAACAATGCTATTAATTCACATTCATTAAATAATGGAAAGAAGATGACTCTGGAATCAAAAGGCCTAGGTCCCTTCCCTTGCTCACTGCTTTTGTTCATTCCTTTGGGCATTTAGACACACAGTGAGGGTAAGCAGAGGAGCAGGTAGGCCTGGATGATCTGGGTTCAAGCCCCAACTCTTGCCCTCTCTAGCTATAGACTAGGCTGGTCATTTATCCTGAGCACTGTTTATCATTTATAAAACTGTAAAATAACGTGTGCCTTATCTATGTCAAATAAAACATATCAAAACTTTTTTAAAGAATAAAGTTCCATTCCAATGCTTTAGGATTTACCTGCAAAATTCCGAAATTTCCTCTCAATCCTAGAGTTGAAATGCCCCATACTCCTGTGTTACTTACTCAACAAGTAAATGGTAGGTACATTATCAACAAAATATGTATTTCAAGTCAACAAATATTTATGAATGTGAGACCAGGGAACGGACCAAGACAAGGAAAACAGTCCACCAAAACTCATTCCTGTATAAGTTATATAAAATGTCTTAGGCTGAAGACAAAAATTAAAATTTGGAGGTTAGGTGGCTTAGTGAAGAAGATAAATCATTTCCAATCTACACAATTTAGTTTTAGCAAGAATAATTTGATAATCCCCATTAAAATACAAAGGTTAGCTCATATACAATGACATCACAGATTTGACTATGATCCCAAAGGTCAATGCATGGGCCCTAAATGAAGCAGAAGTTATCTGCCATCAACAAAGGAGATCTACTCAAAATGTTGCATTTTATGTCCTTGCAAGGCAAAAGGAAGTAGCTCATACTACTGTCTGTACATTTTTATCTGGTTAATGAATAACTACTATTCAGATTTTCCAAGAACACTGTTCATCAAGCTACTCAAGCAAAAATATTTACTCTAATAAGAGCTGCTTACAAAATGAAGCAGGGAAAAAAAAAAGAAAAGAACACCGTACAATTATCTCATTCTTAAATATATTAGCATTCTCTCATGAATTAGGAGAAAGTGGAATTCCTAAATTCTCAAACCGTGATGTAATATTGGTTTTATTGATTCTCTGCACAATTTGTGGGAGTACCCAATCATTATTTTGACAGTTTTATCATAAGGTAATAGACTTCCTTTTAGATAATTGCAGTTACCACATTCAATTTCAACCTTCCATAGGATTTTTTCCTAGATACAGCTTTACTGTCAGTCCTAGATCACATTATTTTCTTTTTATAGCTATACACACAAAGCATTTTAGGTGTTACACCTAATTATGTCAGCACAATAACAATTTAAAAGCTCATCATTAAGAAGTAAAGGTTAAGCACTTATATGTTAAAACTCCTTTTTATAAAGACATATAGTGCTATATGACATAAGTAAATGAATTACACAGGCACTTAAAAGTCTGAGATTTACAGAAAAAATAAGACCTCTTTTTGGATAAACTGGGAAATTTGATGAGTTTATGCCCAGGCTATAACATTTGTGAACTTCAGTGTTGACTTCAAAGTTTTCCAACTCATGTGAAAAACTATTTAGCTATACAAGTTTCACAACACAGAGTTCTGTGACAAAATACTTTTTCCAAGGGAGGTAGTTTAGCATAATCGTTAAGAGCTTGGGCTCTGAAATCATATTGTCACTAATTACTGTTTAACCTGGGGCAAGACACTCAAGATCTCTGTGCCTCGGTTTTCTCATCTGGAAATGGGAATAATACTACCACTTGTCTCATATAGTTGTTCTGAGGGATTAAATACCCCAATATTAAGTAAACTTTTAGAAAGTACCTGGCATATACAGTATGTGCTATGTGACTATCAGATATTATTATTATTGCTTACCTGAATTGCCTTAAGCGGGTAATAACTAAATAAAGACATGAAAAAGGATCAAAACTGAAGAGAGATCTAAGCCAGTAGATAGGGTGGCAGATATACAGTGGGAGACAAGACATTAGCTACTCATGGAAAGCGGGATTATGGGGCACTTCAACTATAGAAGAAAAAGCATTTTTGAGGTTCAGAAGTTCTTTTGTAGAAAGAATGAATTAATTAGGCTCAAAGGAACTCTAAATATTGAGGCAAAAATTGGCATCCGAGGCTTTAAAACTAAATGGGAGAAAACAGCACAGGCACAATCTAACGCATTTCATCTTTTGAGAGAAAAAGAATCAACCTTCGTTCTTTTTTTTCGTATGCGGGCCTCTCACTGCTGTGGTCCCTCCCGTTGCGGAGCAGAGGCTCCGGATGCGCAGGCTCAGCGGCCATGGCTCACGGGCCCAGCCACTCCGTGGCATGTGGGATCTTCCTGGACCGGGGCACGAACCCGTGTCCCCTGCATTGGCAGGCGGACTCTCAACCACTGCGCCACCAGGGAAGCCCTCAACCTTCGTTCTTGACTGCTGTCACAATACACAGCTCTCTGTCATGATCAATTATAAAGTGTACTGCAAGTAATTTATAACTAATGAAGTAAATGTATTTTTTTAATAAACGAAAGTTGATTTACATATTTATATAGTAATATTACTCTTCGTCAAGGTATTCCAATATATTTTCTTGAGTGGAAGAGTGGAAGGGGAGTTACAGAAAAGTGCTGGGAATCCTAGTTACCACCCGGTCCAAATGATATCTTTCACCTCTGTCTTGTTGAAAAGCACTGCCATAAAAAACCGAAAACTCTGATCCTGGCACTCTGCTATTTAGAACCATCAATGGCTTTCCATTGCCTGATAACTTAAATACAAACTCCTAGGTCTCAAATTCAGTATCTTCCATTATATGTTTCTAACTGAATCTGTCCAGCTTTAATTCCCACCAAGACTGTACACACAAGCTTTCAGCTAGTGACTCTGGATTCTTCTTAAGCAGACCTCATACTTGCTTCACACAGCTCTCTGTCTTCAATTCTCTTCCCCTGCAGCTATACTCCCCCAGTCCATAAAGCCTCTTTAATTCTACAAACCAGAACATATCTTTCCATTGACTCCTTCCAGCATGTTTTTGTCTCTAAAAGCACATGTAGAATGATAATTATTATGTGCATGCTTCATACATCCCACTAAGCTGAGAATTCTTTGATGGAAAGGCTGTGAGTTTTATGTCTCTTTCCACCTGCTATAGCAACTAACGTAGTGCCCAGAACATAGTCAGCACTCAAATAGCTCTTGACATACTGCAGAAAAATGAAGAACATGAATTCCAAAGAAATCAATATTCCAGTATTGTTAGTAAGGGACCACTCAAAGTCTACTTAGATCCAAATACGTACGGAATGCTTTTTTACACTTTCTTCTATTAAAGTTAGAGCTTTAAAGATGAGTATACTGTGTACTGATGGGCTGGCACACTGCCCAAAGCTCTAAACCAGTTTTTTTTTTTAATGACCTTAATGAAATTAAGAACAAAAATTAATAATTCCACTGGAGAAAACTATATCAGTTGGGGGGAGGGGTAATCACACGCATATTAGGTAGAAGAGCACATTCCCTTGGGAAAACAAGAGTAAACTGGAATTCTACAAAACATTCATCCTCACTGCAAATTCATTCAACTGTATTGTTTATTTTAAAAGGATATTACTGTTAATGGTGGGATATCCGAAAGCAGGGAGGATATACTGCTATATGTAAGAAAGCTAAGAAAAGCTGTATAAAATCTTCAGGAAGTAAACAAAACCATCAGTTTCTAATGTGAACGGAGGTATTTTTCCACAGGTTCTTCAGAAACTTTAATTTGCCTTATATTCAGACTCAAGAACCATCAATATGCTCACAATTTTATTATAACGCCAGCCTCCCTATTAAAAAGAGCTTTTACATGGAAGATTTTCATGGAAGAACTGTAAACATTTAGATAATCTTCTCCTGTTTAAGGATATTTTCATTTCCATATCTACTCCACTTAAGAAAATCTCCATAAACAGGGTTATCTGTAGTATGACTCTTAGGAGAAAGTCACCGTGCTTAGTGTGACACTCATTCATTCACTCGTGCACACATTTAATACTTGAGACTTAACATGCAGCAGGACATCCACTAAAATTGGGGAGCACTGAACAATTACAAAAAAAGACAATCTCTAGCCTTCCTGAACAAGTTAAGATGGGAAGGTGAGACCCCAGGAATAGATTATAAAACATGGAATTAAAATTCAGGCTTTTTTTAGCGATTCAGTCTATAACTGGTCATCACTTTCCAATTTTACTCTCTGTTGGTGCAATTAAAAACATGATACAAAACAGGAAAAAAATGTACGTTGATATTTACAGGATTTGTTCAAAATATAAGGGCTTTCATTTCCAAGAAACCAGCCCAAAATGTAGTCTACCCGCTACTCGTTATTAATTAAAATGCTGTTGGGGGCTTCCCTGGTGACGCAGTGGTTGAGAGTCCGCCTGCCGATGCAGGGGACACGGGTCCGTGCCCCGGTCCGGGAAGATCCCACATGCCGCAGAGTTGCTGGGCCCGTGAGCCATGGCCGCTGAGCCTGCGCGTCCGGAGCCTGTGCTCCGCAGAGGGAGAGGCCGCAGCAGTGAGAGGCCCGCGTACCGCAAAAAAAAAAAAAAAAAAAAAAAAAATGCTGTTGGTAATATCCCATGCTAGGAAGAAAGACTATGGCATGAGAGTAAAGAGCGCTTCATCTCCTGCTTTCGCTCAGGTCTGTACTGTGACAGGAAAACCTGCAATCCTATTCTGACAGCATTTCCTCCAAAATTATCCTAACTGCTACTTCATTCACCCTAATGCAGTAAAAGGAGCTGTTGACTAGGAGCAGGAAGTCTTGGATTCAGGTACCGGCACCACCATAGACCATCACGCACTTTAATGCCAGTTCTGTTTACAAACTCTGCAGAGTCTGTTTCCTCACCTGTAAATTGGCCTCCTTTACCTCACCTGGGCTATTTGGAGGCCACAGAAAACCAAAGAAATGCTTACTACTATTCTCCCTCCGAACAAACTGACTTTAGAGTCCGTAAGGATTTTAGGGGGAAAAGAAAATGGTACAACGTGAGTAAATTTCACTAAACTAAGTTGGAAGGAAGAAAAACGACTCAATTCAATATAATTGAACAACGGTATTTTGGAATCTGGGCTCTAGGGTCAGCTTTATATAGTAATAACTATAGGATCATGGCCAAGTCACTTATCCTTTCTGGAACTCAGTCTCCATAATACCTATCCTATCAATATGTTAGTTTTGTTGGGAGGGTAAGCAACAGCACAACATCAAAGTATCCTAAAAGACTGTAAAACATGACTTAACCAGGGGCAACCACAAAATTAGTACTATGAAACTGTTTGTTATCAAAGTGCCACTCAGGTCTCTTTTTAACTACTGAGATGCTGAGCAGAATATACATATCATACTCTAAAAATTATCCCACAAAAATCCCAACAGCGCTCCTTAAGAGTAGATATTTAAAAAATATGTTACTGAAATCACACGACTTATGTGTCCCATGCTATTAACTATACTTTTTTATAGAAGGAAAAAACAATTTAAAACTGAGCATTGATCCAGTGGAAGCAACAGTACGTACACAGTACTCTCCACTCTCAAAGGAATAGGATTTTTTCCCCTGATTTCTAATTTTAAGAGGAAAAAATTAAAAATACAAACCAAGACTGACTGAGACTTGCAGCTCATTAAAGCCGAGGTGATTTCCCCTATATAGAATTCTATTGATCCCCGTAGTCCACACTAGACAAAAAGTGTGCTCAGGGAAGGGGATGACGGATGCCTGTGCCAACAGCACTGAACAAACCTGTTAGCTAATTGCTACCAAAGACAATTATCCCCGCATTGTT